>NC_092116.1:18377791-18705262 GCF_045679555.1 Salvelinus alpinus
TGCCCGGAAGGGCTCTCACCTGGGCTACTGCTGTGTGGGAACAACAGCCGGCCATATGCGTTAGTCTGGAGGGGTTTATGGGAGAAGTAAGGAAGGTTTTTGATGCCACGTTCTCCGGGTGAGAGGCCGCCCGGAAACTAATCCAGCTTCAGTGTAGCTGATTATGCGGTGGATTTCCGCACGTTGGCTGCGGAGAGTGCATGGAATCAAGAGGCACTGTTCGATATGTTCCTGCACAGCATCTCGAAGGAGGTCAAGGACGAGCTTGCAGCCCGGGAGTTACCTACGGAGCTCGATTCCCTCATTGCTTTGACCATCCGTATCAATGGCCGATTACGGGAACGATGGAGGGAGAGGAAATTGGTTTTCGCTCGCACACCCAGGGATCCCACCTTGCCTCCGAGTCATCCCGGAAGCTGCCGACGGACTTGCTTGCACCCCTTTTCATGACATTCTGCTGTGGGGAGACCAGTCCAAATCTCTCCGGGTCCTCACTGACTCTGGGGCAGACGAGAGCTTTTTGGATGCTATCCTGGCGTCCGAGCTGAACATCCCCACTCAGCCCCTTTCCATTCCCATCGATGTTAGAGCGCTGGGCAGGCGCTCTATAGGCAGAGTCAACCACAACACCACTCCCATCAACCTACGTGTTTCAGCGAACCACAGCAAGGCTTTTCAGTTCCTGCTCTTCAAGTCCCGTCTGATTCCAGTGGTATTGGGATTCTCCTGGCTCCAGCGACACAATCCCCTCATTAACTGGGCTGTAGCCCATTCTGCCATGGCCATTGCCTGAAGTCAGCACAACCTGCCCCGGTACGTCTTCCTGGGGGCTTGGAAGGTGCCCCGAACCTCTCCGCCATTCCCGCGGAGTACAAGGACCTCCGGGAGGTGTTCAGCAAGGCCCGGGCAACTTTGCTCCCATCGCACCAACCTTATGACTGCGGGACTGACCTTCTCCTAGCATGACTCCACCCCGGGGACGACTGTAATTTATGTCGGGACCAGAGACCAAGGCCAAGGCGATGAAGACCTACATTGGGGACTCCCTTGCTGCAGGATTCATCCATCCTTCTTCTTCTCCCGCCGGCGCAGGAGTAGAAGGACAAGACCCTGCGCCTGTGCATCGACTACCGGGGTCGCAATGACATAACGATAAAGAGCCGCTACCCACTACCACTCATCTCTTCGGCTTTCGAGCTGCTCCAGGGGGCCACCGTGTTTTATGGAACGCCTATCACCTGGTGCGGATACGGGAAGAGGATGAGTGGAAGACCGCCTTCAACACGGCCAGCGGTCACTACGAGTATCTGGTCATGCCATTTGGCCTTACCAACACCCCCTGCTGTGTTCCAGGCTCTGGTCAATGATGTTCTGTTTGTAAAAGCAGAGCAGTGCAAGTTCCATTGTTCCATCATCCCTTTTCTAGGTTTCATCATCATCGCAGGGAGTGTGCAAATGGATCCCGGGAAGGTGAGCGAGGTGGTGGATTGGCCCAAGCCTACTTCCAGGGTGCAGCTGCAAAGCATCCTGGGATCCGCCAACTTCTATCTACACTTTTTCCGAGGTTATAACACCCTGCTTCCCTTGTCCACACTCACCTCGCCCAAGGTTCCGTTCACGTGGTCTCCAGCAGCTGACCGGGTATTCCGGGACCTCAAACATCGCTTCACCACAGCTCCCATCTTGGTTCATCCGGATCTTTCCCGTCAGTTCGTGATGGAGCCCGATGCTTCTGATGTCGGAGTGGGGGCGGTCCTGTCCCAGCGTTCTGCCCTGGACCTCAAGCTACATCCCTGTTCCTTCTTCTCCAACCGCTTCAACGCCACGGAAAACAACTACAATGTGGGGAATTGTGAGTTTGTAGCGTGAAAAATTGCATTGGAGGAATGGAGGCACTGGCTGGAGGGGGCGGAGCACCCATTTATCATGTGGACTGACCACAAGAACATGGAGTATTTCCGCCCTGCCAAGCACCTCAAATCCAGGCAAGCCAGATGGGCCCTGCTGTTCACACGGTTCAACTTCTCCCTCTCGTACCGGTCGGGATCCAAGAATGTCAAGCCAGATGCACTGTCCCGCCGCCATAGCCCCATGGGTACCAACCTGGAGCACAAAAACATCATTTCCACCTCGTGCCTGGTGACGGCACTCAACTGGGGTATAAGGACACAGGTCCGGGAGGCGCAGCGGTCGCAGCCGAACCCTGGGGGGGCCCTGATAATCGGATGTTTGTGCCTGACGCTGTCCACTCTGCGGTCCTGGAGTGGGCCCATTCCTCCAGGCTTGCCTGCCACCCGGGCTCCCATCGGACCCTGGCCTTCGTGCGACAGTGCTTTTGCTGGCCTACGATGGTTCCATATGTCGCCGAGTTTATCTCCTCCTGCATGGTCTGTGCTCAGAATAAGACTCCTCGGCAAGCTCCGGCTGGTCTTCTGCAATCACTATCTGTTCCTCACCGTCCCTGGCCCCACATATCCCTGGATTTTGTCACGGGTCTACCTCCGTCTGAGGGTAACACTGCCATCCTGACTGTGGTTGACCGGTTTTCCAAGGCCGCTCACTTCATTCCTCTCCCCAAACTACTCTCTGCCAAGAAGATGGCCCAGCTCATGGTGCAGCACATCTTCTGGATCCATGGACTGCCCGTAGACATGGTCTCCGACCGGGGGCCTCAGCTCTCATCCCGGTGATTCTGGAAGGCATTCTGCGCCCTCATTGGGTTGTCGGCCAGCCTGTCCTCTGGGTTCCACCCCCAGTCCAATGACCAGCAGGAGAGAGCCAACCAGGATCTTGAGACTACTCTGCGCTGCCTGGTCTCCGCCAACCCCACCTCCTGGAGCCAGCAGCTGGGGTGGGCCGAGTATGCCCGCAACACCCTTCCCTGCTCCCATGGGCCTATCTTCATTTGAGTTTTCCCTGGGGTATCAGACCCCGTTCTTCCCCGAGCAGGAGGAAGAGGTCGGCGTACCTTCTGCCCAGATGTTTGTCCACCGCTGTCGTCGAACCGGGAAGAGAGCCCGGTTGGCTCTCCTCAAGACTATCTCCAGATATCGATGACAAGCGGATCGCCATTGTACCCCGGCATTATCTCTGGCAGAAGGTATGAATATCCACCCGGGATCTGCCCCTCCGGGTGGAATCCCGCAAACTCTCCTCTCGGTTTATCGGCCCATTTCGTATCTCCAAGATTATTAGCCCCTCTGCTGTTCATCTTCTGTTGCCCCGTACCCTTCGCATACATCCCACCTTTCATGTGTCCAGAGTCAAACCTATGTCTCATAGCCCTTTGTCTCCTGTTTCCAGGCACACCCCTCTTCCCCGTCTCATCGACGGCCAACCGGCTAACACGGTGAGATGTCTCCTGAAGGTTCGGCATTGGGGCAGGGGGTTGACTGGGAGGGTTATGGCCCGGAGGAGAGGTGATGGGTCCTGAATGCAGGCCTCATCACAGATTTTCAACGCCTGCCTGCCGACCTGTACCTTTGCCCCACCTCTGGATTGTTTACTTTTGCCTACCATGACCCTGAGCCTGCCTGCCATCCGGTACCGTTGCCCCACATCTGGTTTACTGACCCCTGACCTGTCTATTGCCTGCCCATGTTGGAATATTAAACCATTGTCAATTCGACTTGTCTGCATTTGGGTCTTAACTTGATTCCTGATAGTTTCTCTGTGAAAACTCCAGCAGATAGCATCAAACTACACATTGAGTTGATTTTGATCATAGCTCAAGTTATGCTACTCTGAGCAGATGAGTTACTGTTGAGTTTTAAAAAACATGAAAACATGTCTGACTGCCATTGTGGTAACTGTATGCTCTTGCTGTTCTGAAACTCAGTCTACTGTAACGTTATAACTAAAACGAAGTACAACATACTATGTGGAGTCATGCACGTCCGACTTGTTTCCTGCTTGTAGAAGGGAGCGTTTACAGGAATTGTTTTCTCTAACAATAAGTCACATTATTTAATGTGGAAATGTTTCTGCAGTAATGCAAATCAAGGTGCCCTTGGACAAATGTCAACAAGATGAATAACCTGTATTGTTAACTTCTCTGGGATATGTGGGACGCTAACGTCCCACTTGGCCAACATCCAGAAAAAATGTAGTGCGCCAAATTCAAATATAATACTATAAAAATCAATCACACATGAAATCACACATGAAAGACACCAAATTAAAGCTACACACGTTGTGAATCCAGCCAACATTTCTGATTTCAAAAAGGATTTACGGGGAAATCACACCAAACAAGTATGTTAGCTCAGTACATAGCCACAGAAAAACACAGCCATTTTCCCAGCAAAAGATAGTAGTAACAAAATCCAGAAATAGAGATAAAATCAATCACTAACCTTTGAACATCTTCATCAGATGACACTCATATGACATCATGTTACACAACACATTTATGTTTTGTTCGATAATGTGCATATTTATATCCACAAATCTCGGTTTACATTGGCGCCATGTTCAGAAATGCCTCCAAAATATCCGGAGTAATTACAGAGAGCCACGTCAAATAACAGAAATACTCATCATAAACTTTGATGAAAGATACATGTTTTACATATAATTAAAGATTATAGGTTCTCAATGCAAACGCTGTGTCAGATTTTTTTTAAACTTTAGGAAAAAGCATACCATGCAATAATCTGAGACAGCGCTCAGAAATACACACATTTCTCTGCCATGTTGGAGTCAACAGAAATACAAAATTACATCATAAATATTCCCTTACCTTTGATGATCTTTCATCAGAATGCAGTGCCAGGAATCCTAGTTCCACAATAAATCGTTGTTTTGTTCGATAATGTCCATTACTAGTGTCCAATTAGCTAATTTTGCTAGCATGTTTAGTTCACATGTCCAAACGCTGGCGCCGGTCCAGGCGAACTCGGACGAAAACTTGGAGAATTCTTTTCAGACTCTATAAGTAATGGAACGCAAGACGATATAATGAGGAAAGCAAGACCAACTGGCAATCTGCCAAACCACTGACTCATTCCCCTCCCATCCGGTCCCACAACAACACAGCATAAGCTTCATTCCACGTTCTAATGACTGTTGACATCTAGTGGAAGGCGTATGAAGTGCAAACAGATCCATATATTACAGGGAATTGAATAGGCGATGACTTTAACAACGACCACTCTCAGAATTTTCACTTCCTGTTTGGATTTTCTTCTCAGGTTTTTGCCTGGCATATGAGTTCTGTTATATTCACAGAAATCATACAAACAGTTTTAGAAACTTCAGAGTGTTTTCTATCCAATAGTATTACTAATATGCATATATTAGCATGTGGGACTGAGTAGGAGGCAGTTCACTATGGGCACGAAATTCATCCGAAAGTGAAAATACTGCCCCCTATACCAAATAAGTTAAATTGGCCTTGGCCACAGATGCCCAGGGTCATTACGGACCCTGCCTCATTGTTGAATTTACAACTAATTCCTGTCTCCATTTGCATAGAATACTTGGTTCCCTTTAAAACATTTTTCTCCACACAAAATTTGAAAGACAGGTCACCAGATATAAACTCCTTCGGATATTTTAGCGTCTAACACACAGAGTACATTAAAATCATTTACTTCATTTAATGCAATCATACAGATATTATCCAATATATCCGTGAATAAAAAGCACTGACCTTATTTTTTGCAGCTGAGGTTTCAATGTTGGTAGGATCTCGTCACCGTTTCTGTCGTATACCAGTTCGCCACCGGCCTGTGAAGAACCCTCAAACTGGGGCCTGGTCTTTAATCTACGGATATTTCATCCGCCCGTGCACGGTGTCTCCATGGAACGACAGAAAAAGATATTGAGATCCAGCTCAAAGGACCAAGCTGTCACGAGAATTTTCAATCTCAATGATAATAACTAACAATCAATAAGCTTTGACCAATCCCCCAGGTTTGTAAGACCCTGGGTTTAATAATAATTAGGCAAAGACTCAGCTTATGCAAAAGGTTCGTACAGTTTATTCACAAGAACGTTCTAAAGTCCTCAATACAAAGACATGCCATTTTATAACTCACTCCCTACTTACACACATACCTTCACACAAACAGTAGATAGCCTACGCACATACATACAAATGACAGTAGGTAGAATGTATCCTTCCCCATGGTTCTCACCACTGTTTATCACTACCAAACTGGCAGTTCCCAAACAGGACTCCCTGTCCTATCGAAAGTTTCTCAGAGTTCTAGCCAGGCCAGGTCATACACAGTTTAATTGTTCTCAGGATCTTCTTAGTCACACACACATGCACATTTCTCTCCCTCACATGTCTCCACCTGAACCTTATTGGACTTAAATTTAGTACTTTACGTCCATTATACATGCTACATAAACTAATAACCACTCACAGTTACGTTTCAGGGTGGAATTCTTCAATCATAACCTTTTAAATTAACGTATTTAGCAAAGATAGGTCTACATTTTAATTTAATTTCTGTAAACCAAAACTATAATGGACTAAGATTGGAGTTGATTCCAAGGCAATACATAAAAGAGTGTAAATACACATCTTGAAGCAACCACATATTTCGCCATGGAGCACGTCTTGATTGGTCAGTGAGGGGCCAAGCCTCTACAGACCCACAACTTGTTTATTCATCAAAACCCAGCCTTTTGCGTCAACTGCAGTGATAGTGAAAATAGCAAAAACATTTCTGACACACTCCTGAACCTATAGTGCTACTGCCTGCGCTTAGATTTACCATTGCATTAGGTTTGTTAAAATAGAGCCCTGTATGTTATTGTGGGCTATTTTTAGCACTGTTTAGCATTGATTCTTGAGGTGTTTTTCCACTGTGGAACTTTCTTTCTTTGACAGTTTCTGAATAGGAAATAAATGGACTGATCGCTCTTGTCTTTTGCACAGGGGACTGGATCATCTTGTAAGGCCTGCAAAGAATTAGTAGGTTCCACACCATCTGAGTGAGTAATGAGGGCCACAATTATTTTTTCCATGTCTTTGCCAAATAATGACAAAACTGGATCAAATATGTAACAAAATATTATTGTTCTATTCTAGTTCATTATTGCTCACAGTATACATAGTGCAAAGTCCATTTCATATCTTGTGACAAGAAGATCTAGGTATCACACGCAATATTTGGTTCAGAGGTTTATGTCACTTCACTAACATTGTTCACATTCATTCCAAGGGTGAACCTTTTTGACTGTCATTCCAACGATGAACTTGTGCTCTAGGGGAGACAATGCAGTCTGCAGATCTACTCTCAGAAAATCAGCTGATTTCAGATAAAAGCTATGTGCAGGTACATACTGTTAATGTAGAGCAGGGGTACGCGCAATGCCATCAGGGGTACGCCAAATAAAAATGTGATTCACATAAAAAAAAAATATATATATATTTTTGTTTTCTTCACATTTTCAAACAGTCCATTTATATTTTCCAACGGGGCTATACATTTGGGTGAGAGTTTTTTCTCGCCTGAGTAGCCAAAAATAAAATTAAACCATCTAGTGTTCAGCGAAATAACAACACAAATGTCAAATACAGGTAGCCTAGTCAAATAATTACATCCAATCACATTACCCGTTACTCTCTCGTGAGTGAAACCTTCACTCTTGCGCAGACATTTAGAAATGAAACATGCCAATTTGAAAAATAAGCCACGGGAGTTTTTTGAGTGAGAATTTAGACGACTTTCGAGTAGTAAGACATGTATAAAAGCAACAGATACCATTAATAAGAAGGGGCTAGAAGCGTCTTATATAATGAGTTAACGAGGGGCTAGGACAGGCAAGCCCCATACTATTGGGGAGGACTTAATTCTTCCTGCTGCTGCAGATATGCCTGGGACATTATTTTATTTTATTTAACTAGACAAGTCAGTTAAGATCACATTCTTATTTACAATAATGGCCTAGGAACAGTGGGGTAGAACGAGAGATTTTTACATTCTCAGCTCAGGGATTCGATCTAGCAACCTTTCAGTTACTGACATGACACTAACCACTAGGCTACCTGCCACCCCAATTGCTGGGGGAAACGTTTTTAAAAAACTATACAGACAATGTCTTCTTCAAACAACACTGTTTCACAATGCATCAGTTTTTATTTATTTTTATGTCACCTTTATTTAACCAGGTAGGCTAGTTGAGAACAAGTTCTCATTTACTGCGACCTGGCCAAGATAGAGCAAAGCAGTTCGACACATACAACAACACAGAGTTACACATGGAATAAACAAACACACAGTCAAAAATACAGTAGAAAAAGTCTATATAGAGTGTGTGCAAATGAGGTAAGATAAGGGAGGCAAAGCAATACATAGGCCATAGTTGCAAAGTAATTACAACATAGCAATTAAACACTGGAGTGATAGATGTGCAGAGGATGAAAGTGCAAGTAGAGATACTGGGGTGTAAAGGAGGAAAATAAATACATAAATACAGTATGGGGATGAGGTAGTTGGATGGGCTATTTACAGATGAGCTATGTACAGGTGCAGTGATCTGTGAGCTGCTCTGACAGCTGGTGCTTAAAGTTAGTGAGGGAGATTTGAGTCTCCAGGTTCAGTGATTTTTGCAGTTTGTTCCAGTCATTGGCAGCAGAGAACTGGAAGGAAAGGCGGCCAAATGAGGAGTTGGCTTTGGGGGTGACCACTGAGATATACCTACTAGAGCGCGTGCTACGGGTGGGTGCTGCTATGGTGACAGTGAACTGAGATAAGGTGGGGCTTTACCTAGCAAAGACTTGTAGATGACCTGGAGCCAGTGGGTTTGGCGACGAGTATGAAGCGAGGGCCAGCCAACGAGAGCGTACAGGTCGCAGTGGCAGGTAGTATATGGGGCTTTGGGGATAAAACTGATGGCACTGTGATAGACTGCATCCGATTTGCTGAGTAGAGTGTCGGAGGCTATTTTGTAAATGACATCGCCGAAGTCAAGGATCGGTAGGATAGTCAGTTTTTCACGTGGGTATGTTTTGCAGCATGAGTGAAGGAGGCTTTGTTGCGAAATAGGAATCCGATTCTAGATTTAATTTTGGGTTGGAGATGCTTACCTCTTGGCGCACCCATCCCGTTAGCGGGATCATTTTAGTCAACATCCGCTGAATTGCAGAGCGCCAAATTCAAATAAAATTACAAAAAATATTGAATTTTCATGAAATCACAAGTGCAATATAGCAAAACACATCTTAACTTGTTGTTAATCCACTTGGCGTGTCAGATTTCAAAAAAAGATTTACAGCGAAAGCAAACCAAGTGTTTATGTGAGGACATCTCTCTCAGCAGACAAAACATTACAAACAGCTAGCAGCAAAGTAGATTGGTCACAAAAGTCAGAAAAGCAATTAAATGAATCGCTTACCTTTGATGATCTTCGGATGTTTGCACTCACGAGACTCCCAGCTACACAATAAATGTTCCTTTTGTTCGATAAAGGTTACTTTTATATCCAAAAACCTCCATTGGTTGGTGCGTTTTGTTTAGTAATCCACAGGCTCTAGCGGTCATGACGTGGCAGACGAAAATTCCAAATAGTTTCCGTAAAGTTCGCAGAAACATGTCACACGTTTTTTATAATCAATCGTCAGGTTGTTTTTACAATAAATAATCGATAATATTTAGACCGGACCATCACATTTTTAATAGGAGAGAGAGAGAAAATGTCTGCTCCAAGCTGTTGGCGCATGCAAAACTCTGCTGGCACCGAGCCATCCACTGACGCGATGTGATCGTTCTCGCTCATTTTTCAGAATAAAAGGCTGAAACTATGTCTATGTCTACTATGACTGTTCACACCATGTGGAAGCCATAGGGAAAGGGATCTGGTTGATATGCCTATGACTGTTCACACCATGTGGAAGCCATAGGGAAAGGGATCTGGTTGATATGCCTTTAAATGGAGGGAAGGCATGCAATGGAACAAGGAGGTTTCAAAATAAGAGGTTGTAGTTCCTGGTTGTATTTACCTCAGGTTTTCGCCTGCAATATCAGTTCTGTTATACTCACAGACAATAGACAATATTTTGACAGTTTTGGAAACTTTAGAGTGTTTTCTATCCTAATCTGACAATTATATGCATATTCTAGCTTCTGGGACTGAGAAATAGGCAGTTTCATTTGGGTACGTTTTTCATCCAAACATCAAAATACTGCCCCCTACACTCAACAGGTTAACATCTGCCTAAGTTACTGCCCAGATCTTCCAGTCTGGATGACCAGGCGACACTTCCGGAACAGCGATCCCCAACTCGGACATCCCCTGGCCGTTCCTGTGGTGCTTTGCAGCTTCCAGAAAACCTACCAAGATAAACCACCAGAGGGGGACTGCAACTGAGATCACCAACCAGACATCCGCTCCCCATCCTTGTGGTGGACTGCTTCATTTGCAGAAATCCTACCCGGGTCAACCACCAGAGGGGGAACGCAACGATGATCCACAACTAGGACAACCCACAGTAATTTGTATGTTTGTTTGCAACTTGCAGGATAACCACAAGGTTGAACCCACCAGATGGGGACTGTCATGACTTTCCCTGTTGGGTGAGGATCATAGCCCCCCCCCCCCCCCGCCTGTTTCTCTCTCCCCCACCACAGGTTTATGATGGTCGTAACATAAACTCTTTTAAAGTGATGAATCACACTTCACCATCTGGTACAATATTTTCCATGAATGTGAAATATAATGACATTTTTCCATTAATTAGAAAAATATGAATATGGTAAATACGTTACAGGAAAACAGGGAATCAACAACAAGAGGAGGACTCCGATTTACAGGTTACTAGGGTGGATGATTCAAACTGGATTATTGCATTTTTTTATTACATGAATCTGACTTGAAAGTCCCAAAGTGAAGACGATTTATCGAATTGAATCATAAAATGGATTACATAGAGAAGTGCTAATTACCATTAAACGTAGGGTTCTATTCTATCTGTGTCACACAAGTTCATGATAACAGCGAGATTTAAATTAAAAGGCAATGTTCCCGCGTTAGCGGAAACAGCATTCACGGTAAACACTGAATTTTTCGACTCAGTCAGAAATGACCTTAAAATATATATCGCGATACCGATTGAATAGAGGCCTTATACAATATCTAAGGAAGCCATCATCTTGACATACAAAGGATAAACTGAAAATAAGTATATCAGAACCGTCAATGCTATGAGATTACAATATAATCTTGAACTGCCTTAAAACTTCTTATGGATAGGTGGAAAAGTAGCATCCCACCTGGCCAACATCCGGTGAAATGGCAGAGCGCCAAATTCAAATTTAAATATTATAAATATGAAACTTTCATGAAATCTCAAGTGCAATATAACAAAATAAAGCTTAACTTGTTGTTAATCCAGCCAAGGTGTCAGATTTCGAAAAGGCTTTACGGCGAAAGCAAACCATGCTATTATCTGAGGACAGTGTCAGGCACACAAATGCATAACAAATCATTTTCAACCAGGGAGTTGTGACACGAAAGTCAGAAATAGCGATATAATATATGCCTTACCTTTGAAGATCTTCTTCTGTTGGCACTCCAAAATGTCCCAGTTACATCACAAATGGTCCTTTTGTTCGATAAAGTCTATTTTTATATCCATAAAAACTCAGTTTAGCTGGTGCGCTTCAGTCAATAATCCACTCAGTTTCCCTCCTTCAAAATGCATACAAAATTAATGTAACGGTACTCCTCTTCCTCTTCATCCGAAGAGGAGGAGCATGGATTGAACCAAGGCGCAGCGTTTTGAAATGACATAATTTTAATTAAACAAGACGGGAAAAACACGAAACGAAACCACTTGAAATAATTAACAAAATAACAAAACGAATGTAGACAAACCTGAACATACGAACTTACATAAAACACGAAGAACGCACAACAGGAAAAATGACTACATAAAACGAAGAACGCACGAAACAGTCCCGTATGGTGCAACAAACACTAACACAGGAGACAACCACCCACAACAAACACTGTGAAACAACCTACCTAAATATGACTCTCAATTAGAGGAAACGCCAAACACCTGCCTCTAATTGAGAGCCATACCAGGCAACCTTAAACCAACATAGAAACAGAAAACATAGAATGCCCACCCAACCTCACGTCCTGACCAACTAACACATACAACAAACTAACAGAAATAGGTCAGGAACGTGACATAACCCCCCCCTTAAGGTGCGAACTCCGGGCGCACCAGCACAAAGTTTAGGGGAGGGTCTGGGTGGGCATCTGACCACGGTGGTGGCTCAGGCTCAGGGCGAGGTCCCCACCCCACCATAGTCAATCCCAGCTTTCGTCTTCCCCTACGAATGACCACCCTCATATTACACCCCCTAAATTGAAAAGGTAACCTTAAGATAAGGGGCAGCACCGGGACAAGGGGCAGCACCGGGATAAGGTAGCTCAGGACAGAGATATAGCTAAGGACAGAGAGGTAGGTCAGGATAGAGAGGTAGCTCAGGATAGAAGGGCAACTCCGGACTGAAGGGCAGCTCCGGACAGAGAGACAGCTCTGGACTGAGGGGCAGTTCCGGATAAATAGCCGCTCTGGGCTGAGGGACAGCTCATGACTGGCTAACGGCTCTGGACGCTCATGGCTGGCTGACCGCTCTGGACGCTCATGGCTGGCTGACGGCTCTGGATGCTCACGGCTGGCTGACGGCTCTGGACGCTCATGGCTGGCTGACGGCTCTGGACGCTCATGGCTGGCTGACGGCTCTGGACGCTCATGGCTGGCTGGCGGATCTGGCTGCACATGGCTGGCTGGCGGATCTGGCTGCACATGGCTGGCTGGCGGCTCTGGCAGATCCTGTCTGGTTGGCGGCTCTGGCAGATCCTGTCTGGTTGGCGGCTCTGGCAGATCCTGTCTGACGAATGGCTCTAGCGGCTCCTGACTGACGAACGCCTCTGACGGCTCGGGACAGACGGGCGGCTCTAATGGCTCGGGGCAGACGGATGGCTCAGATGGCGCTGGGTAGACGGATGGCTCAGATGGCGCTGGGTAGACGGATGGCTCAGATGGCGCTGGGTAGACTGATGGCTCAGATGGCGCTTGGCAGACGGGCAGTTCAGGCATCGCTGTGCAGACGGCAGACTCTGGCCGGCTGAGGCGCACTGTAGGCCTGGTGCGTGGTGCCGGAACTGGAGGCACCGGGCTAAGGACACGCACCTTCATGCTAGTGCGGGGAGCAGGGACAGGGCACACTGGATTCTCAAAGCGTACTATTTGCCTGGTGCGTGGTACCGGCACTGGTGGAACCGGACTGAGGGCACGCACATCAGGACGAGTACGTGGAGAAGGAACAGTGTGTACAGGCTCTGGAGACGCACAGGTGGCTTAGTGCGTGGTGCAGGAACTGGAGGCACTGGACTGGAGACACGCACCATAGGAAGAGTGCGTGGAGGAGAAACAGGGCTCCTAAAACGCACTGGAAG
Organism: Salvelinus alpinus; assembly: GCF_045679555.1. Lineage (NCBI taxonomy): Eukaryota > Metazoa > Chordata > Actinopteri > Salmoniformes > Salmonidae > Salvelinus > Salvelinus alpinus. The sequence continues at coordinate 18,391,223 of NC_092116.1, forward strand.
CCTGGTGCGTGGTGTAGGCACTGGTGGTACTGGGCTGGGGCGAGGAGGTAGCGCCGGAAATACCGGACCGTGTAAGCGTACTGGCTCCCTTGAGCATTGAGCCTGCCCAACCTTACCTGGTTGAATGCTCCCCGTCGCCCGACCAGTGCGGGGAGGTGGAATAACCCGCACCGGGCTATGTAGGCGAACCGGGGACACCATGCGTAAGGCTGGTGCCATGTATGCCGGCCCGAGGAGACGCACTGGAGACCAGACGCGTTGAGCCGGCATCATGGCACCTGGCTCAATGCCCAATCTAGCCCTACCAATGCGGGGAGGTGGAATAACCCGCACCGGGCTGTGCACACGTACAGGAGACACCGTGCGCTCTATTGCGTAACACGGCGTCTGCCCGTACTCCCGCTCTCCACGGTTAGCCTGGGAAGTGGGCGCAGGTCTCCTACCTGCCCTTGGCCCACTACCTCTTAGCCCCCCCCCAATAAATTTTTAGGGTTTCTTCTCGGGCTTCCTTGCTAGCCGCGTACCTTCATATCTGCAGTTTTGGGCTTGATTCTCCGGTCTCCAGCCTTGCTTCCTTGCTGCCTCCTCATATCGCCGCCTCTCTGCTTTAGCTGCCTCCAGCTCAGCTTTGGGGCGGCGATATTCCCCTGGTTGAGCCCAAGGTCCTTTTCCATCCAGCTCGTCCTCCCAAGTCCAGTAGTCCTGTGTATTACGCTGCTTGGTTCTGGTAATTTGGTGGGTGGTTCTGTAACGGTACTCCTCTTCCTCTTCATCCGAAGAGGAGGAGCATGGATTGAACCAAGGCGCAGCGTTTTGAAATGACATAATTTTAATTAAACAAGACGGGAAAAATACGAAACGAAACCACTTGAAATAATTAACAAAAAACAAAACGAATGTAGACAAACCTGAACATACGAACTTACATAAAACACGAAGAACGCACAACAGGAAAAATGACTACATAAAACGAAGAACGCACGAAACAGTCCCGTATGGTGCAACAAACACTAACACAGGAGACAACCACCCACAACGAACACTGTGAAACAACCTACCTAAATATGACTCTCAATTAGAGGAAACGCCAAACACCTGCCTCTAATTGAGAGCCATACCAGGCAACCCTAAACCAACATAGAAACAGAAAACATAGAATGCCCACCCAACCTCACGTCCTGACCAACTAACACATACAACAAACTAACAGAAATAGGTCAGGAACGTGACAATTAATCCCAAACGATACCAATAAACTTATCCAAACGTTTATAATCAATCCTTAGGTACCCTAATACGCAAATAAACAATAAAATGTAAGTCTTTACCGGAGATAAAGAAAAAAATGCGTTGTCTCGGCCATGAGCTTGGAAACACTACAGCCAAAATGGGAGCCACTTAGAAAAACTACAACTTCTCCCTAATTTTTCCTAAACCAGCCTGAAACTCTTTCTAAAGACTGTTGACATCTAGTGGAAGCCCTAGGGACTGCAATCGGGGTATGATTTCGCCCTATTATCAAAGTGCCAGGCATTGAAATCAGTGGTATGCTGAATTACAAAAAATATATATATAAATCCTCTGGGTTTTGCCTGCCATATCAGTTCTGTTATACTCACAGACATCATTTTAACAGTTTTAGAAACATTTGAGTTTTCTATCCAAATTTACCAATTACCTGCATATCTTAGCTTCTGGGCCTGAGTAACAGGCAGGTTACTTTGGGTACACTTTTCATCCGGACATGAAAATACTGCCCCCTACCCAAGAGTTTTTTTATAATCACAGCGGTTGTAGAGGGTGCAACCGGAGTAAATGTCAGTTGGCTTTCATAGCCCATCGTTCAGAGCATCTCTTCTGCTCCTGCTGTCTCTAGAGTTGAAAACAGCAGCTCTGGGACAGGTAGCACGTCCGGTGAACAGGTCAGGGTTCCATAGCCGCAGGCAGAAAAGTTGAAACTGGAGCAGCAGCACGACCAGGTGGACTGGGGACAGCAAGGAGTCATCAGGCCAGGTAGTCCTGAGGCATGGTACTTGGGCTCAGGTCCTCCAAGAAAGTGAAAGAAAGAAAGAGCATACTTAAATTCACACAGGACAACGGAAAAGGCAGGAGAAATACTCCTGATATAACAGACTGACCCTAGCCCCCCAACACAAACTTTTGCAGCATAAATACTGGAGGCTTAGACAGGAGGGGTCAGGAGACACTGATTCCCCGGACAGGGCCAAACAGACAGGATATACATTTCAACCTCCAAAACAGTAACTTCTAAGCATTCTAGCAAGTTCTCTGGGGAGGTCATGATACAGTCACCTGCACGAACCCATGAAGAAAATCAAAAGATGCATACAGTTTATGAGATTCAAAGTTATATCCTCATAAACAGTGAAAAGCACATATTCCATATGTGTGGAATGGAGTGAAAAAAACTTTTCGTTTTCTAGCACACTCCAATCGATCAGCATGGTTGAAATAACTATATATATCCCAGAAACTAAAATTGGCATATCTTGTTGGACAAATCCAGGTAGACTCCTGGTTTAAGTCAAATGTATGCTGTTGATGCCTAATGAACTTGACCCAAGACAAGCGTAATGATTCCACTACTTATAAGACATCTCCTATAGTCTCTATGTGACATTAACACCATACCTGATATAGTTCCTGAATATTACCACTATCATCAAAAACATAATTTGGTAATGGAAATAAGGCAAATAGATTAGGATCAGTTTCACTCTCCCCATTCACTAATCAATCAATCAGTTTCCAAATAATAATCAGAACCCAATTTATTATCCAACCCAAAATTACAATGACATTAATCAGTGATTTAAATTGGTCCCATCGCTCAAAGTCAAAACCCCTTAATTTAAGGGTTTTGCTGTAGTGTTTCCAAGCGTGTGGAAGAGAGTGCGTTCTTTGGTATTTTTCTCCGGTAAAGACAATAACGATTCTCCGTCTTACATTTTAGCGTATTAGGGTACCTAAGGTTTGATTATAAACGTTGTTTGACTTGTTTGGAAAAGTTTTAATAACGTTTGGAATTCATTTTGTATGCATTTTTATAGAGGGAAACTGGGTGGATTATTGACTGAAGCACGCCAGCTAAACTGAGTTTTTATGGCTATAAAGAAGGACATTATCGAACAAAAGGACCATTTGTGATGTATCTGGGACCTTTTGGAGTGCCAACAGAAGAATATCATCAAAGGTAAGGCATTTATTATATCGCTATTTCTGACTTTCGTGGCGCATCTGCCTGGTTGAAATATGTTTTTGATGCTTTTGTATGCGGGGCGCTGTCCTCAGATAATTGCATGGTGTGCTTTCACCGTAAAGCCTTTTTTAAATCTGACACAGCGGCTGGATTAACAAGAAGTTAAGCTTTATTTTGATGTATAAACAATTGTGATTTTATAAAAGTTAAATATTTATATTTCTGTAATTTGAAATTCGAACTCTGCAATTTCACCGGATGTTGGCCAGGTGGGACTGTCCCACTTGCCCATAAGAAGTTAACACCGATTATGTCTTGTCCATTTGTCAACCATAAGAGAAGTTTGGAACAGATCTCTCCCCATGCTCACTGCACGTGGACTCCTGTTACACTCCTGAGAGACAATACATGAGAGAAAAGCAGCTCAGACCGGATGCTGCATATAGGTTGCTGGATCAGGACTCGGGTCTCTCGGGGTGGAAGTGGTTCGGACAGGACCGTATTGAACGCCTTTGTCGCTTTTCTTCAGCCAGTTAGAGGGGGTTTTGAGGCACACACACTGTTCGGTCCAATTATCTCTTCCATGCATTAAGACACCGACTGACGTCACCTTTCATGATAACTTCGAGAGGACTGATCGGAACAACAGTTTAGTTCAGTTAATTTTTGATTCAGAAAATTCAGTATTAACTATAAGATAAATTATTATTTTTACCAATTCTTATTATTACTTTTACCAATTCTTAATACCAATGTCTAAACATATGTCAAAGAGAATAACAACACATTCTATTGAAACAATTTTTCCAAATTGGCTTATACTCCACATCACACTGTCAACTTCATATCAGAGACACAGGATCAGGAAGTTAGACCTATTACCCAACGGGAGAACTCCCAACAATCCAGCAAACCTAATCTGGTGAGATTTGTATCAGAACAGAACAGAACAAACAACACAACAATACACGCCTTCACGTATCACTCAATACAATCCTACATATCAAGGTGTGTAAGCTTCCATCCAAAACCTCAGAGGACTGTTACCTCCCCCATTTTGACACACAACTCCCCATGTGAGTAATGTGTGTAAAAAAAAACAATACTACTGTTCAAAATAAAAATATAAAAATAGAAACACTACCCTTAACTCCATAAAGGAAAAAAATACACTGCTCAAAAAAATAAAGGGAACACTTAAACAACACAATGTAACTCCAAGTCAATCACACTTCTGTGAAATCAAACTGTCCACTTAGGAAGCAACACTGATTGACAATAAATTTCACATGCTGTTGTGCAAATGAATAGACAACAGGTAGAAATTATAGGCAATTAGCAAAACACCCCCAATAAAGGAGTGGTTCTGCAGGTGGTGACCACAGACCACTTCTCAGTTCCTATGCTTCCTGGCTGATGTTTTGGTCACTTTTGAATGCTGGCGGTGCTTTCACTCTAGTGGTAGCATGAGATGGAGTCTACAACCCACACAAGTGGCTCAGGTAGTGCAGCTCATCCAGGATGGCACATCAATGCGAGCTGTGGCAAGAAAGTTTGCTGTGTCTGTCAGCGTAGTGTCCAGAGCATGGAGGCGCTACCAGGAGACAGGCCAGTACACCAGGAGACGTGGAGGAGGCCGTAGGAGGGCAACAACCCAGCAGCAAGACCGCTACCTCCGCCTTTGTGCAAGGAGGAGCAGGAGGAGCACTGCCAGCGCCCTGCAAAATGACCTCCAGCAGGCCACAAATGTGCATGTGTCTGCTCAAATGGTCAGAAACAGACTCCATGAGGGTGGTATGAGGGCCCGACGTCCACAGGTGGGGGTTGTGCTTACAGCCCAACACCGTGCAGGACGTTTGGCATTTGCCAGAGAACACCAAGATTGGCAAATTCGCCACTGGCGCCCTGTGCTCTTCACAGATGAAAGCAGGTTCACACTGAGCACGTGACAGACGTGACAGAGTCTGGAGACGCCGTGGAGAACGTTCTGCTGCCTGCAACATCCTCCAGCATGACCGGTTTGGCGGTGGGTCAGTCATGGTGTGGGGTGGCATTTCTTTGGGGGGCTGCACAGCCCTCCATGTGCTCGCCAGAGGTAGCCTGACTGCCATTAGGTACCGAGATGAGATCCTCAGACCCCTTGTGAGACCATATGCTGGTGCGGTTGGCCCTGGGTTCCTCCTAATGCAAGACAATGCTAGACCTCATGTGGCTGGAGTGTGTCAGCAGTTCCTGCAAGAGGAAGGCATTGATGCTATGGACTGGCCTGCCCGTTCCCCAGACCTGAATCCAATTGAGCACATCTGGGACATCATGTCTCGCTCCATCCACCAACGCCACGTTGCACCACAGACTGTCCAGGAGTTGGCAGATGCTTTAGTCCAGGTCTGGGAGGAGATCCCTCAGGAGACCATCCGCCACCTCATCAGGAGCATGCCCAGGCGTTGTAGGGAGGTCATACAGGCACGTGGAGGCCACACACACTACTGAGCCTCATTTTGACTTGTTTTAAGGTAATTACATCAAAGTTGGATCAGCCTGTAGTGTGGTTTTCCACTTTTAATTATGAGTGTGACTCCAAATCCAGACCTCCATGGGTTGATCAATTTGATTTCCATTGATAATTTTTGTGTGATTTTGTTGTCAGCACATTCAACTATGTAAAGAAAAAAGTATTTAATAAGAATATTTCATTCATTCAGATCTAGGATGTGTTATTTTAGTGTTCCTTTTATTTTTGTGAGCAGTGTATTTGTGCATGCAAAGAGCAAACAACAAGCTGCACAAGAACTCACTACTGTAATGGTCCAGGTTACAAAGTGGCTCATTGACACATGTTCGCATCTCAATGTAAAAAAACAGCCTGCATTTTCCTCACAAAGAGGGCAACTTATGCCGCTGAGCCAGATGTCTATGTGTCAGGGGAAATGCTCTAGGTGGTATTCGATTTTAAGTTCCTTGGCATCATACTTGATTCCAACCTCTCTTTTAAAAAGTAGGTGAAAAAGGTAACTCAAATAACCAAATTCAACCAAGCTAACTTCCAATACAAATTGTTTGACTACAGAAGTAGCAAAACTGTACTTCAAATCTATGATACTTCCCCACTTAACACACTGCTTGACTAGTAGGGCCCAAGCTTGCTATACAACATTAAACCCCATTCAGTCTGTCTGCAAACAGGCTCTCAAAGTGCTTGATCGGAAGCCCAATAGCCATCATCACTGTCACATCCTCAGGAAGCATGAGCTCCTGAGTTGGAAAGATCTTGTGCAATACATTGACGCATGTCTTGTATTCAAGATCCTAAATGGCCTGGCTCCCCCACCACTCAGTACTTTTGTTAAACAGAAAACCCAAAACTATGGCAGCAGATCAACAAGGTCTGCCCTGATAGGTGACTGTATAGTTCCCTTAAGGAAAAGCACCTTTAGTCAATCTGCTTTCTCTATGAGAGCTTCCCATTCCTGGAATACACTGCCATCAGACACACACAACTGTACCACCTATCACACCTTCAACAATAACATGAGTACATGGCTAAAGGCCAATCAGACTAGTGAAAATTATCCCTAGCCGTGTAATGCCGCTTTCCATGTTGTCTGTAGCTGGTGAGGCGTGGAAACACTGGCTTTTATGTATTTTGTTTTGTTGCTTTTTGTGTGCTATGTGTTGCTTGTTCTATGTTGCTCTGCGTGTGCTCACTGCTCCTTGAATGTCTGTATTGTTATTGTAATTGTTTTTAATAACCTGCCCAGGGACTGCGGTTGAAAATTAGCCTGCTGGCTAAAACCGGCACTTTTACTGAAACGTTGATTCATGCGCACTGTCTCTGTAAAAATAAAATCTAACTCAAACTGCAATCCACTTTAATGACCGGACATTGTTCCACGTAATGGCAACAGATAATGTTAGAATACATTAATTTCCTGCTCAAATTCACTGGTGTTACCTAAACTATAAAACCCAGCAACAGTAATCAGAAATTATCACAGAACATTTCCGATTCAACTATTCAGACCTCTACTGTTGCTAACCCATTATCAAACAACGTTCTGCGCTTACCTCTATCGTAAGGTTAAAAACAAACTTGACAATTATCTCTTCTCTTTCGGCTTCCTACTTATGAAATGTCCAAGACTTTAAAAGTAACATGTAATGCACCAAATTTATCAAATGCATCAGCCAATCCACAAGAAAAAAAACATTTTGCTGGGCACAGCTCTATCGCAATTACCTATCCGCTATTATTAGAATTCATTAGATTTAGGTAACTGTCTCTTCTTTGATTCAATTATTTAAATATGACTCCATTCTCAATATGTTATTCCAGCAGACCATTTAGGTAACAGACAACGTATTACATCGAAATCACTTCGCTATTTATGTTGAATAAATTAGCCTTTCAATTTGAACTAAGCAAGCTGTTAAAACGTTCAGTTTATATCTTAAACACTGTCGGCCCTATCGGTCCAGGCAAAATATACCAATCGTTGAATTACAATCAGAAACTCAGATTTGAGTTAATTCCATAGACCCAATTCTCATGAAATGAGGAAGAAATCCAACAAATAACCCAAATATGAGGTTTGTAGTCTTAACATCTGGCACATAATGACACAATTCCCAGAAAATAGCCTTAAAGAATTTCTCCACAGAGATTCTCACATGCGCAAAAGGGATAGATTAGCAGTCAAACAAATTAAATCGACATCCATTGACTCAAAACCAGATCTTGCGCCTTGAAATAAAAGCAGAGTGTAATGAGTATGATGGGTGACAGAGTACTGGTTTCAAGTGCAGGGTGCAGCAGGTGTTTATTTAGTAAAGGACCAGGTAGCAGGGTCCAGGGACAGGCAGAAGGTCATACCTAGGGAATCCAAAAAGATAACAGTACAGGCAGGGAAAAAGGCTAATAACGTAGTCCGGGAGATCAGGCAAGAGGTTGATGACAGGAAATCTGATAGGCAAAAGTACAGGCAGGGAATAGGCGAAAAAACATTGTTTGTGAGGATGGCCAAAAACTACGAACCACGGGACTAATATGGAAATAAACAGCGACCCGAATAGAGTTTGTATGAAAAGAAACAATACCTCACAATGATGGGGTGCAATGAACTGAACTATAGTGTGTAAATGACATACAGGTGTGTGAACAGGTGTTCAGAATTCAGGTGATTGGGATCTGGAGAGTGAGCTGCGTTCAGGGGATCTATTTGTTTGAGAGTGTGGGCTGGAAGCAGACGTTACACAGAGTATATTTTCTTATGCAACATATTAAAATTACTTTACAATCAATCAATCAATTTTATTTTATATAGCCCTTCGTACATCAGATAATATCTCGAAGTGCTGTACAGAAACCCAGCCTAAAACCCCAAACAGCTAGAATGCAGGTGTAGAAGCACGGTGGCTAGGAAAAACTCCCTAGAAAGGCCAAAACCTAGGAAGAAACCTAGAGAGGAACCAGGCTATGAGGGGTGGCCAGTCCTCTTCTGGCTGTGCCGGGTGGAGATTATAACAGAACTATGCCAAGATGTTCAAAAATGTTCATAAGTGACAAGCATGGTCAAATAATAATCATGAATAATTTTCAGTTGGCTTTTCATAGCTGATCATTAAGAGTTGAAAAACAACAGGTCTGGGACAGGTGGCGGTTCCATAACCGCAGGCAGAACAGCTGAAACTGGAATAGCAGCAAGGCCAGGCGGACTGGGGACAGCAAGGAGTCACCACGGGCGGCAGTCCCGACGCATGGTCCTAGGGCCCAGGTCCTCCGAGAGAAAGAAAGAGAGAAGGAGAAAATTAGAGAGAGCCAAGATTTTCAAAATGTTCATAAATGACAAGCATGGTCAAATAATAATCAGGAATAAATCTCAGTTGGCTTTTCATAGCCGATCATTAAGAGTTGAAAACAGCAGGTCTGGGACAGGTAGGGGTTCCATAACCGCAGGCAGAAGAGTTGAAACTGGAATAGCAGCAAGGCCAGGCGGACTGGGGGCAGCAAGGAGTCACCACGGCCGGTAGTCCCGACGTATGGTCCTAGGGCTCAGGTCCTCCGAGAGAAAGAGAGAAGGAGAAAATTAGAGAGAGCCAAGATTTTCAAAATGTTCATAAATGACAAGCATGGTCAAATAATAATCAGGAATAAATCTCAGTTGGCTTTTCATAGCCGATCATTAAGAGTTGAAAACAGCAGGTCTGGGACAGGTAGGGGTTTCGTAACCGCAGGCAGAAACAGTTGAAACTGGAATAGCAGCAAGGCCGGGCGGACTGGGGACAGCAAGGTGTCAGCATGCCCGGTAGTCCTGACGTATGGTCCTAGGGCTCAGGTTCTCAGAGAGAAAGAGAGAACGAGAGAATTAGAGAGAGCATACTTAAATTCACACAGGACACTGGATAAGACAGGAGAAGTACTCCAGGTATAACCAACTGACCCTAGCCCCCCGACACATAAACTACTGCAGCATAAATACTGGAGGCTGAGACAGGAGCGGTCAGGAGACACTGTGGCCCCATCCGAAGAAACCCCCGGACAGGGCCAAACAGGAAGGATATAACCCCACCCACTCTGCCAAAGCACAGCCCCCACACCACTAGAGGGATATCCTCAACCACCAACTTACAATCCTGAGACAAGGCCGAGTATAGCCCACAAAGGTCTCCACCACAGCACAACCAAGGGGGGGCGCCAACCCAGACAGGAAGTTCACGTCAGTAACTCAACCCACTCAAGTGACGCACCCCTCCTAGGGACGGCATGAAAGAGCACCAGCAAGCCAGTGACTCAGCCCCAGTAACAGGGTTAGAGGCAGAGAATCCCAGTGGAGAGAGGGGAACCGGCCCTGGAGAGACAGCAAGGGCGGTTCGTTGCTCCAGAGCCTTTTCGTTCACCTTCACACTCCTGGGCCAGACTACACTCAATCATATGACCTACTGAAGAGATAAGTCTTCAGTAAAGACTTAAAGGTTGAGACCGAGTCTGCGTCTCTCACATGGGTAGGCAGACTGTTCCATAAAAATGGAGATCTATAGGAGAAAGCCCTGCCTCCAGCTGTTTGCTTAGAAATTTTAGGGACAATTAGGAGGCCTGCGTCTTGTGACCGTAGCGTACGTGTAGGTATGTACGGCAGGACCTACATCACATTAGCTCCGCAAAGCTAATTGGTTTGATGGAAACCCTAATTTGGCTTTGTGTGACGGTATAAATTACGTTGAGATTCCATCTAAATTCCCTGTAACTGTATAAGAAAAGTATCTATTCAAGAAATATAGCAACTCATCTCTTACTGCAAAAAATTACATTTTTCAGGCGTTAAGGGGAGTTTCTCTAAATGTATTACCTAGACGGAAGAAAATTCCATAAGCATTTAGACAGTCATATAATGCTTTAACCTCTTATCAAATGATCCATAAAGGGGACCAACTCATAAAATGTGCATTTATTTGATATTGAGTGATAAATGATGCTAGCACATCTAACCAATAGGCGGCGCTATCACGAGTCCTATGTGGGTAACTGTTCTGTGAGCAATAGAGAGGAGTTGAGTATTGGTCTCCATGATAGATGGTGGTGTAAATCAGTTCCTAATAAATTGACAAGTAAATATTACATCCTGTGTCTTCCAATTATATGTTGGTCTATTCAAGATACCACATTTGGCGACGAGGCAAAATCGGAAGAAGTTTACGGTGAAACTACAGTGAGTGAATATTAGCATGCTAGTTAGCTAGGAAAGGCTAAGCTAAGCAAGTGACAGCTATCGCTGTGGGGAAACTAGCAAATACTTTGCCCTCTGTTTGGCAGCAGTGACTGGATGATGGACAAGATGGCAGGCACAGTAGGATCGGTGGCATTATTTGACAACAAGACACAGTTGTGGGAAGAATATTGCAAAATTCTCAACCATTTTTTGTTGCAAATGAGATCGCCGACGCGGCTAAAAAAAGGGTCATTCTACTGAGTTGTGTGAGCGCGCAAACCTACACCTTGATGAGGAATTTACTGAGCCCGGCAAAGCCAGGAGAGAAATAATTTGAGGACTTGGTGAGTCTACTGAAAACACATTTCAATCCTAAACCGAGTGAAATAGTACAAAGGTGAAAATTCAACTCAAGAAATAGGAAACCAGAGGAAAGTGTTATTGAAATTGTGGCTGAGCCAAGGAAGCTAGCACAGGACTGTAACTATGGAGACACCCTCACAGTGATGCTACGTGACAGATTAGTATGTGGGATAAATGAGGATAAGATACAGCGGAGCCTTTTATCTGAGGATAATTTGACATTTGACACAGCGCTAAGGAAAGCGCAGGCCAATGGAGCAGCCAACAAGAACATGAAGGATTTGAACTGCCAGAGCGAAGGGGGTCGACCGGCCGGCGGGGACAGTTTACAAAATGGAGGAGCGTGCGAAAACACAGCAGGAGGGAAAATGCTACAGATGTGGTGGACGCAACCACTGGGCAAATGAGTGCAGGTTCACGAGAGAAAAGTGTCACAACTGTGGTAAAATGGGGAACATAAAGAGGGCCTGCAGAATTACAGTCACAGACAAAATGAGCACGCAGGATCCTAAAACAACTAAAGGGAGGAGAGAGAGACATTCGAAAAGGGCAAATTTCATACAGGAAGAGGAAGAGTGTAATGAGGAGGTGTTTACATGGATGTAAAGCGAAGTATGAGATAGATACGGGCTGTAGTGTAACAATGTAACAATGTCAGAGTATGCTAGGCTAGGGAAACAAGCAAAGGTTCCAGAGTTAAGTACATGTTTTATCAGTCTGAAAACATATACAGGCCAGAAAGTTGACATTGTAGGATCAGCTAAGGTGAAAGTGGAATACAAAGGATTAGTCAAAAAGCTACCAGTGGTATTTGTAGCTGGGTCAGGATCAAACCTGCTGGGGCGAGGGTGGATCACCATGTTGGATGTGGACTGGCATAACGTGAATAAGATGCATGACAGCGAAGATGCTCTAAAGGATGTGTTAAAGAAACACGAGGAAGTGTTCAAGGATGAGTTGGGCACGTTGAAAGGATTCACAGCAAAGATACATGTATCAAGTGATGCCTCACCCTGTTTTTTAAACCAAGGTCGGTACCCTTTGCGATGAAAACTAAGAAAGAGGCTGAGTTAGATTGTTGCCAGGACAACAAAATCGTGGAACCAGTGAAGTTCTCAGACTGGGCAGCACTGACAGTCCCAGTGATAAAACCAGACGGTACAGTGAGATTGTGTGGTGAATATAAAGTAACGGTAAACAGGGTGTCATCACTAGAACAGTACCCCATTCCTAAAATGGAGGACATGTTCATGTCTTTTGCTGGAGGAGAAAAATTCAGCAAACTAGACATGAGTCATGCTTACCAGCAGATTGTGCTAGATGAAGATCCAAAGAAATATTTCACAGTGAATACTCACAAGGGACTATTCACCTATGCCAGGTTACCCTTTGGCATCAGCTCCAGTCCCGCTATCTTCCAGCGCACTATGGAGGAGATTCTACAGGGGATTACCTAGTGTGCAGTATATCTCGATGATATTCTCTAGACAGGAAGAAATGATCAGGACCACATCCGAACGCTGGACAGAGTGTTACAGCGACTGGAGGAGGCTGGGCTACGCTTGAAACGGAGTAAGTGCAGTTTCATGGAAAAGGAAGAGACATTCCTAGGACACAGGGTGGAAGCTACTGGACGGCATCCAGTGCCAGAGAAAGTAAAGGCGGTGCAGGACGCACTAAGGCCTACCACAGTCACAGAACTGAAATCGTATCGGGGCCTATTAAACTATTATAATAGTTTCTTACCGGATTTGTTGACACTATTGGCTCCTATGCACACGTTGCTGAGGAAGGACAAGCCATTGTGTTCGGGATCAGAACAACAAAAGGCTTTGAAACTGTCAAAAGAACTGTTGCAGTCGAGCAGAGTGTTAGTGCATTATGATGAAGGAAAAGAACTGATGCTTTCCTGTGATGCCTCGGCCTACGGGTTAGGGGCGGCATTGTCTCATCGCATGCCAAATGGGGGGGTAGAGAAGCCAATAGGGTTTGTATCACGCACTGTCTCACCTGCAGAGAAGAAGTATTCACAACTTGATAAGGAGGATTAGCTATCATTTTCAGGGTGCAGAAGTTTCATAAGTATCTATATGGGAGAAAGCTTGGAATCTGTACAGACCATAAGCCTTTTATCAGTCTGTTGAATGAAATGAAAGCATTGCCAAAGATGGCATCTCCTAGAATAATGAGATGGGCAGTAACACTACGAGCATATGAGTATGTTATTACTTACAGAGCAGGCAAGGACAATGGTAATGCGGATGCTCTCAGCCGCCTTCCTCTCCTTGAGTGTCCAAGCAGTCGCCTCCAGAGGAACGAGTGCTGATGTTGGACCAGGAGAACAGCCCACTTATGACCTCCCAGGAAATCCAGAGCTGGACAGCGAAAGATCCAGTCCTGTCGAGGGTCCGTGTATACACTGAGGAGGTGGCCAGATTACAATGTGTCCCCGAGTTTGCTCCATACAAACAGAGACAGCATGAGCTCAGTGTCCAGGAGGGCTGTGTGCTGTGGGTAGCTAGTGTCATCGTTCCAGAGAGAGGACACACCACGATGATGGAGCAGCTGTAATGTCATGTTTTGTCTTTGATCTTCATGTCTTGTCCCTGTGCTTCCCTCTGCTGGTCTTATTAGGTTCTTTCCCTCTTTCTATTCCTCTCTCTCCTCCTCCCTTTTTTCCCTCTCCCGCTCTCTCTCTCTATCGGTCCGTTCTTGCTCCCAGCTGGTTCTCATTCTCCTAACGACCTTATTTACTCTTTCACACCTGTCCCCTATTTTGCCCTCTGATTTGAGTCCCTATTTCTCCCTCTGTTTTCTGCTTCTGTCTTTGTCGGATTCTTGTTTGAGGTTAGCTGCTCTGTGTCCTTGTTCCGCCCTGTTGTGTTTTTTGCTTTTGTCAGATGTTGCGTGTGAGCAGGTGTCTATGTCAGCTACGGTCTGTGCCTTCCTGAAGCGACCTGCAGTCGGTGGTCGCATCTCCAGTCGTTCCTCTCTTCTGACAAGAGGTTTTCAGTTTCCTGTTTTGGATTACCTTTGGATAATATCCAGGAACATCATTGTTTGTTTAAGACTGGAATAAAGACTCTGTTTCTATTACGTCGCTTTTGGGTCCTCCTTCATCAGCATAACAGAAGAATCCGACCAAGAATGGACCCAGCGACTATGGATTCTCTCAACACTACCGTCAAGTTCCAGGGAGCAATGCTCGGCAGACACGAGCAGGAATTGTCTGATGCTCGTCATGCCGTTGAGACCCTGGCCGCTCAGGTCTCCGATCTCTCAGGACAGTTTCAGAGTCTTCGTCTCGTACCACAAGCTACTTCCTGGTCTTCCGAGTCTCCGGAACCTAGGGTTAATAATCCACCATGTTACTCTGGGCAGCCCACTGAGTGTCGCTCCTTTCTCACCCAGTGTGATATTGTGTTCTCTCTCCAGCCCAACACATACTCTGGAGAGAGAGCTCGGATCGCGTACGTCATATCACTCCTTACTGGGCGGGCTCGGGAGTGGGGCACAGCTATCTGGGAGGCAAGGGCTGAGTGTTCTAACGTTTATCAGAACTTTAAGGAGGAGATGATACGGGTCTTTGATCGTTCAGTTTTTGGGAAGGAGGCTTCCAGGGGTCTGGCTTCCCTATGTCAAGGTGATCGATCCATAATGGATTACTCTATAGAGTTTCGTACTCTTGCTGCATCCAGTGACTGGAACGAGCCGGCGTTGCTCGCCCGTTTTCTGGAGGGACTCCACGCTGAGGTTAAGGATGAGATTCTCTCCCGGGAGGTTCCTTCCAGCGTGGACTCTTTGATTGCACTCGCCATCCGCATAGAACGACGGGTAGATCTTCGTCACCGAGCTCGTGGAAGAGAGCTCGCGTTAACGGGGTTTCCCTTCTCCGCATCTCAACCATCTCCTTCCATCGGCTCAGAGACTGAGCCCATGCAGCTGGGAGGTATTCACATCTCGACTAAGGAGAGGGAACGGAGAATCACCAACCGCCTTTGCTTCTATTGCGGTTCTGCTGGACATTTTGTCATGTCATGTCCAGTTAAAGGCCAGAGCTCATCAGTAAGCGGAGGGCTACTGGTGAGCGCTACTACTCAGGTCTCTCCATCAAGATCCTGTACTACCTTGTCGGTCCATCTACGCTGGACCGGGTCGGCTGCTTCCTGCAGTGCCTTGATAGACTCTGGGGCTGAGGGTTGTTTTATGGACGAAGCATGGGCTCGGAAACATGACATTCCTCTCAGAGAGTTAGGGAGGCTCACACCCATGTTCGCCTTAGATGGTAGTCCTCTCCCCAGTATCAGATATGAGACACTACCTTTAACCCTCACAGTATCTGGTAACCACAGTGAGACCATTTCTTTTTTGATTTTTTGTTCACCTGTTACACCTGTTGTTTTGGGTCATCCCTGGCTAGTATGTCATAATCCTTCTATTAATTGGTCTAGTAATTCTATCCTATCCTGGAACGTTTCTTGTCATGTGAAGTGTTTAATGTCTGCTATCCCTCCTGTTTCTTCTGTCCCCTCTACTCAGGAGGAGCCTGGTGATGTGACAGGAGTGCCGGAGGAATATCATGATCTACGCACGGTCTTCAGTCGGTCCAGAGCCAGCTCTCTTCCTCCTCACCGGTCGTATGATAGTTGTATTGATCTCCTTCCGGGGACCACTTCCCCTCGGGGTAGATTATTCTCTCTGTCGGCTTCCGAACGTAAGGCTCTCGAGGATTATCTGTCTGCTGAAGGCATTCAGATGGATCCCGCTAAGGTCCAGGACGTCAGCGATTGGCCCGTTCCTAAGTCACGTGTCGAGTTACAGCGCTTTCTCGGTTTCGCTAATTTCTTTCGGCGTTTCATTCGTAATTTCGGTCAAGTGGCTGCCCCTCTCACAGTTCTGACTTCTGTCAAGTCTTGCTTTAAGTGGTCCGGTTCCGCCCAGGGAGCTTTTGATTTCCTCAAGAAGCGTTTTACATCCGCCCCTATCCTTGTTACTCCTGACGTCACTAAACAATTCATTGTCGAGGTTGACGTTTCAGAGGTGGGCGTGGGAGCCATTCTGTCCCAGCGCTTCCAGTCTGACGATAAGGTCCATCCTTGCGCTTACTTTTCTCATCGCTTGTCGCCATCGGAGCGCAACTATGATGTGGGTAACCGCGAACTGCTCGCCATCCGCTTAGCCTTAGGCGAATGGCGACAGTGGTTGGAGGGGGCGACTGTTCCTTTTGTCGTTTGGACTGACCATAAGAACCTTGAGTACATCCGTTCTGCCAAACGACTTAATGCACGTCAAGCTCGTTGGGCGTTGTTTTTCGCTCGTTTCGAGTTCGAGATTTCCTATCGTCCGGGAAAAAAGAACACCAAGCCTGATGCTTTATCCCGTCTCTTTAGTTCTCCTGTGGTTTCTACCGAACCCGAGGGGATTCTCCCTGAAGGGTGTGTTGTCGGGTTGACTGTCTGGGGAATTGAGAGACAGGTAAAGCAAGCACTCACTCACACTGCGTCGCCGCGCGCTTGTCCTAGTAACCTTCTGTTCGTTCCTGTATCTACTCGTCTGGCTGTTCTTCAGTGGGCTCATTCTGCCAAGTTAGCTGGTCACCCCGGTGTTCGGGGTACGCTTGCTTCTATTCTCCAGCGATTTTGGTGGCCTACTCAGGAGCGGGACACGCGCCGTTTCGTGGCTGCTTGTTCGGACTGCGCGCAGACTAAGTCAGGTAACTCTCCTCATGCCGGTCGTCTTAGACCGCTTCCCATTCCTTCTCGACCATGGTCTCAGATCGCCTTAGACTTTAGTACCGGTCTGCCTTCGTCTGCGGGGAGGACTGTGAGAGCCGCCAATAAACGTAGGATTAAGAGTCCTAGGTATTGTCGCGGTCAGAGAGTGTGGCTTTCCACTCGTAACCTTTCCCTTACGACAGCTTCTCGCAAGTTGACTCCGCGGTTCATTGGTCCGTTTCGTGTCTCTCAGGTCGTTAATCCTGTCGCTGTGCGACTGCTTCTTCCGCGACATCTTCGTCGCGTCCACCCTGTCTTCCATGTCTCTTGTGTCAAGCCTTTTCTTCGCGCCCCCGTTCGTCTTCCCTCCCCCCCTCCCGTCCTTGTCGAGGGCGCACCTATTTACAAGGAACGGAGGATCATGGACATGCGTTCTCAGGGACGTGGTCAACAGTACTTAGTGGATGGGGAGGGTTTCGGTCCTGAGGAGAGGAGTTGGGTTCCATCTCGGGACGTGCTGGACCGTTCGTTGATTGATGATTTCCTTCGTCGCCGCCAGGGTTCCTCCTCGAGTGCGCCAGGAGGCGCTTGGTGAGTGGGGGGGTACTGTCATGTTTTGTCTTTGATCTTCATGTCTTGTCCCTGTGCTTCCCTCTGCTGGTCTTATTAGGTTCTTTCCCTCTTTCTATTCCTCTCTCTCCTCCTCCCTTTTTTCCCTCTCCCGCTCTCTCTCTATCGTTCCGTTCTTGCTCCCAGCTGGTTCTCATTCTCCTAACGACCTTATTTACTCTTTCACACCTGTCCCCTATTTTGCCCTCTGATTTGAGTCCCTATTTCTCCCTCTGTTTTCTGCTTCTGTCTTTGTCGGATTCTTGTTTGAGGTTAGCTGCTCTGTGTCCTTGTTCCGCCCTGTTGTGTTTTTTGCTTTTGTCAGATGTTGCGTGTGAGCAGGTGTCTATGTCAGCTACGGTCTGTGCCTTCCTGAAGCGACCTGCAGTCGGTGGTCGCGTCTCCAGTCGTTCCTCTCTTCTGACAAGAGGTTTTCAGTTTCCTGTTTTGGATTACCTTTGGATAATATCCAGGAACATCATTGTTTGTTTAAGACTGGAATAAAGACTCTGTTTCTATTACGTCGCTTTTGGGTCCTCCTTCATCAGCATAACATGTAATGTCTGCTCACAATGAGTGATGGTACAGAACGGCATAGGTAAGAGGCAGTAGATGGTATCGAGTACAGTATATACATATGAGATGAGTAATGTAGGGTATGTAAACATTATATTAAGTGGCATTTTTTAAAGTGGCTAGTGCTACATTTTTTACATCAATTTTTCCATTATTAAAGTGGCTAGAGTTGAGTCAGTATGTTGGCAGCAGCCACTCAATGTTAGTGGTGGCTGTTTAACAGTCTGATGGCCTTGAGATAGAAGCTGTTTTTCAGTATCTCGGTCCCTGCTTTGATGCACCTGTACTGCCCTCGCCTTCTGGATGATAGCGGGGTGAACAGGCAGTGGCTCGGGTGGTTGTTGTCCTTGACGATCTTTTTGGCCTTCCTGTGACATTGGGTGGTGTAGGTGCCCTGGTGGGCAGGTAGTTTGCCCCCGGTGATGCGTTGTGCAGACCTCACTACCCTCTGGAGAGCCGTACGGTTGTGAGCGGAGCAGTTGCCGTACCAGGCGGTGATACAGCCCGACAGGATGCTCTCGATTGTGCATCTGTAAAAGTTTGAGTGCTTTTGGTGACAAGCCGAATTTCTTCAGCCTCCTGAGGTTGAAGAGGCGCTGCTGCGCCTTCTTCACCACGCTGTCTGTGTGGGTGGACCAATTCAGTTTGTTCGTGATGTGTACGCCGAGGAACTTAAAACTTACTACACTCTCCACTACTGTCCCGTCGATGTGGATAGGGGGGTGCTCCCTCTGCTGTTTCCTGAAGTCCACGATCATCTCCTTTGTTTTGTTGACATTGAGTGAGAGGTTATTTTCCTGACACCACACTCCGAGGGCCCTCACCTCCTCCTTGTAGGCCGTCTCGTCGTTGTTGGTAATCAGGCCTACCACTGTAACGTTGTTTGCAAACTTGATGATTGAGTTGGAAGCGTGCGTGGCCACGAGGGCTTTGTGTTGGAAGCTACATTATTTCTTTCTATTTCTGTAAATAAGAGGTAGACCTACCTTTTTGACAGACTAAATTATCGGCTACAATCCATAGATTTTGTCATCCAATTTCTTCAGTGACCACTCCTTAAATATTTCTGTGTCAGTGAAGGTCTTAGTGTGTTAATTAAAACAGGGTCTCAAATTGAGGGGTGTATGTGAAGGTATGCCATACCTTTGGTGCAATTGTTGTGATAAACTTGTGAGGTAGTTGAAGAGAACCTTTTATAGTTCTGAGTAGCTGATTGGCTGACGGTGGGACATGGCTCGCATCTGCTCTGAGCTCTGCTGACACTTAGTGATAATGGCCAATTTGAGGTTGAATGTATTGAACATGTCTGAAGGTTATAAGGACGCTATAAGTGGCCGTAAAGTGCCCTGGAACCTGTAAAAGTTTTACTCCGGATTTGCTCGGATTTCCTCCGATTTGGAAAAACGAGCACAGAGCTGATCAGGAGACAGTTCGGGCTAAAAACGTGTAATGTCCACCCGGTTTAAAGGCTAGAGTTACAGTATATGTCAATTATTAATGGGAAAGCAGCATGTGTTTACCCCAATACTTTATTGCACAAGTTATATGGCAAGGTATCACAGATGTGGTCATGGGCAAGTATATATACAGTGCATTTATGATCATGCAGAATAGGTTTATTTTTCTCTGGGGCTAATCCTTCAGAGTAAATATATTACATTTACAATCTAATAAATTAAACATTTGAAGATTTTTTTTTTTCTTAAACATTTTGTGATCTGTTACTGTAGTGACTTTGTGTCAACACTCAATTATAGTTTATTTCTATTGTATCCCATGACATTTTCTCTAGAGGATTATAATCACATGAAATAATACTACAGTTGTGGTTGGCAAATAGCAGGTTGACTGGCATGCCTGACCCAGTGAAACCTGGCTAATGGTAAAGTGCAGCACAACAACAGATAAGTATAACTCAGGTACACATAGCTGTCTGAGGTTTGCTACTGTTGGGGTTTGTTCCTTCCTCGTTCCTTATCAATCATTGGCTCATTGGTGAAATTAGCAGTATGACAATATCTTTAATTAAATCATTCAAAAACCTTTTATTATTACAATTGCAGACAGAAGTTGACAATCAGGAACATAGCACGCATGTTTCTGAGTATGTTCTGCCCTATAGGAAAAGTCCACGTTGCTTTTATCATGCTTGTAGTCAACCCCCTGTGATGTCACTGCACACGTCATTACCTGCTACTCTTCAGACCAAGCCCATGCATACACAGCTATACTAACTTGTAAGAGATACAATAGTTAGTGTTTTCTAAGGCCTCAGCAGTAAATGTCCACTCCCCCAAGTTGATTTATTTTGGAATGTCTGACTAGTCTCTTATCTCCCCCCACTCCCCTGCAGAGCTCCTTCTTCACAGTCACACATTTCTCATAGGGGCCTCTTTATAATGAAAACAGAAAACTGTGGAACAATATTAAAACCTCATAATGTGTATATATATATATATATATATATATTGTTAATCTGTAGTCTAGGACCCTATCTTATAACCCCTCACCTTCTATTAATATAACATAAGCATAATCAATTCTAAAACATTTGTACAGCCTCAATCATGACCCCTAGATGAACCTCTATCACTACAATATAACTTAAATATATTTTTCTCAGTGGTCTTGTGGTTAGAATGTCTGCCCTGAGAATGAAAGGTTGTGATTTCGATCCCCGGCTGAATCTTACCAAAGACTGTAAAAAGGGGAACTGATGTTTATACTAAGCATTAATGAGCTAGATTGGGGGTAAGGCCCTGCGATAGACGAGCATCCTGTCCAAAGGGTGTACTGCCTCATGCTATGGAGATATGCTCCTGCCCTATGACCCGCCAAGGCTACGTACTATGTCAAGGATATACAAATCTGAGTAAAATTAACAACAAGGTTGACTATAAATCATATAAATTAATTTCTGTGTTTCTTTGTGCGCCTGGACATAACATGCATACACATGCTAAATATACACACACAAGAGTCTGGAGCAGTTCAAGGGTTAGGTGCCTTGTTCAAGGCACATCGATAGTAGATGTTAATATAGTAATGTTCCAATAGCCAGTTCAGCCTTCCAGCTACTGGTCCACCTCTCTAACCTCTGGGCTACATATAGCTACTGCCTGGCAAGGAGGATGATGTTTTTCCCCACATTCTTTAATCTATTTTCTTCTCTTCCCGTCATTTCCTTTCCTTTTCTCCTCGCTTCTATTTGTTGTCTATCAACATATCTTCCTTTTCTCTTTTCTTCAGTTCTTCTCCCCTTATTATCTTCTCTCCTTTTCAGTTTATCTTCTCTTCTAATTTGCTCATTGTCTCTTCTCCTCTTCTCTTTTCTTCAGCTCTTCACTCCCCTTATCTTCTCTCCTTTTCAGTTCATCTTCCTTTCTAATCTTCTCCTCTTCTCTTTCTTCAGTTCTTCTCTCCCTTTCAGTTCATCTTCTCTTCTAATCTTCTCCTCTTCTCTCCCCTTATTATCTTCTCTCCTTTTCAGTTCATCTTCTCTTCTAATCTTCTCCTCTTCTCTTTTCTTCAGTTCTTCACTCCCCTTATCTGCTCTTCTAATCTTCTCCACTTCTCCTTTCTTCAGTTCTTCAACCCCTTATCTGCTCTTCTAATCTTCTCCACTTCTCCTTTCTTCAGTTCTTCTCTCCCCTTATTATCTTCTCTTCTAATCTTCTGCTCTTCTCTTTTCTTCAGTTCTTCACTCCTTTTCAGTTCATCTTCTCTTCTAATCTGCTCCTCTTCTCTTTTCTTCAGTTCTTCACTCCCCGTATTATCTTCTCTCCTTTTCAGTTCATCTTCTCTTCTAATCTTCTCCTCTTCTCTTGTCTTCAGTTCTTCACTCCCCTTATCTGCTCTTCTAATCTTCCCCTCTTCTCCTTTCTTCAGTTCTTCTCTCCCCTTATTATCTTCTCTCCTTTTCAGTTCATCTTCTCTTCTCCTCAGTGCTCCTTCTCTCAGCATATATTTCTCTTCTATTTTCTTCAGGTCCTCTTCTCTAGTCGTAAATGTATTTTCTCTCCTCGTCAGTGCCTCTTCTCTTCTCATCCGTTCTTCCTCTCTTCTCATCCCTTCCACTTCTCGTCTCCTCGTATTATTTTCTCTCCACATATGATCCTCTTCTCTTCTCCTCAGTGCTCCTTCTCTCAGCATATATTCCTCTTCTCTTGTCGTGAGTTCCTGTTCTCTCAGCATATGGTCCTTTTCTCTTCTGTTCTTCTCTTCATCTTCATTTGTCACACCATCATTCTGTCCTTTTTGCCTATCAGCACCCTCACAACTTTCGTAGGTTGAAAGTCCCTGTACCAAATCAGCTGAGAGAAAAATATATAACAACCAGTAATTGGTTAATGAATAATATTTCAGGTTGAGCCAAAAATATGTACTCTATATGGTCACAGATGTACATGGGTCAAACAGGAACTATTAAGGCAAGGTTGAAGACATCAGATAATTATTTATGTTAAGTTTCTTGAAAGAGGAGTAAACAAAACATTTGATGACTTACATCTTTTGTACATAATCAGATAAGCACTGCAGGATGTGGATGGTGGCTGTGCGATCTGTATGGGAGGATTGTGAGAAATATTTTATGATGGAGTTATAATTCATTGTAATATGCTGGTTATACACTGACCTTGGAAGACGTATTGAGGAGAATGGTATTAATTTCCCAATTCCCAATTACATTCTCATTTAATGAGACATACCACTTGTCTAGTTCACCCAAGTAAAACAGCACAATCAATTTATGACAAGGTTTAATGATGATATTCAATCATCTTACCGGCGTAACGTTGGCGTCATCAAAGCAATACCACTTCTGATCCTCATAGGACTTGATTGTAGCAGTGTAATGTCCACCACGTATATGTCCTGAATGGTCCACCATTGCATAGAGCTCATATACATCACTCTGGTCAAAGAGATTGGAGAAATCAAAAGGAATTCCATGAACTGTGGTTTAAAATATATATATATTTATTTATTTTTCGGATTTAAACAGTCAGAGACGGTTTTCCAAACACAGATGGATCATAGTCCTGGATTTAAAAGTTCTTTCAATGGAGAATCTCCATTGAGAATGCTTTTTAGTCTTGTAATAAGCGTAATCTTTGTCTGGGAAACTGGCCCTTAATCTAATTAGATTTTACTAAGATTTGTTTAGTCAAGGACACCAACTTTTTAGAATTTATATATATACACATTATACACATTATCTAATCCTGAATGCTGACTGGTTAAAACCGCACTCCAGACGATGTCTATTCCACAAGTTATCACCAGCCAAATCAATGACGTTAAAATGCCTATTTACTCTGTTCCATCTGACTGCACAATCCACTGTCTCATCAGCCCAGCCAGCCAATTTATAAACTTGATCTCCACTATTAAAAGCATCTAGACATTATCTCAGATTTTTATAAACCTTGCAATCTGTCTCCCCGACATTTGCAACATTGTTCGATCTCCAGCTGTACTATAGTAATAAACGTGTCAGGAATTGGGACGAGACAGACAGGCAGGCGACGTTTCTCAGCCAGTCGAAATCACGAATCAGCTTGCATGATTTGTATGGATATATACAAAGAAATGTCAATTGAAAAAAGGTCAAACAAAACTAAGGGCAGCTAGTTTGCAGTCTTTCCAGCTTCAGTTTGAAGTGATTGTGTTAGCTGTATTGTTGGCCAGCTCCTCTGAACAACAGTGTCCTGATCCTGATGAGAGAGCACATTTTCTATGCCAGGCGAAATTGCCCCTCATTAGCTAATTGTTATGGATGTGTCCAAATAAATGTCACTATAAAACAGCTTAAACAAATGTAAATGCAGCTACTGTTGTTGCTCTGTCTGCACTGTTTGATGTGACTGTAAGTTAGCTGTTGTTGGCTAGCTAGCAAGCAAGCAAGGGATAAGAATGTTGTCAGCCAGTATGGCAAAAGAACATTTAGAACGAATGACTGGGTGGAGTCCATAGATACAGAACAAAAAGACTGAACGAATGGGTCGCGTCTCTGGCAACTGAACCGATAGAATGAACAACCAGCCGAGCATGGGTAGCAACCCTAGATTGGTGTCGGGTCAATATCTTGTGGAAGGATGAAATAGTATGAATAAATTCATCAAAATAAAAAAAAATATGAAAATATGTCAATCATTGTTTGAATATGTTGTTAACCCGTTGTATAAATGTGATAATATGCCCTCGAAGCCAGTGTTTGGAGGATACATTGGCACGGTTTGCCAGCTCGAGACAGCCAATATATCATCCAAACTAGAGGTCGACCGATTATGATTTTTCAACGCGGATACCGATACCGATTATTGGAGGCCCAAAAAAGCCGATACCGATTAATCTGACTTTTTTAGTTGTTTTTTTGTAATAATGACAATTACAACAATACTGAATGAACACTTATTTTAACTTAATATAATACATCAATAAAATCTATTTAGCCTCAAATAATTAATGAAACATGTTCAATTTGGTTTAAATAATGCAAAAACAAAGTGTTGGAGAAGAAAGTAAAAGTGCAATATGTGCCACGTAAAAAAGCTAACGTTTAAGTTCCTTGCTCAGAACATGAGAACATATGAAAGCTGGTGGTTCCTTTTAACATGAGACTTCAATATTCCAAGGTAAGAGGTTTTAGGTTGTAGTTAATATAGTATTTATAGGACTATTTCTCTCTATACCATTTGTATTTTATATACCTTTGACTATTGGATGTTCTTATAGGCAATATAGTATTGCCAGTGTAACAGTATAGCTTCCATCCCTCTCCTCGCCCCTACCTGGGCTCGAACCAGGAACACATCGACAACAGCCACACTCGAAGCAGCGTTACCCATCGCTCCACAAAAGCCCCCCCCCCTTGCAGAGCAAGGGGAATAACTACTCCAATCTCAGAGCGAGTGACGTTTGAAACGCTATTAGCACACACCCAGCTAACTAGCTAGCCATTTCACATTGGTTACACAAGCCATTAGGCTGATAGGCTTGAAGTCATAAACAGCGCTGTGCTTGCGAAGAGCTGCTGGCAAAACGCACGAAAGTGCTGTTTGAATGAATGATTACGAACCTGCTGCTGCTCAGTCAGACTGCTCTATCAAATTAATTTAATTATAACATAATAACACACAGAAATACGAGCCTTTGGTCATTAATATGGTCGAATCCAGAAACTATCATTTCGAAAACAAAACGTTTATTATTTCAGTGAAATAAGGAACCGTTCGGTATTTTATCTAACGGGTGGCATCCCTAAGTCTAAATATTCTTGTTACATTGCACAACCTTCAATGTTATGTCATAATTACGTAAAATTCTGGCAAATTAGTTCGCAATGAGCCAGGCAGCCCAAACTGTTGCGTATACCCTGATTCTGCGTGCAATGAACGCAAGAGAAATGACACAATTTCACCTGGTTAATATTGCCTGCTAACCTGGATTAGTAGTTATAACTAGCGATTATGATTGATTGTTTTTTATAAGATAAGTTTAATGCCGCTAGCAACTTACCTTGGCTTCTACTGCATTCGTGTAACAGGCAGGCTCGTCGTGGAGTTCATGTGGTTAGAGCGTTGGACTAGTTAACTGTAAGGTTGCAAGATTGGTTCCCCCGAGCTGACATTGTGAAAATATGTCGTTCTGCCCCTGAACAAGGCAGTTAACCCACCGTTCCTAGGCCGTCATTGAAAATAATAATGTGTTCTTAACTGACTTGCCTAGTTAACCTTTTATGGCTGCAGGGCGGTGCCGGTACACTTATGACAACAGCCCGTCCAAGTGCAGGGCGCGAAATTCAAAAGATATTTTTTTGAAATATTTCACTTTCACACATTAACAAGTCCAATACAGCATTTGAAAGATAAACATCTTGTGAATCCAGCCAACATATATTTATGTTAGCTCACCACCAAATAGAAAAAAGGACAGACATTTTTCACAGCACAGGTAGCATGCACAAAACCAACATAACTAACTAAGATCGAACCAAGAAACAACTTCATCAGATGACAGTCCTATAACATGTTACACAATAAATCTATGTTTTGTTCGAAAAATGTGCATATTTGAGGTATAAATCAGTTTTACATTGCAGCTACCATCACAGCTACCGTCAGAAATAGCACCGAAGCAGCCAGAGTAATTACAGACACCAACGTCAAATACCTAAATACTCATCATAAAACATTTCTGAAAAATACATGGTGTACAGCAAATGAAAGACAGGCATCTTGTGATTCCAGCCAATATTTCCGATTTCTTAATTACATGACACTTCTAAATGTGATGGCAGCCATATAATGCCCCATGCACATTACATGGAGAATATTCTAATAATGCTATGCAACTGAAATAGAACAATTTATTCAAAATTCCAAAAGCTGGCCCAACTCTCTAAATACATGGCCAGAGTCTATCAACACAAACTGGTTCAACTGGTTCAACACAAACTGGTTCATGACTGCGGTTGAACATAAAATGTTGTGGCTTTAAGAATGTTTTGCACATACCTTTATCTGTAATGTGTGAGGCACCTCCACACAGCAGTCATTTTTGACCAATGTGTTCCTGCTGTAGTCAACCTTAAACCTCTTGAGGTGTAGAGTCAGAATCTCTGGGGGATGTTCCATCTCACAAGCCTAGAGGACACAAAACAAAAACACTATTATATTTATTATAACCATTAGATGGAGAGCCAGGAACATCAAATGTATTAATGGACCACTTCAATCAATTATTTCAAGAAGCTTTTGATACTTTTTGTGATATGAGAAATGAACTGACAACCCAAAAACTCACAATGGTTGCTTCAGCTTTACCCTGACAGACATCACAGTACATCATGTCCCCACCGACGGAGGCAGGCTGGAAAAACTTATGGAACTCATCCGTCTGAAAACACACACAAATACATCAGTAAAAAGTTTTCTAAAATCATATTTCCCTCTCATCAGTTGCTTTATCAGTTATAGTATACAGTATTCTCCATACCACGCTGTAGTTTCCCCCCCAAGAGTGGGGATTTTTTTCCATTGATAGGGGCAGAGTCCAAATGGAATCGCTTCTGTCAAAGGTCTCATGACCAGTTAAACAGGTATAGCTGTACTTCAACCGTCCTTCAAAGATCTAAAGAAAAAAAATATCAGTCTCATCATGTCAAACATTCTATATTCACCGGCTAACAGGTTTTGTCCAATATGAGCTAATGCAGTACCTTAGGTGCATCATCATGTTTGCTTAAAATCTTCTCCAAACATTCAGCAGCATCCGATTGCTGGTGTACTGGGGGCATAAGATAAAAGGTCTATTACACTCAGGTGATAGGATGAATTTCTTACTGAAGTTGCTGATGCATAAAATCATACTATTTTTTCATCTCTTTACTTTAGCTCACCATCTCTAATGCCCAGCTCTGAAGAAATGCGCTTTGTATCAGTAGTTCCTTCATTTAAAGCTTGAAACAACTTTTTCAGCTCAGAAGCAACAGTCTTCTGACCAAAGTCAAACTTCCAGCTGTAGGAAGACATTTAAGATCACTTCATGTTATTCTTTTTCTATTCAGTTCGAGATATTTATTTCACACTGTTGGATTCTGGGTGAAACTTTTAACGTTGTAAATACTCAGAAGTATAGGAACATTAGTTACAAAAGAGACATGAAGCTTGGGAGGGGCTGAGTGCAGGGAACACGATTGCATGTGGCAGTACTGATAAGGGGAGAAACCATTGAAGGCTCATATCACTTAGCTCCCTGCTTAGCAATAATGATGCATTGTTTAGCGATAAGGAGGAGACTCCACCCAAAGTGCGGTATGAATACTACCACCTGGGGAAGAAATCTCTGTGTCTGAATTACAGCTGTATCGACCCTTTGGGAAGAATTAAACTTGGTTAAACTTCTCTAGTGTCCGTGAGTTATTTACTCTGAATAATCTGAACATTTTTCATTACTGCGTGTTGTAATTTTCAAAGACGTTTTGCATTAGAACCTCTTAAGGGTTGAACCCTTTTTTTATTTTAAATTTTCTGTAAAAGATGAAACAAAGAAAAAACATGCGTTTTCAAAAATGTATTTTGTTCCATCATCTTTGAAATGCAATAGAAAGGCCAATATATCACTTAGGAGTCTTGGCACAATTTAGATTGTTGCCACTAGATGGCAGCAGTATATGGCAAAGTTTTAGACTGATCCAATGAACCATTGCAGCACTGTTCAAAATGTTGTATCAAGTCTGCCCAAGTGTATGATATGGTAATAATTTAAACACATTTAGATGGGGGTGGGGTCACTGCCTCATTGCCTGCATCCGTAATGGGTCAGCGGTCAAACGACCTCCACTCATCACTGTCAAACGCTCCCTGAAACACTTCAGCGAGCAGGCCTTTCTAATCGACCTAGCCGGGGTATCCTGGAAGGATATTGATCTCATCCCATCAGTAGAGGATGCCTGTTTTTTTTTTAAGAATGCGGGGGGGATGGGGGGGGGGGGTTCAAACAAACTGTAGAACCCAGTTCCTACAATTGAATATAAAAATGTATTTTATCAAACAAAACTATGCCACATTTTATCTCTGGAACCCTCAGGATGACTAATCAGAGAAAGATTACTGAATGTAAGTACATTATTTACCTTCAGAGGTGAATGTATCAAACCAGTTGCCGTGATAAAAGTTTGTTGTTGTGCACTCTCCTCAAACAATATCATGGTATTTATTTTACTGTAATAGCTACTGTAAATTGGACAGTGCAGTTAAATTAACAATAATGTAAGCTTTCTGCCCAATTAAGACATATGTATGTCCTGGGAAATGTTATTGTTACTTACAACGTCATGCTAATCACATTAGCGCAGGTTATCCCGGGTGGCGCAGTGGTCTAGGGCACTGCATCGCAGTGCTAGCTGCGCCACCAGAGTCTCTGGGTTCGCACCCAGGCTCTGTCGCAGCCGGCCGCAACCGGGAGGTCCGTGGGGCGACGCACAATTGGCATAGCGTCGTCCGGGTTAGGGAGGGTTTGGCCGGTAGGGATATCCTTGTCTCAGTATGTAAAATGTAATAAAATGTATGCACTCTACTGTAAGTCGCTCTGGATAAGAGCGTCTGCTAAATGACTAAAATGTAAAAAATGTTAGCTCAACCGTCCCGCGGGGGGACACCGATCCCGCAGAGGTTATTAATAGGAATAAATATGCTTTGAAAGAAGAGTAAAAATCCAAACCTTTTCACAGCTTCTCTGAAGTCCTTAGTCATGAATAGGACCTGCAGGACACTGTTTAAATAACAGGTTGCTCCTTGATTTTTCAGGCCATGGTACCTGTCTAATATGGAGAGCATTGTGAATTAGCAAGCTACCATAACTGATCAGATGTATCGTGTTGTAAATGTATGCATTATTCTGTAGCACACTGTTCAAATAACATTTGTAAATCAGTGTCAAGGCCCTACAACAGATGGGCGTCCTGTCCAGGAGGGTGTACTTGTACATCAAGTTGCCACACTACAAAATCAAGAGATAGGCTTCTTTCTCGAACAAGGCTTACGATGTTACTTAAATCAGTGTCCAAATATTCTCTCTCTCACGTGTAATGTGTTTAATACTTGTGGTGCAGATGTAAAACTAATTTGTATAGTATACAGTGTGTTACCTGGATGAGGTGGCATTGCTTGATAGCTGGAATATGTTTTGGGTTGGAAGTGTTGGACGGGGGGAGTATTTGTGTCTGCTCATACAGGAGTAATAAAGCCCTTTATTTATTGATTTATTTGATGTTTCAATTAATCAGTATGTTCTGCAGCACCCTCAGCACCCCTACTTCCCGTGGCATTGCTTGATCTGTAAGATTTATATAGCATGTTCATGTTGTTTCCCCAGGTGTAGCACTGAGCTAAATTGCAAAGACATACCGGCAGCAGCAACAGGATTCCGTTTGCGTTCCTTCTTATACATCTCAGAAGTCTCTGTGATACCTTGTTCAATTGGTAGGTAGCTGTATATAAACTCCCAAATCAACTTTCTAAAAGACCAGTTACAGGGAAGTTAGTTTTATATTCGATATTTAACAGACATTCCATAATCGTCTCGTTTCACTTATCCAACGCATACAGCGAAACCACCCAATGCAGCTGCCAAAATGTCTAGTTAGGGGCCAAGGTAAAAGTGCAGTAGTTATGGCGGCCTTTGCATGTGCATACGATGTGCATATGATAAAGGTTGTGAAAGTAGGTCAGCTATTTCTTTTACAATTCGAATTTGGTCTGAGGTGTCAATGGCAGACACTCAAAAAGTTATTACAATAAGCAGAATAAAATTGATTTTTTTTCAGTAGTTAAGTGACTTTATAGTCTCACTAGATTTTTGATGGAAAGAAAAGGATATAGAAGTAAACCAATTATATTTTGAATAATTTGAATTTGATTTGAGGTTTGTATGTCAAATCAAGAAAAGCTACTGTGATAAGCATAATTACATTTTAAAAATGCAGAATTTAATGTGACATTTCACCATTGTTCAGCTTCATAATCATCATTTCCAGCACCACCCCAACATCAACATACAGTTGAAGTCGGAAGTTTACATACACTTAGGTTGGAGTCATTAAAACTAATTTTTCAACCACTCCACAAATTTCTTGTAAACACACTATAGTTTTGGTAAGTCGATTAGGACATCTACTTTGTGCATGACACAAGTAATTTTTCTAACAATTGTTTACAGACAGATTATTTCACTTATAATTCACTGTATCACAGTTCCAGTGGGACAGAAGCTTACATACAATAAGATGACTGTCTTTAAACAGCTTGGAAAATTCCAGAAAATTATGTCATGGCTTTAGAAGCTTCTGATAGGCTAATTTGAGTCAATTAGAGGTGTACCTGTGGATGTATTTCAAGGCCTACCTTCAAACTCAGTGCCTCTTTGCTTGACATCATTGGGAAAATCAAAAGAAATCAGCCAAGACCTCAGAAAAAAAATTGTAGACCTCCACAAGTTTGGTTCATCCTTGGGAGCAATTTCCAAACGCCTGAAGGTACCAAGTTCAGCTGTACATACAATAGTACACAAGTATAAACACCATTGGACCACACAGCCGTCATACCACTCAGGAAGGAGACGCGTTCTGTCTCCTAGAGATGAATGCACTTTGGTGCGAAAAGTGCAAATCAACCTTGTGAAGAGGCTGGAGGAAACAGGTTGAAAAGTATCTATATCCACAGTAAAACGAGTCCTATATCGACATAACCTGAAAGGCCTCTCAGCAAGGAAGAAGCCACTGCTCCAAAACCGCTATTAAAAAGCCAGGCTACGGTTTGCAAATGCAGATGGGGACAAACATCGTACTTTTTGGAGAAATGTCCTCTGGGCTGATGAAACAAAAATATAACTGCTTGGCAGTTGACCATCGTTATGTTTGGAGGAAAAATGGGGAGGCTTGCAAGTCGAATAACACCATCCCAACCGGGAAGGGGGTGGGGGTGGCAGCATCATGTTGTGGGGGTGCTTTGCTGCAGGAGGGACTGGTGCACTTCACAAAATAGATGGCGTCATGAGGCAGGAAAATTATGTGGATATATTGAAGCAACATCTCAAGACATCAGTCAGGAAGTTAAAGCTTGGTTGCAAATGGATCTTCCAAAGGGACAATGACCCAGGAAGTTAAAGCTTGGTTGCAAATGGATCTTCCAAAGGGACAATGACCCCAAGCATACTTCCAAAGTTGTGGCAAAATGGCTTAAGGACAACAAAGTCAAGGTATTGGAGTGGCCATCACAAAGCCCTGACCTCAATCCTATAGAAAATTTGTGGGCAGAACTGAAAAAGCGTGTGCGAGCAAGGAGGCCTACAAACCTGACTCAGTTACACCAGCTCTGTCAGGAGGTATGGGCCAAAATTCACCCAAACATTTGTGGGAAGCTTTTGAAGGCTACACGAAACATTTGACCCAAGTTAAACAATGTAAAGGCAATGCTACCAAATACTAATTGAGTGTATGTAAACTTCTGACCCACTGGGAATGTGATGAAAGAAAAAAAAGCTGAAATAAATCATCCTCTCTACTATTTTTCAGACATTTCACATTCTTAAAATAAAGTGGTGATCCTAACTGACATAAAACAGGGAAATTTGACTAGGATTAAATGTCAGTAATTGTGAAAAACTGAGTTTAAATGTATCTGGCTTAGGTGTATGTAAACTTCTGACTTCAACTGTCTGTGAAAATGGCACTTTTCTATGTTTTGTTGAAAAAAAGATGCAGAGGAAGATAAGTGTTTCCAATGACATCTTCGGTATGCATCATGTGATTGAACCAATGATGACTAGGCATTGTCTACTAATTGGTTGATGAAGTCATTTTTTACTACAAAACATAGAAATGCGTTATTTTCACATACGTTGATGTTGGGGTGGTGCTGGAGATGATTAATATGAAGTTGAACATTTGTGAAATGTTTCTTTAAGTGATTTTAATCATTTAAAATATACATAATATTTTAAAAGTTACTATATGTTTAGAGTGAAACAAAGGTTGTAAAAGCATGCTAACTATATAAAACCATGCTAACTATTTGATTTGAGGACTATTTCAAATCAAGGAAAAGTTATTGTGATAAGTCGATGTTTTAAAATCTGTATGAATATAAATACATATATTTTAATAAAACAAAGGTTGTATGCCTGGTTCTCCTTTAAAATGCAACATTTGTTTAAGGTTTCTATGTCAAATAGCTAAAAGGTTTAAAAATGTGCAACAGCTGTATCATAAATAACTACTGCACTTATATCCCGGTCTATAACTAGACATTTCAGTCTCCGGATTTCACTGCAATGGATGGATTTTAGATTGAAATATGAAATAATCCATTTAGGTTGTATTTTATGTTCTAGACTAGATCTGTTAATGTACACTGTTGAATAATAACATTGAAAAACTACTCAATAAAATGAAAGATAACTCCCAAGCTTACCGTAGCTTTTGCAGATTCGGCATCAGAAAGTTATTGGTTTTGTGGAACGATAACTAACACTCGCCTACTCAGTTGGATGATATATAGACGTTGTCAGGCTTCACTTTCGTTTTAGGTAATAGCCCTGCCTACCTTACAGTAAGTACCTTGTCTCCTCAACATAACCATTCGATTCAAATGAACCATGTAGCCAACCACTTCCCGATAGCTGTAAACGAGTTAATGTCCTATTACCGGATTCCAAAACATTGACGAAATCTATTTTCTGAGTTACAAAACCGCGACGTGTGCAACGTTGTTTTCTGTATGCAGACGTGAAATATGACACAAATAAATGAATAATGGGCATTGGAAATGGGTCCAACAGTCTTTATAACAGTATTATTCTAAGTCTGCATGGCTTCATAAAAACAGTATATCCTATTGTAGTTCAAGACAAGTAATAGAGTTCACCATGAAACAAATAGGATAGGCTATTTTATCTGTAGCCTAGAAGTGCAATTTATTGTCTTGGTTTATAAAAATAGAGTTGCATAGCTGATTTTGCTCATATTGTTTTGTATGCCAGAGTGGTTTGCAGAGACTGTCTCTGCTATGTAGAACATGTCATGAAAATATTGATGTCTTGGGTTGGAAGTTGATGAAATGTTGCTTAAAAGTCTTAGAACATGCAAGTATAACTCATGTGGTTTTTAACCTATTCAGAGCCAGGCCTACTGTATTCCCTCATTTCCCTATTCATTGGCCAAATCCTTATTAGGCCTACTAAAACATTAAACAAACTCTGGACTAGCAGCTAAGTGTAAAAAGTTGCACACCTTTGCCACAAACGAGAGCATATGAACCGTGGACCAATTCTGATATAATAGCTACAAAAAAAAAAAAATTGTTTAGGAAGAGCTATGAGATGTTGCAGCCTACTGTCACAGATTATGTTTGAGAAAAAGCAGGAGTAAAAAGTTGAATATTTAATTCAAAATGTACTTAAGTAGTACTTTAAACTATTTTTACTTAAGTCGTTTTTGGGGTATCTGTACTTTACTTTACCATATTATGTTCATGTCCATTTTTTATTTTACTTCACTAAAGAAAATAATGTACTTTTAACTCCATACATTACAGAGGCCCATTATCAGCAATCATCACTCCTGTGTTCCAATGGCACGTTGTGTTAGCTAATCCAAATGGATCATTTATCATTAGAAAACCCTTTTGCAATTAT
This sequence comes from Salvelinus alpinus, assembly GCF_045679555.1. Lineage (NCBI taxonomy): Eukaryota > Metazoa > Chordata > Actinopteri > Salmoniformes > Salmonidae > Salvelinus > Salvelinus alpinus. The sequence goes on from NC_092116.1 coordinate 18,425,605, forward strand.
AATAACACAGCTGAAAACTGTTGTCCTGATTAACAGTAGGCCGTAATTAAGACAAAGTGAAGGATAATGTTAAGGTTAAATATTACACAAACAAGTCACATTGAAAGAGAAAGTTGCATCCATGTTGAACAATAAATCCAGTTGACAGTCATAGAACACCTCCTCAGCTTTGCATTGCTCATTGGTCTGGAGTACATTTTGGTTTGTACAGTTCAACAGTTAATGAATAGTTGATTTCAGCATCTGTTAACTTCTCTGGGATATGTGGGACGCTAACGTCCCACTTGGCCAAAAGCCAGAAAAAATGTAGCGCGCCAAATTGAAATATATTACTATAAAAATCAATCACACATGAAATCACACATGAAAGACACCAAATTAAAAATACACATGTTGTGAATCCAGCCAACATGTCTGATTTCAAAAAGGATTTACGGCGAAAGCACACCAAACGATTATGTTAGCTCAGTACATAGCCACAGAAAAACACAGCCATTTTCCCCGCAAAAGATAGTCACAAAAAGCAGAAATAGAGATAAAATTAATCACTAACCTTTGATCATCTTCATCAGATGACACTCATAGGACATCATGTTACACAATACATTTATGTTTTGTTCGATAATGTGCATATTTATATCCACAAATCTCGGTTTACATTGGCGCCATGTTCAGAAATGCCTCCAAAATATCCGGAGAAATTGCAGAGCCACGTCAAATAACAGAAATACTCATCATAAACTTTGATGAAAGATACATGTTTTACATATAATTAAAGATACACTGGTTCTTAATGCAACCGCTGTGTCAGATTTCAAAAAAACTTTACGGAAAAAGCACACCATGCAATAATCTGAGACGGCGTTAAAAAATAACAACATTTCTCCGCCATGTTGGAGTCTACAGAAATACGAAATTACACCATAAATATTCCCTTACCTTTGATCATCTTGATCAGAATGCAGTCCCAGGAATACTAGTTCCACAATAAATCGTTGTTCTGTTCGATAATGTCCATTACTTATGTCTAAGTAGCTACTTTTGCTAGCATGTTTAGTGCACATGTCCAAACGCTAGCGCAGATGCAGGTGAACTCGGACGAAAACCTCAAAAAGTTATATTACAAGTCGAATAAACTGGTCAAACTAAGTAGAGAATCAATCTTCAGGATGTTGCTATCATATATATCCAATAACGTTCCAACCGGAGCATTCCTTCATGTCTGTAGAAGTTGTGGAACACAAGGCGATATCATGAGGAAAGCGCATGACTAGGAACTGGCATTCTGCCAGACCAATGACTGAAGCACCTGCCATCCGGCCCCACATCACACTAGAGGCTTCATTCCACATTCTACAGACTGTTGACATCTAGTGGAAGGCGTAGGAAGTGCAAACAGATCCATATCTTACAGGGAACGTTTGTCATCATGCCTGTATAGTGTTCTTTGCTAATTGCAAACAAGCGCAACAATGAGTTGTGTTTCACTATATTGGATCACTCCAATATATTGGTATCACTCCGTGTCGGAGGGACACATCGGAGGTGAGGATTTACAGATTTACTCCCTTGTACACCTGTGTCACGGCTGGGCTCTGCCCCTATATATAGAACACATGGCCGCGACACAGGTGCTCTTTCATTTTCTCGGCGGACGTCTGTATAGTTTGAGGTACAAACTTTCTGAAGTTCGCTTGGTAAGTTACTGGTAAGTGTAATATCTTGCGTGGAAGTATACTCACTGGCTGTTTGCAGCCTGGAGCAGCTGGCCAGGCCCCTCCTCTTGAGTGCTCCACTCGCTGCCTGTGATTGATCTGTATCTTCCGCCTGTGGTTTGACATACTTGTGTTTTGTTAGCGTTACACTACGACTCCGTGTGCATCCGTTAGTATGGTGGCTCTTGCCACAAACTGTAATTTACCTTACACAACTTGCCGACTGGCTTGTTCTATGTTTGTATTGTGAATTGCTTTAACATGCTGCTCCCCGTGCAGTAGCCGCGGCTTCTCTACTAATTACCCTACAGCTTTTTTTCTTGAACTTTTCCCTGCAGAGTATTGTGGTGGGCTTTCCACTACGTTGAGACATGAACTTAGAAGTTCCTTAACGGAGTTACTCCATCATATGGTGCTGTTTTTACTGCTTGGACATTAAAACATGTTTGGGCTAGGCGTACCGCTAGCTGAACAACTTCCGGTGAAACTGGAGGGCGCACAATTCAAATAAATAATCATAAAATGATGGATATTAAACATTTCTGTACATACAAGTGTCTTATATCTTTAAACCGGCTAGTTAATATTGAAATTGGCGTAACAATAAAACAAATAAATCAAGTCCATTACCTGGTTGCTGTTTTTTTGTCTGCCTGCTTTTCCCACACGGGTCTTCCCCGTTTTTAGCAGAGATACTGGGTAATTTATCCCTCACCAGGTTCCTATTCTTCCAAGCGGGTCACGACATAAGCTCTCCCAGGGCGTCAGACCCGTGCTGCGTGACCTTGTTGGTCTAGCCTGAGCGTATGGCTTCCCTTTGTGACAGGTGAGATAGTGGCATCCCCCTGGCAGTGGCGCGCCCTACTCGATGCCTGTTTTGTGTGGTGTTCTCAGAACACCTGCGCCTGGTGCGATTGGAGGCCATGCGCGAGTGGGTTGGCCAGACTCGGGCTCAGCCTAGGGACGAGCTCCCATCCTCAGGAGTGGTGCGACAGTGAGCTGTTAGTCCCTCTACTGGGCCCAGTACCCCTCCCAGGAAGTGTGGCCAGAGCCACCGCAGAGAGAGCCCATCTACTGCCAGTCCTGGAAGGGGGCAGGAGTCAGACCGCTGGGACCACCTTGAATGGAGGGCGCATGCCCTGTGTCAGGAGGTTAATAGCTTCAATGGCGACGACAGCTGTTCCCTGTTGGACAGTGATAGGCTGTTCCTGGGGGACAATGCTGGCGCTGTTCACCACCATGAGTGGGGCTACCAGGCTGACAGGCCATCAGAAGCCGGCAGCGGGGCTTCATCGCCCCCAGCAGCTCGATAGGCTATGAGGAGCTTACTCACTCGGGTAACCACTGCACTGGACATCAAACTGGAGGACAGCAATGACTGTCCTGATCATTGTCCTGCAGGAAGATCCAACCACGGCCCAGTGCTTCCTATCTGAGACAGTCAGGTTTTGATTTAAAATATGCTGGTATTTGATGGAGGCCATGATACCATGTATCCTAACAAGTTGTCCAGGGCCTTTGGAAGAAAAACAGCCCCACAACATCAAAGATCTACCACCATACTTCACAGTGGGGGTGAGGTACTTTTCTGCATGGCTATCTTTCTGTCTACGCCAAACACACCTCCGGTGTTTGTTTCCAACAAGCTCTATTTTGGTCTCACCTGACCATAGAATCCAGTCCCATGGAAAGTTCCAGTAACGTTTGGCAAACTGTATGCACTTGAGTTTGTTGTTTGTTGACAGCAAAGTTTTTTTTATGGCAACCCTCCCAAACATCTTGTTGTTATGTAGATGGCGTCTTATCGTAGTTTTGGAGACTTTCTGACCCCAAGACCCAACTAACATCTGCAATTCTCCAGCTGTGATCCTTGTAGATTTTTTTGCCACGCAAACCATCCTCTTCACTGTGCGTGGAGTCAATATAAACACACGTCCTCTTCCAGGCAGATTGTTAACATCTCCAGTTGCTTTAAACTTCTTAATTATTGCCCTGATAGTGGAAATGGGCATTTTCAACAATTGAGCTATTTTCTTATAGCCATTTCCTGATTTGTGCAGCTCATCAACCTTTTGCCGCACATCATTACTGTATTCTCGGGTCTTTCCAATAGTAATGGGTGACTATGGGAACTTGGCCTGTGTGTTACCTCGTATTTATACACCAGTGAAACAGGAAGTCATGGCTTATCATTAAGTTTTCCTAATCACTCAGGTAAACTTAAAGATTTTTGTTAACATTTTGAATGAAAGACCAAGAGGATAAACAGCAACAAAAAAAATCACAGCCCATTTTGCTCATATTTGCTAAGGGTGCCAATATTAGTGGAGGGCACTGTATCTTGATTAGATAAGTATTCAACCCGATGACTTAATACATGTTAGAAACACTTTTGGCAGCGATTACTGCGGTCTGCCTTCTGGATAAGTATTGAAGATCTTTGCACACCTGGATTGTACATGATTTGCACATAATACATTTTTATATAATAATTATTATAATATTATACATAATATATACATATCATTTTTTTATTATTATTATTATTTTTTAAATGGAGGAGATGTCTGTCCATCTCTATGGTGTCAATTGTTTCGGTTGAGACGGTTTCAGTTTTGACACTTTAGACTTATTTTTTACTTTAACTAACCTATACATTTGACAGGTGTACATCCCAAGAAACATATTACATTCATTTTTTACATGTATATTCTGTATAGGCACGACTTACCTTGTTCATTCATTTTCTTCAAAATGTTGTCAGACAGACTACTCACCATGTGACCATGATGGAGAGGGGTGCAATCCCATTTCCTAATTTATAATTGTAGGTTCATTCTAGTCTTTTAATGTGTGTGTTTTGACAGTGACATTCAAGGTGGTGAAAGCATTTTTAAACTACTAACTAGATCAGTATATTTCAGTTTAATAATATAACAACTCAAGATGTTATATTAAAATACTATATAAATAAGTTCAGATCTCTCTAATATAGTTTGTAGCATTTAAAGAGAACCACCTGCATGTTGAGAGCAAACAGACTCACTAAAAACTCACTAACATTGGAAGTAGCTTATAACTGCAAATGGAAAATATACTTAGTTAGAAGAGTAGATTAACAAAAGTTTATCAACAGGATAAAACGGTTCACAACATATATACCACGGCTAAGAGACGTATCCAGCAGTCTCGGGAGCACAGTTTGAATGTGCAGCGAAAATTCCAAAGCCCAGCAACTATCCTGGACCATTCCCAGAATGTCGAGGGAAAGTTGTATGCAAAATAAACATAGTACAGCCACGCTCTCATTAATCTCTAAAAAACATATGACTCTCAGAATGTTATGCGCTAGCTGGAGATTGAAACTTATACAATATCTGACATACAAAATAAATACAGAAAGTAGTATGTCCCCACTGTGATTGCAATGAAATACCAATATAATCTTGAACTTGGCCAAACTGATAAAGTAGCATACCAACCATCAAATGAAGCATTCAAAGAAAATAACCACCTCCCTACAATCAAACATGGGGAGGTTCAATAATGCCTCTGGTACTAGGGGCCTTGAATTTGTGCATGGCAACAGCCTTAACCTATATACACTGCTCAAAATAATAAAGGGAACACTTAAACAACACAATGTAACTCCAAGTCAATCACACTTCTGTGAAATCAAACTGTCCACTTAGGAAGCAACACTGATTGACAATAAATGTCACATGCTGTTGTGCAAATGGAATAGACAACAGGTGGAAATTATAGGCAATTAGCAAGACACCCCCAATAAAGGAGTGGTTCTGCAGGTGGTGACCACTGACCACTTCTCAGTTCCTATGCTTCCTGGCTGATGTTTTGGTCACTTTTGAATGCTGGCGGTGCTTTCACTCTAGTGGTAGCATGAGACGGAGTCTACAACCCACACAAGTGGCTCAGGTAGTGCAGCTCATTCAGGATGGCACATCAATGCGAGCTGTGGCAAGAAGGTTTGCTGTGTCTATCAGCGTAGTGTCCAGAGCATGGAGACGCTACCAGGAGACAGGCCAGTACATCAGGAGACGTGGAGGAGGCCAACAACCCAGCAGCAGGACCGCTACCTCCGCCTTTGTGCAAGGAGGATCAGGAGGACCACTGCCAGAGCCCTGCAAAATGACCTCCAGCAGGCAACAAATGTGCATGTGTCTGCTCAAACGGTCAGAAACAGACTCCATGAGGGTGGTATGAGGGCCCGACGTCCACAGGTGGGGGTTGTGCTTACAGCCCAACACCGTGCAGGACGTTTGGCATTTGCCAGAGAACACCAAGATTGGCAAATTCGCCACTGGCGCCCTGTGCTCTTCACAGATGAAAGCAGGTTCACACTGAGCACGTGACAGACGTGACAGAGTCTGGAGACGACGTGGAGAACGTTCTGCTGCCTGCAACATCCTCCAGCATGACCGGTTTGGCGGTGGGTCAGTCATGGTGTGGGGTGGCATTTCTTTGGGGGGCCGCACAGCCCTCCATGTGCTCGCCAGAGGTAGCCTGACTGCCATTAGGTACCGAGATGAGATCCTCAGACCCCTTGTGAGACCATATGCTGGTGCGGTTGGCCCTGGGTTCCTCCTAATGCAAGACAATGCTAGACCTCATGTGGCTGGAGTGTGTCAGCAGTTCCTGCAAGAGGAGGGCATTGGTGCTATGGACTGGCCCGCCCGTTCCCCAGACCTGAATCCAATTGAGCACATCTGGGACATCATGTCTCGCTCCATCCACCAAAGCCACGTTGCACCACAGACTGTCCAGGAGTTGGCGGATGCTTTAGTCCAGGTCTGGGAGGAGATCCCTCAGGAGACCATCCGCCACCTCATCAGGAGCATGCCCAGGCGTTGTAGGGAGGTCATACAGGCACGTGGAGGCCACACACACTACTGAGCCTCATTTTGACTTGTTTTAAGGACATTACATCAAAGTTGGATCAGCCTGTTGTCACGTTCCTGACCTGTTTTCTCTTATTTTTGTATGTGTTTAGTTGGTCAGGGCGTGAGTTGGGGTGGGCATTCTATGTTATGTGTTTCTATGTTTGTTTAAATGGGTTGCCTGATATGGTTCTCAATTAGAGGCAGGTGTTTGACATTTCCTCTGATTGAGAACCATATTAAGGTAGGATGTTCTCACTGTTTGTTTGTGGGTGATTGTATCTCGTGTCTGTATGTGTTACCACACGGGACTGTTTCGTTTGTGTGGTCTGTTCCTGTTCGTGCGTTCTTCGTGTTTATGTAAGTGCTCAAGTTCAGGTCTGTCTACATCGTTTTGTTGTTTTGTAATTTTTCAAGTATACTTTCGTGTTAGTGTTCGTTTACGTCTTGTTAAATAAATTAATTAATGTCTTCATCACCCGCTGCGCCTTGGTCCAATCCCTCTCCGCAAGACGAACGTTACACCTGTAGTGTGGTTTTCCACTTTAATTTTGAATTTGACTCCAAATCCAGACCTCCATGGGTTGATAAATTTGATTTCCATTGATTATTTTTGTGTGATTTTGTTGTCAGCACATTCAACTATGTAAAGAAAAAATTATTTAATAGGAATATTTCATTCATTCAGATCTAGGATGTGTTATTTTAGTGTTCCCTTTATTTTTTTTGAGCAGTGTATAATTATGACCAGATTGAAACAAACCTAGTTGCCTGGATATTATCAAGAGATAGATTGTGAAAAAAAAAGTGGTGAGGCTGTGTGAAAAGGTCTATCCATTAAGGGGGATTTCTGTTGAGTCAAAATGCTTTTATTATTCAGGTACCTAGTGTTTCCAAGAAGTCACATGATTTAATAGAGGGGGGAAATCATTTGACACTGTACTATTTCACCAAATACATTGTGTCTATGGATTAGGGTAACTGTTTTTTTGAATAGGCACATTTGTTGAAGCAAGGAAAAAGATTGAGAAAGAATCAGAGATAACCGAAATATGAAGTCAGATCTGTTTCTCTGTAAAAACTCCAGCAGATATCATCAATCTACACCCTGAGTTCAATTTCATCACAGCTCAAGTTATGCTACTCTGAGCAGATTAGTTACTGTCGAGTTGTGAGAGGAATCAATTTCTTTACTTTACTTTACAAGCGTGAAAAATTTTAGAAACATGAAAACATGTCTGACTGCCATTGTGGTAACTGTACGCTCTTTCTGTTCTGAAACGCTGTCTACTGTATCAGTCAAGATCTCTGTTGATGAATGGAAATGTAACGTTATAACTAAAAGTACTGTTCCCTGAAGTTGAAAAACGAGGTACAACATATTATGGGGAGTCATACTCCTCAGACTTGTTTCCTGCTTATAGCAGGGCGCGTTTACAGGAATCCTTTTCTCTAACTATAAGTCACATGATTTCATGGAGAAATGCGTCTGCAGTGAGGGTGTGTAATGCAAATAAAGGGGCCCTTGGATAAATGTCAACAAGATGAATAACCAACATTGTTGAAAGAACTATTCCACTGGGCACAAACTTGGTGAATCAAAGTTGTTTCAAAGTAATTTGTCAACATATTGTGACATGGAATCTATGTTTAAAATCAACTGGATTTGAAAAAGTCATCAAAGTAAACTGCTGTTTTGAGGGTGAAATTCCTACAACATGATTACCTCATCATGGTGACCGATTTTCAACATAGACAAACCTTGTATAAAATCTGTTGAATTTGAAACTTAGAAACAATGTCAGATCTTCAACGTTACATCCACTATCAGAAAAAAAACATAGGCTGGGAAGCACTTCTTACTAGAAAATTGATCTATCTACACCTACACTTTGGTCTCCCATCCAGGGTTTTAACTGATCCCAGCCCTGCTTAGCTTTGATATTCAAAGAGTAGGTTTAACAGAGCAAATGAAATGTGACCATACTTCATGAATAATGAATATGTATCATCAATGATACTGTTTTGGCCAATATACAGTGCATTCGGAAAGTATTCAGACCCCTTTGCTTTTTCCACATTTTGTTACGTTACAGCCTTATTCTAAAATGGATTAAATGTTTCTTCCCCTTATCAATCTCCATACAATACCTCATGATGACAAAGCAAAATCTGTTTTTTATAAATGTTTATTTTACTATTCAGACCCTTTACTCAGTACTTTATTTTAACTTGTTCTCAAATAGCATACCTGGATAAATAAAGGTGAAATCATTTTTTGTTTTATTTGTTTTGTTGAAACACTTTTTGCAGGGATTACAGCCTCGAGTCTTGGGAATGACGCTACAAGCTTGGCACAGCTGTATTTGGGGAGTTTTTCCCATTCTTCTCTGCAGATCACAATAAGTGAGTAAGTACACATACTATATACAGGGTCAGTTCCAATACCATATTTACAATGTGCAGAGATACTGGAGTGATGGAGGTAGATATGTACAGGGGTAAGGTGACTAGGCAACAGCATATAAGATACACAGTGTAGCCGCAGCTTGTATGTAAGTGGGAGTGCCAAAAGTCAGTGTAATTGTATGTGCATATTATGTGTGAGTGAGCATATTATGATGGAGTGAGTTATTTTTTTTTCACCTTTATTTAACCAGGTAGGCCAGTTGAGAACAAGTTCTCATTTACAACTGTGAAGATAAAGGCCAAGATAAAGCAAAGCAGTGCGACACAAACAACAACACAGAGTTACACATGGAATAAACAAACGTAGTCAATAACATAATAGAAAAAAAATCTATATACAGTGTGTGCAAATGAGGTAAGATTAGGGAGGTAAGGCAATAAATAGGCCGTAGTGGCGAAGTAATTACAATTTAGCATTTAAACACTGGAGTGATAGATGTGCAGACGATTAATGTGCAAGTAGAGATACTGGGGTGCAAAGTAACAAAACATTATAATAATATGGGGATGAGGTAGTTGGATGGGTTATTTACAGATGGGCTTTGTACATGTGCAATGATCTGTGAGCTGCTCTGACTGCTGATGCTTAAAGTTAGTGATGGAGATATGAGTCTCCAGCTTCAGTGATTTTTGCAATACGTTCCAGTCATTGGCAGCAAGGAACTGGAAGGAAAGGCAGCCAAATGAGGAATTGGCTTTGGGGGTGACCAGTGAAATATACCTGCTGGAGTGTGTGTGTGTTTATGGCCCTGTGAGTGTGCATAGAGAATCCCGCAACAAGGCTTAAGCTAACCTGGCTAGCTAGCTACACCAGAATTACTATCAGCAACCCCATACTCTTGCTAGCTCTTTGCTCATTTGGTTCCAACCTAAATTTACTCGTTTGTGTTAAACCAACTGTTATGCTCACGGCTCTACGGTCATGGGAGAATACCTACCCGAAGTCGAACTGCCCACATGCGGTTCCGTTTGCCCAACACAGTGCTAGCTACAGCATGCCCTAGTAATGGTAGCTGCTACCCAGCTAACAACAAACGTTCCCAGATCTTTAGAGAATTTTCCCTTAAGATTCTCCTTAGGTCATTAACTAACGTTTATATAGGAATACAATATAAAGCATTTGAATCTTCAAAATCATGTCTTAAAAATTTATTTCACGGAACTATATTTTCTTTTGTCCTTTGAACATAATACCTTTTGACCTTTTGGATTGACCAATGACGAGTTTATCAGCACACTATATGAGAGCAGGGAATAGACAACAAGGAGGGAATAGACAACAAGGATTTAAAAAAATCTTCATAAATCTGACTTTAAAGTACAGAACACAAGACGATTTATTGAATTTAATAGAAAAATTAAATGTGTTATATTATCACATAGCGCGGTGCTAATTCCCATGAAACGTAGGGCTCTATTCGATCTGTATCGCGGAAGTTCAGCGTTACAGCGTGATTTAAATTCAAAGGCAATGTTCCAACGTTAGCAGAGACTGAATTCATGGTCAACACTGCATATTTCGGGTAAATCCCAAATTTCCTTTACATTTATATCACTCAATCTGTAAGCGATACAGATTGAATAGAGGCCTTATACAATATATAGGCAAGCCATCATCTTGACATACAAAGGAAATAGAGAAAAAGTATGTCAGCATTGTGAATGCTATGAGACCACAATATAATCTTGAACTGCCTCAAACTGATAAAAGTAGCATGCTGCCTCTGCGGCCCACAGTGCCCAATGTGTTTCCAAGAAGTCACATGATTTAACAGACTCTGAAATCAACTATTCATTAACAGTTGCAATGTACAAACCAAAATGTACTCTAGACCAATGAGCAATGCAAAGCTGACTCAACAAAGCTGAGTTGTCCTTTGACCGTCAACTGGATTTGTTGTGCAACATAGATTTAACTTTCTCTTTCAATGTGACTTGTTTGTGTAATATTTAATGGTGGAACTCCCTCAGCATTGAATGGTCCAACACAACCTCCACCGGAACCCAGCAGCTCTCCTCCGGACCGTACCCCTCCCACTCCACGAGGTACTGAAGGCCCCTCGCCCGATGCCACAAATCCAGTATAGAGCGAACGGAGTACACCGGGGCCCCCTCGATGTCCAGAGGGGGCGGAGGAACCTCCTGCACCTCAGACTCACAAACCGTCGACCCAGCCCCACAAACCGTCGACCCAGCCTCCGTCAGGGCAGGCGGAGGGTCAAGAGACCCGGCACCAGGGCCTCACTGCGCTGGTTTTCTGGTGCGCTGAAGGTGAACATGAGTTGCGTAACATGTCTCCTCCACTCACCTGAACCAGTCGTCCACCGCAGGAGCCCTCGGTCTGACTCTGATGCCAAGGCGCCAGAACCGACTGGTACCCCAGTACGCACTGGAAGGGGGTAAGGTTAGTGGAGGAGTGGCGGAGCGAGTTCTGAGCCATCTCAGCCCAGGGTACAAACGCTGCCCAATCCCATGGCCGATCCTGGCAATACAAGCGCAGAAACCTGCCCGCATCCTGGTTCACTCTCTCCATCTGCCCATTATTCTCGGGATGAAACCCCGAGGTAAGGCTGCTCTAGACCCCCAGACGTTCCATGAACACCTTCCAGACCCTTGAAGTGAACTGGGGACCTCGATCAGACACTATATCCCCAGGCACCCCGTAGTGCCGGAAGACGTGCGTAAACAAGGCCTTCGCAGTCTGTAGGACCGTAGGGAGACCGGGCAGAGGGAGGAGATGGCAGGACTTAGAGAACCGATCCACAACGACCAGGATCGTGGTGTTTCCCTGGGCGGGGTGAGGTCGTTAAGAAAATCCACCGACAGGTGCGACCAAGGCCGCTGTGGAGCGGGTAACGGGTGTAGCCTCCCTCTGGGCAGGTGCCTAGGAGTCTTACACTGGGCGCACACCGTGCAGGAGGAAACATAAACCCTCACGTCCTTGGCCAAGGTAGGCCACCAGTACTTCCTAACAAAACAGCGCACCGTCCGACCGATCACAGGATGACCAGAGGAGGGTGACGTGTGGGCCCAATAGATCAACCAGTAACGGACAGCAGACGGAACGTACAGACGCCCAGCGGGACACTGGAGGGGCGTGGGCTCTGCACATAACGCCTGCTCAATGTCCGCGTCCAGCTCCCACACTACCGGTGCCAGCAGGCAGGAGGCCGGGATTATGGGATTGGGATCCATGGGCCGCTCCTCTGTGTCATACAGTCAGGACAGTGCGTCTACCTTCACGTTTTGGGAACCTGGTCTGTAGGAAAGGTAAAAAAGAAACCGGATAAAAACATGCCCCACCTTGCCTGGCAAGTTTTCAGTCTCCTCGCTACCCGGATGTACTCCAGATCGCGGTGGTCAGTCCAGATGAGAAAAGGGTGTTTAGCCCCCTCAAGCCAATTTCTCCACGCCTTCATATTCTTGACGACAGCCAACAGCTCCCGGTCCCCCACGTCATAGTTTCGCTCCGACCGGGCTGAGCTTCTTCGAGAAGAAGGCACACGGGCGGAGCTTCGGTGGTGTACCCAAGCTCTGAGAGAGCACGGCTCCTATCCCAGCCTCAGACGCGTCCACCTCCACCGTGAACGCCAAAGAGGGATCCGGATGGGCCAGCATGGGAGCCGAGGTAAACAACCCTCATGTGACCAAAAGCCCTGTCCGCCTCAGCCGACCACTGCAAACATACCGGGCCCCCCTTCACCAGTGAGGTAATGGGAGCCGCTACCTGACCAAAACCCTGGATAAACATCCGGTAGTAATTGGCAAACCCTAGGAACCACTATACTTCCTTTACCGTGGTGGGAGTCGGCCAATTACGCACGGCTGAAATGCGGTCACTCTCCATCTCCACCCCCGAGGTGGAAATGCAGTACCCTAGGAAGGAGACGGACTGCTGGAAGAACAGGCATTTCTCAGCCTTGACGTACAGGTCATGCTCCAACAGTCGACATAGCACCCTGCGCTACAGGGACACATGCTCGGCGCGTGTAGCAGAGTATATCAGAATGTCATCAATATACACCACTACACCCTGCCCGTGCAGGTCCCTGAAAATCTTGTCTACAAAGGCTTGGAAGACTGATGGAGCATTCATCAACCCGTGCGGCATGACGAGGTACTCATAATGCCCTGAGGTGGTACTGAACGCTGTCAGCCTCGGGAACAATGGGGATCCCTAAACTAAGGGCGAACGATCTGTCTATAAAATTCCCAGCCACGCCTGAATCGACGAGCGCCTTATGCTGGGAATGCAGGGAAAACTCAGCAAAAGAAACATACAAAAACATGTGTGCAACAGAGGGCTCTGACGCCAGAGTGCCCTGCCTGCTGCCTCGATCCCCAGAGGAACCAACCCTGCACCAACCGGCAGTATGACCTCTGCGGCCACAGATGGTGCATGAGCCGGAACCTCATCCAGTCTCCCTACGAACAGCACCTCCCAGCTCCATGGGCACCGGATTGGGGGTGCTGGGGGATGGAACTGACAGAACCCGATCTGGATGTCTGCGGGTGGCCAGCAGGTTATCCAGCCGAATGGACAGGTCCACCAGCTGGTCGAAGGTGAGGGTGGTGTCCCTGCAAGCCAGCTCCTGATGAATGTCCTCGCGCAAACTTCAGCAACAGTGGTCGATCAGGGCCCTATTGTTCCATCCCGCGCCGGCGGCCAGGGTCTGAAAATCCATGGCGATCTCCTGGGCGCTCCTCGTCCCTTGCCTCAGATGGAAGAGACGTTCTCGAAATGGTCCAGTGCCGCATCTCCCTCTTCCCACACGGCGTTGGCCCACTCCAAGGCTTTCCCAGAGAGGCACGAGACGAGGGCGGACACCTTCTCACGACCTGAAGGAGACTGGTGTACGGTTGCCAGGTAGAGGTCGAGCTGCAACAGGAAACCCTAGCAGCGTGCAGCCGTCCCGTCATACTCCCGGGCAAGAGCGAGACGAATACCACTGGGACCGGGTGAAGGGGGGGCGAGTAGTGGAGACCCTGGTTGTGCTGGTGGAGTCGCTGGAGGAATTCCCTGTCTCTCCCAGCGGTCCATCTTTTGGACAACGCAGTCCATGGCGGCGCCGAGATGGTGGCGCATCGCCGCATGCTCCCGGACGCGCTCCTCCCCCCCTATTCCAGGGGCACCTGCTCCTGCTGACTCCATATGTGTGGTGTGGGATTCTGTAGCTGGGTGCGTAATTGACGGCAGAGAAGTCAGGCACAGGAGAGCAGAACTGGGTAATAACCAGAGATTTATTAAGCAAAACATACGGCACCCAAACAACAAGATAATTGGGGACAAAAATAACTCGTTGTGCGCTCACGGGAAACGTGCACAAGCACTACAATAAACAATCCCACACAAAGACATGGGGGGAACAGAGAGTTAAATACACAGCAAGTAATTGAGGGAATTGAAACCAGGTGTGAGGAAAACCAAGAGAAAACACATGGAAAATGAAAAGTGAATCGATGATGGCTAGAAGACTGGCAATGCCGACTGCCGAGCGTTGCCCAAACAAGGAGAGGACCCGACTTCCGCGGAAGTCGTGACAGATAGTTTTAATCAATTTGAATCAAATTCCATGTCGCAGGAATGGATATCTACATTTACACTTGCTGCTAATTCATGGTTAATGGACTAATGTTTTGAAAACAGAGTAAGCAATAATATGTACAATTCTTCATTGCATTGTGTTGGTGTAGCCTAGGTAGGAAAAATTTCCTGTCCTTAAAAACGTAATCAATAGGGGAGCTACAAGCTGTGTGCCCAGGAGGCTGGGAGCGTAGCATCGGGAGCGCACACAGTGTAAACTACCTGCCATTTTAGAATCCGATTTTTTTAAATCTTCAGAGTGGCTGTGGATCCCACTTTTACTGGACCTTTCCCTCTGGGGGCTACAGGTCCCTAAACTTCAGCTCATGTGTGGGATTCTCTACTTACTCACAGGGAAGATCTCATTGGCATGATCCTCACATCCTCTCTCCTTGTCTCCTTCTCAAAACCCATAGGATGAGAAAGCCAAAGGGGCCTTCCCTCTGACCTTACCCTCCAATGGGTTTTGAGAAGGAGACGAGGAGAATGCAATTGAGATCTCCCCATTGTCTCTGCTCTAGCCTACTGGTAGAGAACAGGCTACTCTGGCGATGGCTGTGCGTTTAATCAAGTTAGATTCAAGCTGAATTAGTGTCTGCAAGATAACATAGGTATAGTATTGTACATTAGATAACCAAATATAATAACAGTATAACGTTACTGTAAGACAAAAAAATATTTTGGAAGAATATAACATAACTGCCTCCTCGTGAGCTAGGTTCAACTGACAAATCCCACCAGCTGAGACCCAGAGTTAAAATAAATACTTTTAGGGAAGGGTGTGTCTGATGTTGTAACGGCAGATTTCCTCCTCTTCGTCTGAAGAGGAGGTGTAGCAGGGATCGGACCAAGACGCAGCGTAGTAAGTGTCCATATTTTAATATAATTCACTGAACAAGACACAATACAAAATAACAAAAGTGAATCTAACCAAAACAGTCCCATGTGGCACATACACTGACACAGGAAACAATCACCCACAAACCAATAGTGAAAACAGGCTACCTAAATATGGTTCCCAATCAGAGACAATGAAAAACACCTGCCTCTGAGAACCATATCAGGCCAAATAACAAACCTAATCATAGAAACACAGAACATAGAATATACCTGACCAACTAAAATAAAGACTAAACAAAGGAAATAAGGTCAGGAACGTGACAGATGTACGTAAGCACACAAACAAACAAACACACACAAACACCAATAAATATATTTGATTTAATATGGTTTAATAATGAATTATCTTATCTGCAACTACAGCAATTGTATCTGCTTTGTATTGTGCAAGAAATTGTTGTGTTGTATATACACTGCTCAAAAAAATAAAGGGAACACTTAAACAACACAATGTAACTCCAAGTCAATCACACTTCTGTGAAATCAAACTGTCCACTTAGGAAGCAACACTGATTGACAATAAATTTCACCTGCTGTTGTGCAAATGGAATAGACAAAAGGTGGAAATTATAGGCAATTAGCAAGACACCCCCAATAAAGGAGTGGTTCTACAGGTGGTGACCACAGACCACTTCTCAGTTCCTATGCTTCCTGGCTGATATTTTGGTCACTTTTGAATGCTGGCGGTGCTTTCACTCTAGTGGTAGCATGAGACGGAGTCTACAACCCACACAAGTGGCTCAGGTAGTGCAGCTCATCCAGGATGGCACATCAATGCGAGCTGTGGCAAGAAGGTTTGCTGTGTCTGTCAGCGTAGTGTCCAGAGCATGGAGGCGCTACCAGGAGACAGGCCAGTACACCAGGAGACGTGGAGGAGGCCGTAGGAGGGCAACAACCCAGCAGCAGGACCGCTACCTCCGCCTTTGTGCAAGGAGGAGCAGGTGGAGCACTGCCAGCGCCCTGAAAAATGACCTCCAGCAGGCCACAAATGTGCATGTGTCTGCTCAAACGGTCAGAAACAGACTCCATGAGGGTGGTATGAGGGCTTGACGTCCACAGGTGGGGGTTGTGCTTACAGTCCAACACCGTGCAGGACGTTTGGCATTTGCCAGAGAACACCAAGATTGGCAAATTCGCCACTGGCGCCCTGTGCTCTTCACAGATGAAAGCAGGTTCACACTGAGCACGTGACAGACGTGACAGAGTCTGGAGACGCCGTGGAGAACGTTCTGCTGCCTGCAACATCCTCCAGCATGACCGATTTGGCGGTGGGTCAGTCATGGTGTGGGGTGGCATTTCTTTGGGGGCCGCACAGCCCTCCATGTGCTCACCAGAGGTAGCCTGACTGCCATTAGGTAACGAGATGAGATCCTCAGACCCCTTGTGAGACCATATGCTGGTGCGGTTGGCCCTGGGTTCCTCCTAATGCAAGACAATGCTAGACCTCATGTGGCTGGAGTGTGTCAGCAGTTCCTGCAAGAGGAAGGCATTGATGCTATGGACTGGCCCGCCCGTTCCCTAGACCTGAATCCAATTGAGCACATCTGGGACATCATGTCTCGCTCCATCCACCAACGCCACGTTGCACCACAGACTGCCCAGGAGTTGGTAGATGCTTTAGTCCAGGTCTGGGAGGAGATCCCTCAGGAGACCATCCGCCACCTCATCAGAAGCATGCCCAGGCGTTGTAGGGAGGTCATACAGGCACTTGGAGGCCACACACACTTCTGAGCCTCATTTTGACTTGTTTTAAGGACATTACATCAAAGTTGGATCAGCCTGTAGTGTGGTTTTCCACTTTAATTTTGAGTGTGACTCCAAATCCAGACCTCCATGGGTTGATAAATTTGATTTCCATTGATCATTTTTGTGTGATTTTGTTGTCAGCACATTCAACTATGTAAAGAAAAAAGTATTTAATAAGAATGTCATTAATTCAGATCTAGGATGTGTTATTTTAGTGTTCCCTTTATTTTTTTGAGCAGTGTATATTAAAATGTAATATCTACGTCAATCAGATGATAGAATAACATATTTGAATTTACATTTCACAAAATATAAGTATTATACATGTTTTCATCTAATGAGCTGCACTTTGATAAAACATATAATCTTATTATTTTAATCCACCAGATAGTGGACTACAGGAAAAGGAGGGCAGAGCACGCCACCATCCACATCGATGGGACTGTAGTGGAGCGGGTCGAGAGATTAAAGTTCCTTGGTGTCCACATCTCTAAGAAACTATCATTGTCCAAACACAGCAAGACAGCTGTGAAGAGGGCACGACAATATTCCCCCTCATGAGACTGAAAACATATGGCAGAAAATTCTACAGTTGCACCATCGTGAGCATCCTGACTTTTTGCATCACCGCTTGGTATATAAACTGCTCGGCATCCAGGACCTCTATATACCAAGCAGTGTCAGAGGAATGCCCCAAAAATTGCCAAAGTCTCTAGCCACCCAAGACATAGACTGTTCTCTCTGCTACCTCACAGCAAGCAGTGCCGGAGCACCACGTCCATGATCAAAATGCTCCTTAAAACTTATTTGGGGTAGGGGGCAGTATTGGGAATTTTGGATGAAAAGCATGCCCAAATTAAGCTGCCTATTACTCAGCCGTAAAAGCTAGAATATGCATATAATTAGTGGATTTGGATAGAAAACACTCTGAAGTTTCTAAAACTGTTTGAATGATGTCTGTGAGTATAACAGAACTCATATGGCAGGCAAAAACCTGAGAGAAAATCCAACCAGGAAGTGGGAAATCTTTGGTTTGTAGTTTTTCAACTCAGCCCCAATTAAATTCACAGTGGGATATTGGTCATGTTGCACTTCCTACGGCTTCCACTAGATGTCAACAGTCTTTAGAAACTTGTTTGATGCTTCTACTATAAAGGAGGGGGGATTGAGAGGGGAATGAGTGAGTGGTCTAAAAATGCTATGGAACCCTGACCTGTCCACCGGACGTGCTACCTGTCCCAGACCTGCTGTTTTCAACTCTCTAGAGACCGCAGGAGCGGTAGAGATACTCATAATGATCGGCTATGAAAAGCCAACTGACATTTACTCCTGATTATTATTTGACCATGCTGGTCATTTATGAACATTTGAACATCTTGGCCATGTTCTGTTATAATCTCCACCCGGCACAGCCAGAAGAGGACTGGCCCCCCCTCATAGCCTGGTTCCTCTCTAGGTTTCTTCCTAGGTTTTGGCCTTTCTAGGGAGTTTTTCCTAGCCGCCGTGCTTCTACACCTGCATTGCTTGCTGTTTGGGGTTTTAGGCTGGGTTTCTGTTCAGCACTTCGAAATATTAGCTGATGTACGAAGGGCTATATAAAATAAACTTGATTTGATTTGGTCTGGCAGAGTGCCACAAACTCATTCTCGCACACTCACGTGAAAGGTAGCTTGCGTTCCACTTCATTTCTGAAGACAAAGGAATTGTCCGGTTGGAACATTATTGAAGATTTATGTTAAAAAATCATCCTAAAGATTGATTCTTAACATCGTTTGACATGTTTCTACGGACTGTAACGGAGCTTTTTTGACTTTTTGTCTGAAACTAGTGAACACGCGTCATGAATGTGGATTACTGGACTGAACACGCGTTAATAATCGATCAAATTGAAGACGGGTCTATCTGTTTTCAATACAGGAGGACAACAAACTAACGCTACTTTTCTAGTCTTGTGCAACTCTCAAACAGTACACATAATGTTACACTGATTCAAGATGGCCGTACCGCTTCATTGCACAAAGGAATAACCTCAACCTATTTCCAAAGTCTAGTGACATCCAGTGGAAGCGGTAGGAACTGCAAACAGGTTGATTAGAAATCTAGTATCCCAATGAAACCTCATTGAACAGAAGGTGACCTAAAAAAAAAAAAATCTGAATGGTTAGTCCTCGCCTTGCCTGCTACATAAGTTCTGTTATACTCAGAGACATGATTCAAACAGTTTTAGAAACTTCAGAGTGTTTTCTATCCAAATCTACTAATAATATGCATATCTTATATTCTGGGGATGAGTAGAAGGAAGTTGAAATTGGGCATGCTATTTATCCAAAAGTGAAAATGCTGCCCCCTATCCTAGAGAAGTTAAGCTTATGTTGTACATCAAAATATGTGTTTTATGTCTGAATATTTGTTATTGTACAACATAGAACTGCATATTAAACAACTTTCCAATGGGCACACACTGAGTCATCATACAGGGACAAAATAGATGTGCTTGCTGTATCAAGTTGAAATACGTATCTTTAATAATAATTGCATACTACTAATAATAATAATAACCCCCTCAAACTTCTTTCACATTTTGTTGTATCAGTGTGTCATGACGTTGGCCTGTTGATGAGGTTTATGACCGCCATATATACCTTCCCCCCTTTTCTCTCTCTGCTCCTCCTGCTCAAAGGCGGAGGTAGCGGTCCTGCTGCTGGGTTGTTGCCCTCCTACGGCCTCCTCCACGTCTCCTGATGTACTGGCCTGTCTCCTGGTAGCGCCTCCATGCTCTGGACACTACGCTGACAGACACAGCAAACCTTTTTGCCACAGCTCGCATTGATGTGCCATCCTGGATGAACTGCACTACCTGAGCCACTTGTGTGGGTTGTAGACTCCGTCTCATGCTACCACTAGAGTGAGAGCACCGCCAGCATTCAAAAGTGACCAAAACATCAGCCAGGAAGCATAGGAACTGAGAAGTTGTCTGTGGTCACCACCTGCAAATCACTCCTTTTTTGGGGGTGTCTTGCTAATTGCCTATAATTTCCACCTTTTGTCTATTCCATTTGCACAACAGCATGTGAAATTTATTGTCAATCAGTGTTGCTTCCTAAGTGGACAGTTTGATTTCACAGAAGTGTGATTGACTTGGAGTTACATTGTGTTGTTTAAGTGTTCCCTTTATTTTTTTGAGCAGTGTATTTGTGAAAAGATTAAATGTAATTTTAGCTTCTAAATGAGAGAATGGTGTTCATAAGGTTAAAACTCTGCTCACTCAGTGGCCCCGCCCAAGTGAACAGACATTGGCTGTAAACTATGAAACACGCCCTTCTCTCCCCTACTATATAAGCCCTGTTACGAAAATGTAACTTTCTGTTTAGAGGACGTGGGGAAAACGGTCCAACGTTAACTTCTTAGCGCTAGGGGTCAGATTTTTTTTTCCTTTCTTAAAATAACGTTCCCAAGGTAAACAGACATTATCTCAGGCCAAGATCGTAGAATATGCATATCATTTACAGATTAGGATAGAAAACACACCAAAGTTTCCAAAACTGTCAAAATATTGTCTGTGAGTATAACAAAACTGATTCTGCAGGCGAAAACCTGAGGAAATCTAACCCGGACGTGATTTTTTATTTATTTTTGATCTGTGTTTCCTGGCCCGTCTTTCTTCCATTTAAAGGGGTATCAACTAGATTCCTTTTCCAATGGCTTCCTCAGGCTGTGACCAGGCTTTAGACATAGTTTCAGGCTTTTATTTTGAAAAATGTGCGATATTTTTCAAAACTAGTCAGGTGTCCTCTGATTAGTTCCTCCGTGCGAGAGGGGTAGCTCTCCATTTTCTTTCTCTCTTTAATTGAATAGGTTACGGTCCGGTTGAAATATTATCGATTATATTGCAGTTGTGGTTCCGTGGATATCTGTGGAAAAAAAAATCCACCATATA
Source organism: Salvelinus alpinus (assembly GCF_045679555.1). NCBI lineage: Eukaryota > Metazoa > Chordata > Actinopteri > Salmoniformes > Salmonidae > Salvelinus > Salvelinus alpinus. The sequence continues at coordinate 18,446,854 of NC_092116.1, forward strand.
TTTTTCTGAAATGTTTTATGGTGAGTAATTAGGTAGTTGACGTGTCTGTATTTTCTCTGGCTACTCCCGTGCGATTTCTGACTGTAGCTATGATGGTGGCTATGATGGTAGCAGTAATGTAAAACTGATTTATAGCTAAAATATGCACATTTTTTCGAACAAAACATCGATTTATTGTGTAACATGTTATAGGACTGTCATCTGAGGGAGTTTTTTCTAGGTTATTTAGGTTGGTTCTAGGTTAGTTAGGTTAGCTTTGTGCATGCTACTTGCATGCTACCGTTGCTGTGAAAAATGTCTGTCTGTCTTTTGTATTTGGTGGTGAGCTAACATAAATATATGTGGTGTTTTCGCTGTAAAACATTTTAAAAATCGGAAATATTGGCTGTATCTCCAAGATCTTTGTCTTTCATTTGCTATCCACCATATATTTTTCTGAAATGTTTTATGATGTGTAATTAGGTAGTTGACGTTGGTGTCTGTATTTACTCTGGCTACTCCCGTGCGATTTCTGACTGTAGCTATGATGGTAGCAGTAATGTAAAACTGATTTATAGCTAAAATATGCACATTTTTTGAACAAAACATAGATTTATTGTGTAACATGTTATAGGACTGTCATCTGAGGTAGTTTTTTCTAGGTTATTTAGGTTGGTTCTAGGTTAGTTAGGTTGGCTTGTGCATGCTACCTGCATCCTACTTGTGCTGTGAAAAATGTCTGTCCTCTTTTTTATTTGGTGGTGAACTAACATAAATATATGTGGTGTTTTCTCTGTAAAACATTTTAAAAATCGGACTTGTTGGCTGGATTCACAAGATGTTTATCTTTCAAATACTGTATTGGACTTGTTAATGTGTGAAAGTTAAATATTTAAAAAAAAATAGATTTTGAATTTCGCGCCCTGCACTTGAGCTGGATGTTGTCATAGGTGTATCGGCGTCGGGCTTGCAGCGATAATTAAGAACAAATTCTTATTTACAATGATGGCCTACCAGGGAACAGTGAGCCTTGTTCAGGGACAGAACGACAGATTTTTACCTTGTCAGCTTGGGGATTGAATCCAGCAACCTTAAACACACTGAGCGTAAATATATATATTGATTGCAATTATTCCTGAATAATAATTCCTGAATTATTCCTGAGTGAGCGTTCATGTGCAAAGGATTAGCATTTCAACTGTTATAATTTTACACTTTGCAGTGTCTCTTATCTTTCGCACCCTTATCAGACCCTCTGTCTAACAAGCCGCCATGCCGGTTGTACTGGTCACACACACATTAAAATATCTGAAAGTTATTTTAGGAAAATTATAACTTTGTAATCTGAATATTTTCCTTGGTGCCCCAACTTCCTAGTTAATTACAGTACATGATTAAGTAGTTTAATCACGTAATAATAATTACAGAGAATTTTTGATTAAGAGTCATCTTCAGTTTAATGATGCCAAAGACACGACTGAAGCTTCGAAAGCCATGACATAATTTTCAGGAATTTTCCAAGCTGTTTAAAGGCACAGTCAATTTAGTGTATGTAAACTTCTGACCCACTGGAATTGTGATACAGTGAATTATTAGTGAAATAATTATAAGTCTGTAAACAAATGTTGGAAAAATTACTTGTGTCATGCACAAAGTAGATGTCCTAACCGATTTGCCAAAAGTATAGTTTGTTAACAAGAAATTTGTGGAGTGGTTGAAAAACGAGTTTTAATGACTCTACCCTAGTGTATGTAAACTTCCGACTTCAACTATAGGTGTGTGTGTGTGAGGGGGGGGGGGGGGTCAACTAAGGAAAATGTTGCCTCAGTCTGTCACAACTGAGTCAGGACAACCGTAGCTCAATGGTTCCCCCAAGTTGGGCGGATAATCGCCTTTGACTGTCGGCACAGATGATGTATGGTTGTACTGGTCACACACACAAAACATGAATCTTTCGCCCAGAAACAGGCTCCAAACAGAACAATAGCTCTGTTATTCGTGTGCAGGATATAACCTTTACTCTGTCTAGGTTCAAAAGGATCCAGTCAGTTTCTGTCATAATGCCCCTGTTCTTTCTCATCTCGTGGGCTCTCACTTAATTTCACGTGCGTTTGTGGAGAGACCAGCCTCCTTGTTATGACAATTTTTAATAAAAGTAATACCTTGATTGATTATTAATTTTGCCTCTCCTCATTATTGATTAAAGGTAGATTTTCCGCCACATATATAACTGCAATATCTACGGGGAGAGCTCGAAGCCCATTGTGTGCTGTCATAGATTTACATTAAAGTGCCAATCCAAGAAGGCTCAAGGTCATTGGCCACAGATAAAATGATGTCAAATCACGTTATATCTACTGTAGCTTTGATTGGACTGATCATGTCAACATCATACTTTCAAAATCTTAGCTAGCAAGCTAGAAAAGCAGTCATCCTCATGAATCAAGTCAACAATCTACTGGCAAATCCTTTTCAATCTTTGTCATATGAAGAGAAATTTTATATACAACGTGATGAGTTTGGAAGGAATCAGTGTCTAACTGCAAGCATGGCAAAGCAATCACTAGCCTGCTATTCAGTGGAAAGGGTGTGTGGTCCAAGTCTGGGTTTAAGTGTCTCCTTTCCAGGCGTATAGGGATAAACATTCACATGCAAACCATGGGCCAGAAAAGGTTGAATACATTGGCCATGCTGTCAATCCAGCATGAATTCTGCCTTGTTCAAAACAACTGGAACCTTGGAACTGGGAAATATCAGACTTCAGTGAGTTCAAGACAACTGGGAAAATTTGTTTTGAACTGTCACCCAACTCGTAATTCCAAGTTGGGAACTCAGGCCTCTTTCTAGAGCTCCGACCTAAAGATCACTGACGTCATGATTCAACCTTATTTTTTGCCACAATTGTCTTGAAAGCACCACAATATCAGAGAATGCCAGACATTGATGACAAAGGACCGCCGATGACAAAGGACAGCCGTGCCACCTTCCTGTTCAAGTGAGCAGAGCACAACAAGGTGAGTCCAAAAATGTATGCGACTGCATAAATGATGTAATATGCCAGGGAGATGTGTATACTGTAGCTAAGAAAATAATACTAAGTGTATGTTGTGTAGTAAGCTGTTAGTAGCCCATGTGCCTCACCCTAATAATTTGGTCCCGTTCCCCCTCATAACTTTGCCCACTGTTCTGACTTGGTGGTGCACATGTAGCCTGTAGCCTGTTTTAGAGAAATGTTATCATCAAATATTGTAAGAGCTTTCATTGTCTGCTTATTTTCCCCATTTATTTGTCCTACAGTTCTGACTTGGTATACAGGTAGAAAACTGTAAGAATGGCCCATGTTCTGAATTCTGTTGCTGTACATTTCAAAAGTGCTGAACAAATAGTTATATTGACAATGTCCGTCTTAGCTTGCTCATTAATGTCTTAATTAAAATTATGGATTGCCTCTTATACACTCATCGTTCCCTTCTGCCATAGTTTGTACATCTCAATTGTCAGTAGAAACCACATCAGCTATTTTAATTTAATTAAAAAAAAAAATAATAGTTTGTTTTGAAAATCACAGTAAATGAGGCAGAATGAACTGTTTCGATGCCACACAAGGCTCCACTGATAGCCAGGTGTAGTGGTGGTAAGGATTCACTCCATGGTGCTGAAAATAAAGCTCTGCTGTTGGGACAGCTTTATGTAGGCCCTAACAGTTTGTTGGCACTGTTTGTCACCGTTATCAGTGGTGTAAAGTACTTAAGTAAAAATACTTTTTGGGGGATATCTGTACTTTACTATTCATATTTTTGGCAACTTTGACTTTTTCTTCACTACATTCTGAAAGAAAATAATGTACTTTAGCCATACCTGACACCCAAAAGTACTTGTTGCATTTGACAGGGAAATTGTCAAATTTTCACACTTATCAAGAAAGGCAGAAGATATTGTACATCTCCTTCAAATGTTACTCTTGCATAAGTGATATTGAATTGTGTTTTGTTGTAAATGCAACCATGGCTATAAACTGGAATTATCTACAATAATAATTAATAATTCAAAATAATTAATAATTGATATGTTGATTAACGTCTCCATCTCAACCAAAACACTAAGTTAAAGAAAGATTACAGACACACTTTACAACATTTTCTCAAGAAATCATGTGACTTATAGTTAGAGAAAAGGATTCCTGTAAACACTACCAAATCTGACACATATCTGTTTTACAGCAACCCTGAATGATAAGTGTTACCTATTATAGTGGAATTTTACTGTGTCTCTCTTTTCACGTTCAACATGTATTTTAGACTTGTAGTATACTTAGTTTCCTGTTGTTGACAGACAGGATGTTTGAGGTTTGCTAACAGGGGAGCTGCTCAGCAGAAGTCGAACTGTGGCTGAACGCCCAGACTCTGTGGTTGCCATGTGTTCTTTCGAAAGCAGCCGCTCCCTGAGAGCAAGCACTTTTCTGAGGAAGAATGTGCTTAGTTATTCTTGTGTAACTCAGTATGATGGTATAAATGTGCTGAGGAGGAAGTACTTCCTCAGAGCTTCTGACTAACTTGTATTGTGAATGATGTTTACTTGTAATCTCTCCGCTGGCGTGAATAAAGATATGTTCATTTAAGTTTGACTTTGGGCTCCTTAGTGGTAATTTTCACAACACTATCTTGTCATCTTTCTGGCTAACCACATTCTCATCTTGATGAACTTGAACTGTAGAGAAAAGAGGACACAAGGAGAATGCAATTGAGATTCTCCCAGCAACTGCCCTACAAAGGCAAAGACTGACACTGTTTTTGCTGTCCAGCCAAATATGTTGAGTAGGTAGATGAGTGATTATGCACTGATATATTATCTTATTATGAAGTATTATCCTATTATGTCTACATGTCAATCATGACCAATGATCTGACCTATTACCCCTAAAATGCTCATACAGCACTCTGCCTTTGTATAATGACCTTAAAAAATGATATGGGTTATGCAAAATAAGGTCTGTATATACAATCAAAATGTCTTTATCAGACTTTCTTTTAGTTTTTCTGTTTGATGGGGAAAGTTTGAGTTTTAACTATAGTGCCAGCCAAATACATTGGCACCCTTGCACTGTTCTTAAAACTTCTTAAGGCTAGGGGGCAGTATTTTGACATCCGAATGAAAAGTGTGCCCAAAGTAAACTGCCTGTTACTCAGGCCCAGATATGCTAGGATATGCGTATAATTGGTAGATTTGGATAGCAAACACTCTAAAGTTTCTAAAACTGTTAAAGTAATATCAGTGAGTATAACAGAACTGATTTGGCAGGTGAAACCCCGAGGACAAACCATCCAGGGAAAAAGAAAATTTAGGTCATAGGATTTTCCAACATTCTCCATGGGAAACCCTATTTATTAGGAACCTGGTTGGAGTTCCTGTGGCTTCCATTAAATGGTCAACAGTCTTTAGAAATTGGTCGATGTTGTTCTTTTGAGAAATTAAGAAGTAGTGCTGTTCTTTGTACGTGTCAATCTGAAGGTCCCTAGTCTTCTGTTGTGCGTGAACAGGAGTGCGTTATTGTCTTCGGTACTGGAAACAGATTATCCTTTCTTAAATTTGATCAATTATTTACATTTTAGGATACCTGAGGTTGAATTAGGAACGTTGTTTAAAATGTTTGGACCAAGTTTACAGGTAACTTATTAGATACTTTGCAGTCATGTTGGGCGAGTTGGAACCGGTGTATTTCTGAATCAAACGCGCCAAATAAATGGACATTTTGGAGATATAAAGAATGAATTTATCGAACAAAACGACCATTCATTGTGTCTGAGACATTTGGGATTGCAAAAAGAAGATCTTCAAAGGTAAGGCATTTATTGTATTGTTATTTCTGACTTTTGTGTCGCACCTGCCTGGTTGAAAAATTATTTATGTGTTTGTATGCGGGGCGCTGTCCTCAGATAATCGCATGGTGTGCTTTCGCCGTAAAGCCTTTTTGAAAGCTGACACAGCGGCTGAATTAACAAGAAGTTAAGCTTTATTTTGATGTATAACACAACTGAATATTGATATTTCTGTAGTTTGAATTTGGCGCTCTGCAATTTCACAGGATGTTGTGAAATTGATCATGCTAAAGGGATTGGCACTTTAAGGGATCCCTAAATATTTCCCTATTTCTCAAGTAAGTTAATATTTTAAAAACACTTTGGTTATCACACCTTGTTATTCAATTTTTACCAATTTTCTTTTTGCAAACTCAAGTTTAGAATTTTTATTAACTTCTACTTGGTACTCATCCCGGATCCGGGAGCACCCTCATCAGTAGAAAGCTGACTAGCATATCCTAGCATAGCGCCACAAGTAAATACTAGCATTTGAAATCATGAAATCACAAGTCCAAGACACCAAATGAAAGATACACATCTTGTGAATCCAGCCATCATTTCTGATTTTTAAAATGTTTTACAGGGAAGACATAATATGTATTTCTATTAGCTAACCACCATAGCAAAAGACACAACTTTTTTTCCCACCATTTTTTTCCTGCATAGGTAGCTATCGCAAATTCGACCAAATAAAGATATAAATAGTCACTAACCAAGAAACAACTTCATCAGATGACAGTCTGATAACATATTTATTTTACAGCATATGATTTGTTAGAAAAATGTGCATATTTCAGGTATAAATCACAGTTCTACATTGCAGCTGCAATCTGAAATAGCGCAGAAGCAGCCAGAATAATTAGAGACCAACGTCAAATACCTAAATACTCATCATAAAACATTTCTGAAAAATACACAGCATACAGCAAATGAAAGACCAACATCTTGTGAATCCAGCCACTATTTCAGATTTTTTATGTGTTTTACAGCGAAAACACAATATAGCATTATATTAGCTTACCACAATAGCCAGAAACACAAGCCATTTACCAGCAGCAAAGGTTAGCGATCGTAACAAACCAGCAAAAGATATATAATTTTTGACTAACCTTCATAAACTTCATCAGATGACAGTCCTGTAACATCATATTACACAATGCATATAGGGTTTGTTCGAAAATGTGCATATGTAGCGGCACAAATCGTGGTTATACAATGTGATTAGTAGCCAAACTTCAAGCAATCTGTCCGGCGCCATCTTGGAGAGGCACCTAATCTAATCAATAACTAATCATAAACTTGACAAAAAAATACAGGTTGGACAGCAAATGAAAGATACATTAGTTCTTAATGCAACCGCTGTGTTAGATTTTTAAAATGAACGTTACTACGACATACAGCGTGCGCTAAAGCGAGACCGCACCGAATTTCATGGCGGAATTATTGTTTAACATTTTTCAACATAAATACGAATTAACAGCATAAAGACTTCATACTATTTGTTGAGCTTCCATCAGAATCTTGGGCAAGGTGTCCTTTGTCCAGAACAATCGTCTTTTGGTTGAAAGATGTCCTCTTCTCCTGTAGAATTAGAAGCTAACGCTAGCCATGTGCCGGAGAGGTGTCCAACTCGCGATGACGTGTGACAAAGAAATTCCAGAAAATCGCAATAAACTGATATAAACTGCTATAAGTCGGTTTAAATTAACTACCTTATGAAGTTAAGACAAAAATCAAATTAAATCAGAGCCGGAGATATAGAACTTCTAAAACGAAAGCTTTTCAGGACGCCATGCTGATGTTCCCTCTTGCGTCAGGCCCCCTGTTGAAAAGGCCGGACCTTCCGTTCCAAGAGCTTTTATATTGCCCCAGATGGTGCAATCCACTCCATTCAAATTCTCACCGCTTACTGACATCTAGGGGAAGGCGTATGCAGTGCATGTAGCCCCATAGCTTACATGGGAATTTATAAAATGACCCTGGAACAGAGACCTTGATTTCAGAAATCTCACTTCCTGACAGAAAGTGTGCTGCAGAATGAGTTCTGTTTCACTCAGAGAAATAATTCAAACGGTTTTAGAAACTAGAGAGTGTTTTCTATCCAATAGTAATAATAATATGCATATTGTACGAGCAAGAATTTAGTACGAGGCAGTTTAATTTGGGAACGATATTTTACAAGAAGGTACGGTGGGATTCGAGATGGTCAGTGATCTGTTTGTTGACTTAGATAGGCAGGGCAGGATGGATATAGGTCTGTAACAGTTTGGGTCCAGGGTGTCTCCCCCTTTGAAGAGGGGGATGACCGCGGCAGCTTTCCAATCCTTGGGGATCTCAGACGATACGAAGGAGAGGTTGAACAGGCTGGTAATAGGGGCTGCGACAATGGCGGCAGACAGTTTCAGAAATAGAGGGTCCAGATTGTCAAGCCCAGCTGATTTGTATGGGTCCAGGTTTTGCAGCTCTTTCAGAACATCTGCTATCTGGATTTGGGTAAAGGAGAAGCTTGGGAGGCTTGGGCGAGTAGCAGCGGGGGGGGGGGGGGGGCTGTTGGCCAAGGTTGGAGTAGCCAGGAGGAAGGCATGGCCAGCCGTTGAGAAATGCTTGTTGAAGTCTTCGATTATCACGGATTTATCGGTGGTGACCGTGTTACCTAGCCTCAGTGCAGTGGGCAGCTGGGAGAAGGTTCTCTTGTTTTCCATGGACTTTACAATGTCCCAGAACTTTTTGGAGTTAGAGCTACAGGATGCAAATTTCTGCTTGAAAAAGCTGGCCTTTGCTTTCCTGACTGACTGCGTGTATTGGTTCCTGACTTCCCTGAACAGTTGCATATCGCGGGGATTTTTCGATGCTATTGCAGTTCGCCACAGGATGTTTTTGTGCTGGTCGAGGGCAGTCAGGTCTGGAGTGAACCAAGGGCTATATCTGTTCTTAGTTCTGCATTTTTTGAACGGAGCATGCTTGTCTAAGATGGTGAGGAAGTTCATTTTAAAGAATGACCAGGCATCCTCAACTGACGGGATGAGGTCAATATCCTTCCAGGATACCCGGGCCAGGTCGATTAGAAAGGCCTGCTCGCAGAAGTGTTTCAGGGAGCGTTTGACAGTGATGAGGGGTGGTCGTTTGACCGCGGACCCGTAGCGGATACAGGCAATGAGGCAGTGATCGCTGAGATCCTGATTGAAGACAGCAGAGGTGTATTTGGAGGGCAAGTTGGTCAGGATAATGTCTATTAGGGTGCCCATGTTTACGGATTTGGGGTTGTACCTGGTGGGTTCCTTGATGATTTGTGTGAGATTGAGGGCATCTAGCTTAGATTGTAGGCCTGCCGGGGTGTTAAGCATATCCCAGTTTAGGTCGCCTAACAGAACAAACTCTGAAGCTAGATGGGGGGCGATCAATTCACAGATGGTGTCCAGGGCACAGCTGGGAGCTGAGGGGGGTCGGTAGCAGGCGGCAACAGTGAGAGACTTATTTCTGGAGAGGTTCATTTTTAAAATTAGAAGTTCGAACTGTTTGGGCATAGACCTGGAAAGTATGACAGAACTTTGCAGGCTATCTCTGCAGTAGATTGCAACTCCTCCCCCTTTGGCAGTTCTATCTTGACGGAAAGTGTTATAGTTGGGTATGGAAATCTCCAAATTTTTGGTGGCCTTCCTAAGCCAGGATTCAGACACAGCAAGGACATCAGGGTTGGCAGAGTGTGCTAAAGCAGTGAGTAAAACAAACTTAGGGAGGAGGCTTCTGATGTTGACATGCATGAAACCAAGGCTTTTTCGATCACAGAAGTCAACAAATGAGGGTGCCTGGGGACATGCAGGGCCTGGGTTTACCTCCACATCACCCGAGGAACAGAGGAGTAGTAGGATGAGGGTGCGGCTAAAGGCTATCAAAACTGGTCGCCTAGAGCGTTGGGGACAAAGAATAAAAGGAGCAGATTTATGGGCGTGGTAGACTAGATTCAGGGCATAATGTGCAGACAGGGGTATGGTGGGGTGCGGGTACAGCGGAGGTAAGCCCAGGCTCTGAGTGATGATAAGAGAGGTTGTATCTCTGGACATGTTGGTTATAATGGGTGAGGTCACCGCATGTGTGGGAGGTGGGACAAAGGAGGTATCAGAGGTATTAGGAGTGGAACTACGGGCTCCTTTGTAAACTGAAACAATGATGACTAATCCGAACAACAATATACAAGGCATATTGATATTTGAGAGAGACATATAGTAGGGCATAAAGTAATCGCAGGTCTTGATTGGGAGAGCTAGGTAAAACAACAGGTGAGACAACAGCAGCTAGTCAGCTAACACAACAACAGCAGGTAAAATGGCGATGACTAGGCAGAGAGGGTCGGATTAACTACACACAGAGCCTGAGTTCGCGGCTAGGGCCGACAAATAAACACAAATAAACAGAATGGAGTACCGTGATTAATGGACAGTCCAGCAGGCATCAGCTATGTAGCCAAGTGATCATAGTGTCCAGGGGGGAACAGTAGATGGAACAGGGAAGCCGTCACCACGCTAGCACGCAGCGTTTAAAGTTAGTAGTTAGTAGCCCGGGGGTGGTCTGCCCAGACGGATGCCGGTTGTGGGCACAGCGGATGGAGTATTCGTCGGCAGACCAGACGTGGTGGTGCGGCGGGGCGCCGTGTCGACAGAGAATCCAAGCCAGATGGCGAAAGAGGTATTGTAGTATTTTGTTTGCTAACTGGTGCTAGCTTCGTGGCAGTGGCGTTAGCCACTATAGCCAATCGGTAGCAGTGGTGATCCGGTGCCAAGGTCCAGAGTTAACAGCAAGGATCCGGTGGAATATTGGGCTCTAGTCGTGTATGAGTGGGGTTCGGGTAAACAGCTGAGTAGGCCGGGGGTGGGCCTCAGGGATAGCTTCGGTACTGGGTGCCACGGAGGGTGCAAGCTAGCTATGAGCTAGCAAGCTGTGAGCTAGCTAGCTGCAAGCTAGCTGTGAGGATCAGAAGTAGTGGCTCAGTGATTACGGCAGGAATCCGGCGTTGTTGTGGAGAGACAGTCCGATGCTGGTAGATTGGCGAGTAATATCCAGGCTAAGAACAGGGCTGGTGTCTGATGCAGAAGGTAAAAGCCGCTAGCAGTGGCTAAAAATGACTAAATAGCTTGTAGCTGATTAGCTGGTTAGCTACTGGAGGTTCTTGAATGTGTTCCAAAGTTAAAAATAATAGCGATTCCGTATCACATTGGGTGAGGCAGGTTACCGGAAGGTATAATCGAATTAAAAATCGAAAAGAGAAAGAGTAAAAAAAATATCTATATACAAAAAAACACGAAAAATACAAAAGTACATGAGAGGACAAACAAAACACGCCTACACTGCTACGCCATCTTGGATAAACGGGGGGCTGAAGCTCGAAGACGAGTGCACACTGAGTGACTTAGCTGCTATCAGCAAAATCTCATAGGTCACTCCACCTTCTCGGCAGCCCCACTTACCTCCTCCAGAACGCTTCAATGGAGAGCCGAGCACCTGACGGGCGTTTATAGCTCAGTGTGCACTCGTCTTCGAGCTTCAGCCCCCCTCCTTCCCCTTGGATCGCTCCAAGATAGCCTACCTCATCACGCTGATGCCCGGAATGGCTCTTACCTGGGCTACTGCTGTGTGGGAACAACAGCCGGCCATACGCGTTAGTCTGGAGGGGTTCATGGGAGAAGTCAGGAAGGTTTTTGATGCCCCGTTCTCTGGGCGAGAGGCCGCCCGGAAACTAATCCAGCTTCGGCAGGACTCCCGCAGTGTAGCTGATTATGCGGTGGATTTCCTCACATTGGCTGCGGAGAGTTCTTGGAATCAAGAGGCACTGTTAGATATGTTCCTGCACAGCATTTCGAAGGAGGTCAAGGACGAGCTTGCAGCCCGGGAGTTACCTACGGAGCTCGATTCCCTCATCGCTTTGACCATCCGTATCGATGGCCGATTACGGGAACGACGGAAGGAGAGGAAATTGGTTTCCGCTCGCACGCCCAGGGATCCCACCTTGCCTCCAAGTCATCCCGGAAGGTCCCGACGGTTTCGTTGCAGAGAGAACCTGAGACTTCTCAACCTGCCCCAAGGGCTGCCGAAGACGGCCGAGCCACCGGTAGGAGTGAGTACTCTGGTGTGCCATATGGAGAACGTTCCTGCTTCCCTTGCTCGCACCCCTTTTCATGCCATTCTGCTGTGGGGAGACCAGTCCAAATCTCTCCAAGTCCTCTTTGACTCTGGGGCCAACGAGAGCTTTTTGGATGCTATCCTGATATCCGAGGTGAGCATCCCCACTCAGTCCCTCTCCATTCCCATGGATGTTAAAGCGCTGGGCAGTCGCTCTATAGGCCGACTCACCCACAAAACCACTCCCATCAACCTACATGTTTCAGGGAACCACAGCAAGGCTATCCAGTTCCTGCTCATCTGTCCCATCTGATTCCAGTGGTATTGGGATTCTCCTGGCTACAGCGACACAATCCCCTCATTAAAACCTGTTGGGGATGGGGGCGCTGTTTAGACTATTTATGCTAATTTGGCTAATTTTTTAAACGGCTTCCCACAAAATCCTTGATCGTACAATATGCATATTATTATTATTATTGGATAGAAAACAGTCTATAGTTTCTATAGGAGTTGAAATTTTGTCTCTAAGTGGAACAGAGCCCATTCTACAGCAATTTCCCTGACATGGAGTCAGATTTGAGAAATGTTGGCCACTCTTCTGAAGGCAGTTAAAAGGGCACTGTCGTTGCTATGACTATACGGACACTTCTTACGTCTTCCCCTGGATGCCTTTACGTGATGACGATTCCAACGGGGTCGATTGTGCGTTCACAGGCCCTACAAATCAAAAAACCCTGAAGCTAGTCATTCTTTGGGAGCTGCGTCATGAGCCTAGAGGACACCGGCGCGCACCTGTTCCAAGCCTTAGTTTAGCCTGTTATATTTCTCCGGTCATCTTTTCACTCGTTATAGGAGTTAAAAACATCATAAGGTAGTTAATTTAAAGCGTTTTATAGCAATTTATATCCGTTTAGTGCGATTTTGGGACATTTATTTTTGCAACGATGTGAAAAGTTGGGCACGCTTTTCAGTTCATCCCGAACGCAGTTGACATTTCCACATGGCAAGAGGACAGCTTTCCACCAAAAGACGATTTCTCCCAAGAAAGGATCCTTTGCCCAAGATACTGATGGAAGAACAGCTCAAGGTAGGACATTTTTATTATGATAAATCGTGTTTCTGTCGAAACATTTTAGTGGCTTAGGACGCCATGTTTTTTGACGTAGCTTCGCTTGGCGCAAACTGTATTGAAAAGTAAGGATAAATTAAAAAATGTAATAACGCAATTGTATTAAGAATTAAATTGTCTATCAATCCCTGTCCACCCTATATTTTTTAGTCACGTTTATGAGTATTTATGTATAAGAGTAGATCACTGTCTAAGTGGCGCAAGGACATTTTCTGACCAGCTGAGCTACATTTCACATTGTCTAACCATGATTTTGGTGGCTAAATATAAACATTTTCGATCAAACTCTATATGGATTGTGTAATATGATGTTACAGGAGTGTCATCGGAAGAATTCTGAGAAGGTTAGTGAAAAAATTAATATATTTTGGCGATGTTGACTTTTATCGCTCACTTTGGCTAGAATCAATGCTGGGCTGCTATGTGCTATGTGCTATGCTAATATAACGATTTATTGTGTTTTCGCTGTAAGACACTTAGAAAATCTGAAATATTGTCTGTATTCACAGGATCTGTGTCTTTCGATTCGTGTATGCTGTGTATTTTTACGAAATGTTTGATGATTAGTAGTTAGGTAAACACGTTGCTCATTGTAATTATTCTAGTCCATTTGTGACGGTGGGTGCAATTGTAAACTATGCCATCTACCTGAAATATGCACTTTTTTCTAACAAAACCTATCCCATACCATAAATATGTTATCAGACTGTCATCTAATGAGTTTTTTTGTTGGTTAGGGGCTATAAATATCTTAGTTTAGCCGAATTGGTGATGGCTACTGGTGTTGGTGGACAAATAAAAGATGGTGGATTATGCTAATGTGTTTTTAGGTAATAGATGTACATCTTTACATATTGTGTCTTCCCTGTAAAACATTTTAAAAATCGGAAATGTTGACTGGATTCACAAGATCTGTGTCTTTCATTAGCTGTATTGGACTTTAATGTGTGAAAGTTAAATATTTTAAAAAAATATTTTTTTTGAATTTCGCGGCACTGGTTTTTCAGTGGGGGGGGGGGGGGGTGTGCCGCTAGCGCCACGCTGATCCTAGACAGGTTAACTGGGCTGGAGCCCGTTCTGCCACCGCCATTGCCTGAAGTCAGCACAACCTGCCCCGGGACATCTTCCCCCCATTCCCGCGGAGTACCAGGACCTCCGGGAGGTGTTCAGCAAGTCCCGGGCAACTTCGCTCCCACCGCACCGACCTTATGAGTGCAGGATTGACCTTCTCCTAGCACGACTCCACCCCAGAGACAACTGTACTTTCTGTTGGGTCCAGAGACCAAGGCGATGAAGACCTACATTGGGGACTCCCTTGCTGCAGGATTCATCCATCTTTCTTCTTCTCCAGCCGGCAGTTCTTCTTTGTGGAGTAGAAGGACAAGACCCTGCGCCCGTGCATCGACTACCGGGGTCGCAACGACATAACGATGAAGAACCGCTACACACTACCAGTCATCTCCTCGGCCTTCGAGCCGCTCCAGGGCGCCAACGTGTTTTATGGAACGCCTACCACCGTTCCATCTATGGAACGCTTACAACCTGGTGCGGATACGGGAAGGAAATGAGTGGAAGACCGCCTTCAACACGGCTTGCGGTCACTACGAGTATCTGGTCATGCCATTTGGCCTTACCAACGCCCCCTGCTGTGTTCCAGGCTCTGATCAATGATGTTCTGATTGTAAAAGCAGAGCAGTGCAAGTTCCATCGTTCCATCATCCTTTTTCTGGGTTTCATCATCGCCGCAGGGAGTGTGCAATGGATCCTGGGAAGGTGAGAGTGGTGGTGGATTGGCCCAAGCCTACTTCCAGGGTGCAGCTGCAAAGCTTCCTGGGATCCGACAACTTCTATCGCCCCTTTTTCCGGGGTTATAGCACCCTGGCTTCCCCCGTCTGCACTCACCTCGCCCAAGGTTCCGTTCACATGGTCTCCAGCTGCTGACCGGGCATTCCGGGACCTCAAACATCGCTTCACCACAGCTCCCATCTTGGTTCATCCGGACCCTTCCCGTCAGTTTGTGATGGAGGCCGATGCTTCTGATGTCGGAGTGGGGGCGGTCCTGTCCCAGCGTTCTGCCCTGGATCTCAAGCTACATCCATGCACCTTCTTCTTCCAACGCTTCAATGCCATGGAAAATAACTACAATGTGGGGAATTGTGAGTTTGTAGCAGTAAAAATGGCGTTGGAGGAATAGAAGCACTGGCTGGAGGGGGCGAAGCACCCATTCATCATGTGGACCGACCACAAGAACCTGGAGTATTTCCGCACTGCCAAGCGCGGTCCCACATATCCCTGGATTTTGTCACGGGTCTACCTCCGTCTGAGGGTAATACTGCCATCCTGACTGTGGTTGATCAGTTTTCCAAGGCCGCTCACTTCATTCCTCTCCCCAAACTACTATCTACAAAGGAGATGGCCGAGCTCATGGCGCAGCACATCTTCTGGATCCATGGACTGCCCGTAGACATGGTCTCCGACCGGGGGCCTCAGTTCTCGTCGGTCATTCTGGAAGTCATTTTGCGTCCTCATTGGGTCGTCGGCCAGCCTGTCCTCTGGGTTCCACCCCCAGTCCAATAGCCAGTCGGAGAGAGCCAACCAGGATCTTGAGACTACTCTGCACTGCCTGGTCTCCGCCAACCCCACCTCCTGGAGCAAGCAGCTGGTGTGGGACGAGTACACCCGCAACACCCTTCCCTGCTATGCCACGGGCCTATCTCCGTTTGAGTTTTCCCTGGGGTATCAGCCCCCGCTCTTCCCTGAGCAGGAGGAAAAGGTCATCGTACCTTCTGCCCAGATGTTTGTCCACCGCTGTCGTTGGACCTGGTGGAGAGCCCGGTCAGCCCTCCTCAAGACCACATCCAGGTATCGATGACAAGCGGATCGCCATCGGACTCCGGCATCATCTCTGGCAGAAGGTATGAATATCCACCCGGGATCTGCCCCTCCTGGTGGAATCCCGCAAACTCTCCCCACGGTTGATCGGCCCATTTCCCATCTCCAAGATTATTAGCCCCTCTGCTGTTTGTCTTCTGTTGCCCCTTACCCTTCGCATACATCCCACCTTTCATGTGTCCTGAGTCAAACCTATGTCTCACAGCCCTTTGTCTCCTGTTTCTAGGCCCACCCCTCTTCCCCATCTCATCGACGGCACACCGGCTTACACGGTGAGGTATCTCCTGAAGGTTCGGCCTCGGGGCAGGGGGTTCAAGTACCTGGTTGACTGGGAGGGTTATGGCCCGGAGGAGAAGTGCTGGGTGCTGAAGCCAGGCTTCATCACAGATTTTCAACGTCGACACCTTGGTCAACCAGGTATGTGCCCCTTGGGGGGGTACTGTCACACCCTGATCTGTTTCGCCTGTCCTTGTGATTGTCTCCACCCCCCTCCAGGTGTCACCCTGTGTATTTATACCCGTGTTCTCGGTTTGTCCGTTCATCTTGTTTGTCAAGTCAACCAGCATTTTTGTTATCAGCTCCTGCTTTTGCCAGTCGCTTTTTCTCGCCCTCCTGGTTTTGACCCTTGCCTGTTCTGACTCTGAGCCCGCCTGCCTGACCCTGCCTGCCGACCTGTACCTTTGCCCCACCTCTGGATTGTTTACTTCTGCCTACCATGACCCTGAGCCTGCCTGTCTTCCAGTACCGTTGCCCCACCTCTTGTTTACTGACCCCTGACTGCCTTGACCTGTTTATTGCCTGCTCATGTTGGAATATTAAACCATTGTCAATTCGATTCCTGATAGTACATCTCCATCCAGGGAGCCACTATCGGTAGGAACAAGGAATTGCTTCATGGCCTTGTGAAGGAGGTCCAAACATTGGCTGAACGCCATGACCCGTCCCACTTGGCCAAAATTCAGAAAAAATGTAGCGTGCCAAATTCAAATATATTACTATAAATTCTATGTTTCATGAAATCACACATGAAAGACACCAAATTAAAGCATGTACACATCATGTGAATCCAGCCAACATGTCTGATTTCAAAAAGGATTTATGGGGAAAGCACACCAAACAATTATGTTAGCTCAGTACATAGCCACAGAAAAACACAGCCAGTTTCCCAGCAAAAGATAGTAGTCACAAAAAGCAGAAATAGAGATAAAATTAATCACTAACATTTGAACATCTTCATCAGATGACACTCATAGAACATCATTTTACACAATATATTTATGTTTTGTTCGATAATGTGCATATTTATATCCACAAATCTCAGTTTACATTGGCGCCATGTTCAGAAATGCCTCCAAAATATCCGGAGAAATTGCAGAGCCACGTCAAATAACAGAAATACTCATCATAAACTTTGATGAAAGATACATGTTTTACATATAATTAAAGATACACTGGTTCTTAATGCAACCGCTGTGTCAGATTTCAAAAAAACTTTACGTAAAAAGCACACCATGCAATAATCTGAGACGACGCTATATAACAACATTTCTCCACCATGTTGGAGTCAACAGAAATACGAAATTACATCATAAATATTCCCTTACCTTTGATTATCTTCATCAGAATGCACTGCCAGGAATCCTAGTTCCACAATAAATAGTTGTTTTGTTCAATAATGACTATTACTTATGTCCAATTAGCTACTTTTGCTAGCATGTGTAGTACACGTATCCAAACGCTCGTGCAGATGCAGGCAAACGTCGGACGAAAACTTCAAAAAGTTATATTACAAGTCGAATAAACTGGTCAAACTTAGTAGAGAATAAATCTTCAGGATGTTGTTATCATATATATCCAATAACGTTCCAACCGGAGCATTCCTTCATGTCTGTAGAGGTTATGGAACACCAGGCGATATCATGAGGAAAGCGAGTGACCAAGAACTGGCAATCTGCCAGACCAATGACTGAAACACCTCCCATCCGGCCCCACATCACACTAGAGGCTTCATTCAGCGTTCTACAGACTGTTGACATCTAGTGGAAGGCGTATGAAGTGCAAACAGATCCATATATTACAGGGAATTGAATAGGCGATGACTTTAACATCGACCAGTCTCAGAATTCTCACTTCCTGTTTGGATTTTTTCTCAGGTTTTTGCCTGCCATATGAGTTCTGTTATACACTCACAGACAACATTCAAACCGTTTTAGAAACTTCAGAGTGTTTTCTACCCAATAATAATATGCATATATTAACATCTGGGACAGAGTAGGAGGCAGTTCACTATGGGCACGCAATTCATCCAAAAGTGAAAATGCTGCCCCCTATATCAAAGAAGTTAAACCATTGTCAATTCGACGTGTCTGCATTTGGGTCTTACCTTGATTCCGGATAGTTTCTCTGTGAAAACTAAAGCAGATAGCATCAATCTACACCTTGAGTTCAATTTGATCATAGCTCAAGTTATGCTACTCTGAGTAGATGACTTAATGTCGAGTTTTAAAAAACATGAAAACATGTCTGACTGCCATTGTGGTAACTGTACGCTCTTGCTGTTCTGAAACTCTACTGTATCAGTCTACTGTATCAGTCAAGATCTCTGTTAAATGAAAATGTAACATTATAACTAAAACGAAGTACAACATACTATATGGAGTCATGCTCGTTCGACTTGTTTCCTGCTTGTAGAAGGGTGCGTTTACAGGAATTGCTTTCGAACAATAAGTCACATGATTTCATGGGGAAATGTTTCTGCAGTATGCAAAGCAAGGTGCTCTTGGACAAATGCTAACAAGATGAATAACCAGCATTGTTAAAATAGCTATCACACTGGGCACAAAATTGGTGTATCATTGTTGTTTCAATGTAATTTGTCAACATATTGTGACATGGAATCTGGTTACTGCATTGTTGAGATTGAGTTTGCAAGAACGGCATTTCACTGTACTTGTACATCTGACCTTAAAATGTGAACTGAACATCAATGTTCCGTGCAACGTTCCCATGGAACGTGACCAGAAGATTAATATCTTAAATTCTGAGAACAATAAGTTCACAGGGCGAGACCCAGATGGAGACACGAGGGGCAGATGGTTCGAGTCTCTGATATTTATTATAATCCAAGGGGCAGGCAAGAGTGGTCGTGGATAGGAAAAAGATTATTCAGAATTCAGGAGGTCAGGCAGGTGGGTTTAGAGTCAAGGCAGGAAAGTGTCAGAACCGTGAGGAAGAGCAAGAGAGAGAAGAAAAATCAGGAGCACAGAAAAACACGCTGGATGACTTGACAAGACAAGATGAACTGGCAACAGACAAACAGGGAACACTGGAATAAATAGTCAGGGACTAATGGGGGAAACGGTTGACACCTGGAGGTGGGTGGAGACAATCACAAAGACAAGTGAAACTGATCAGGGTGTGACAAGAACATGGTAACCACATTCTATTTGACATTAAGGGAACGTTCTCTTGGAAACATTCCTTGCATATCACAGGAACATTCCTATAAAAACATTAGTTAATGACCTAAGCAGACTCTTAAGGGAATAATTCTCTAAAGTTGTGGGAACATTTGTTGTTAGCTGGGTAGCAGCTACCAATGCTAGGGCACGCTGTAGCTAGCACTGTGTTGGGCGAATGGAACCGTGTGTGGGCAGTTCAACTTCGGGTAGGTATTCTCCCATGACCATAGAGCCGTGAGCTTAACAGTCAGTTTAATACGAATGAGTAAACTTAGGTTGGAACCAAAAGAGTGAAGAGAGCTAGCTAATTGCAGGTAGTAATTCTTGGGTGGCTAGCTTTCTTGTAGCTAGCTAGCCAGGTTAGCTTAAGCCTTGTTGCGGGAGCTAGCCCTTTGTTCATGTGGTTAACTAGCTTTGCAGCTAGCTTGCCAAGATAGCTAAAACCTTGCGGCGTGTGCTAACCTAATCAGCCGAAGATTTCTGGCGAGGGCTAACCATACCTTGATAGCTAGCCATGTGACGTGAGCTTAACAGAGACAGACAAGTAGAAAATGAATTATACTCGAAGCAACACCATCGACAGGAAAACTGTTTTCTTAGGTAACCCACTTGACAACACAAAACCACGCATTTGCCTGGACAGACAGACATTAGCATAATCGATGACTGGTGGAATGCATTGGGCTGAAGTGCTATTGCTAACATTAGCTGTCATTGCCTGTCAGCGTAGTGTCCAGAGCATGGAGGCGCTACCAGGAGACAGGCCAGTACATCAGGAGACGTGGAGGAGGCCGTAGGAGGGCAACAACGCAGCAGCAGGACCGCTACCTCCGCCTTTGTGCAAGGAGGAGCAGGAGGAGCACTGCCAGAGCCCTGCAAAATGACCTCCAGCAGGCCACAAATGTGCATGTGTCTGCTCAAACGGTCAGAAACAGACTCCATGAGGGTGGTATGAGGGCCCGACGTCCACAGGTGGGGGTTGTGCTTACAGCCCAACACCGTGCAGGACAGTTGGCATTTGCCAGAGAACACCAATATTGGCAAATTCACCACTGGCGCCCTGTGCTCTTCACAGATGAAAGCAGGTTCACACTGAGCACATGTGACAGACGTGACAGAGTCTGGAGACGCCGTGGAGAACGTTCTGCTACCTGCAACATCCTCCAGCATGACCGGTTTGGCGGTGGGTCAGTCATGGTGTGGGGTGGCATTTCTTTGGGGGGCCGCATAGCCCTCCATGTGCTCGCCAGAGGTAGCCTGACTGCCATTAGGTGCCGAGATGAGATCCTCAGACCACTTGTGAGACCATATGCTGGTGCGGTTGGCTCCTCCTAATGCAAGACAATGCTAGACCTCATGTGGCTGGAGTGTGTCAGCAGTTCCTGCAAGAGGAAGGCATTGATGCTATGGACTGGTCCGCCCGTTCCCCAGACCTGAATCCAATTGAGCACATCTGGGACATCATGTCTCGCTCCATCCACCAACGCCGCTTTGAACCACAGACTGTCCAGGAGTTGATGGATGCTTTAGTCCAGGTCTGGGAGGAGATCCCTCAGGAGACCATCCGCCACCTCATCAGGAGCATGCCCAGGTGGTGTAGGGAGGTCATACAGGCACATGGAGGCCACACACACTACTGAGCCTCATTTTGACTTGTTTTAAGGACATTACATCAAAGTTGGATCAGCCTGTAGTGTGGTTTTCCACTTTAATTTTGAGTGTGACTCCAAATCCAGACCTCCATGGGTTGATAAATTTGATTTCCATTGATCATTTTTGTGTGATTTTGTTGTTTGCACATTCAACTGTGTAAAGAAAATAGTATTTAATAAGAATATTTCATTCATTCAGATCTAGGATGTGTTATTGTAGTGTTCCCTTTATTTTTTTGAGCAGTGTACTTTCCATGAATGTGAAATATGTCATATTTCCCTTGATTTGATATATGAATATGGTAAATACCTTACCGATCTTAGAACTATCTTACTTTATAAGTATGATCATGTGAAAGATCTGTTAATGTTTTTACTGTGTTTGGATAATTAGCAAATACAATATTAAGCATTTGAATCTTCAAAATCATGTCTTAAAAATCTATTTCACAAAACTATTTTCTTTTGTCCTTTGAACATAATACTTACATTTGACCTTTAGGAATGACCAATGACGAGTTTATCAGCACACTATATAAGAGCAGGGAAAAGTCAAAAAAAATAATTGAACGGGGGTGAATGATTCATACTGGATGCATTTTCTTTCTTCATGAATCGGACTTTAAAGTACAGAACAAGATGATTTATTGAATTGAAAAAATGAATTTGTTATTATCACAGAGTGGTGCTAATTCCCATGAAATGTAGGTCTCTATTCAATCTGTATCGCGGAAATTAAGCGTTACAGCGTGATTTTCATTTAAAGGCAATGCTCCCTGCATTCATGGTAAACACTGCATATTTTGGCTAAATCCCAAATTACATTTTACATTTATATCACGCATACAGATTGAATAGAGGCCTTATACAATATCTAAGGAAGCCATCATCTTGACATACAAAGGAAATACAGGAACAAGTATGTCAGCACTGTGAATGCTATGAGACCACAATATAATCTTGAACTGCCTCAAACTGATAAAAGTAGCATGCTGCCTCTGCGGCCCACAGTGACCAATGTGTTTCCAAGAAGTCACATGATTTAACAGACGCTGAAATCAACTATTCATTAACAGTTGAATTGTACAAACCAAAATGTACTCCAGACCAATAAGCAATGCAAAGCTGACTCAACAAAGCTGAGTTGTCGTTTTGACCGTCAACTGGATTTGTTGTGCAACATAGATTTAACTTTCTCTTTCAATGTCACTTTGTGTAATATTTACCCTAAACAATATCCTTCATTTAGTCTTTATTATGTCCTGCTGTTAATGTTAATTATCCCAGTGGAGTATAATAAAGCTTTGTACTTTGCACATAAAAAATATTCACGTATTCAGGTACCCAATGTTTCCAAGAAGTACCATGATTTAACAGAAGGGGGAAATTAGACTTACATTCACACGTTAGCAAATGTATTCGTTTTTCTCAATCATAAACATTTCCTGAAACAGAACTCACTATCTGAAAACAGATATTACATCCCTCATAACTCCTGTGCGTTTTGAAAAAAGACACTGTTATTTCACAGCTTGGTGTTCAACCTTCCTAAGATCTCCCATGTCACCCCGCTCCGCCTACTTAAATGGAATATTCTAGCAACAGTTGAATAAAGATATATGTTACTCATAATTCATTATATTATCATCAATATTGATCTAACCTACTTATAGTAATTTGAATGATAGCACAATTCAAATTCCATGGCGCGGGAATGTACAGTATATCACATTCACACTTGCTGCTAAGGCATGGTTTATGGACTAAAGTTTTGAAAACAGAGTTAGCAATAATGTGTACAATTCTTCATTGCATTTTGTTGTTGTAGCCTAGGTAGTTAAATGTTCTTGTCCCTAAAAAATGTAATCAAAAGGGGAGCTACAAGCTAGTTTGCCCGGGGGCTGGGAGCGCACACTGTGTAAGCTACCTGTCATTTTAGAATCAGATTTGGCTGTGGATCCCACTTTTACTGGACCGTTCCTCCTGGGGGCTAAAGGTCCCTAAGCTTCTGCTCATGTGTGGGATTCTCTACTTACTCACAGGGAATATCTCAATGTCATAATACTCACGTCCTCTCTCATTGTCTCCTTCTCAAAACCCATTGTATGAGAAAGCCAAATGGCATAATACTCACGTCCTCTCTCATTATCTCCTTCTCAAAACCCATAGTATGAGAAAGCCAAAGGGGCTTTCCCCCTGACTTTCCCCTCCAATGGGTTTTGAGAAGGAGTTGAGAAGTATACAATTGAGATCTTCCCTGTAACGGTTTTCTTCCTGGGATGAAGGAGAGGACCAAAACGCAGCGCGGCTAGTGTTAAACATGTTTAATAAAGAATAATAACGTGAACACTACAAGCTACAAAACAATAAATGTGAAAACCGAAAAAGTCCTATCTGGTGCAAAACACAAAGACAGAAAACAATCACCCACAAACCAACAGTGCAAACAGGCTACCTTAATATGGTTGCCAATCAGAGACAATGACAAACACCTGCCTCTGATTGAGAACCATATCAGTCCATACATAGAAATGGACAAACTAGACACACAACATAGAATGCCCACCCATCTCACGTCCTGACCAACTAAACAAAGACTAAACAAATGAAATAAGGTCAGGAACGTGACATTCCCATTGTCTCTGCTCTAGCCACCTGGTAGATTACAGGCTACTCTGGAAAATGGTGTGCATTTATTAAAGTTAGATCCAAGCTCAATTAGTCTGCAAGATAACATAAGTATAGTACTGCACATAAGATAACCAAATATAATATAACATAACTGCCTCATGAGCTTAGTTCAAGTGTCATATCCCACCAACTGAGACCCAGAGTTTTCAAAAATACTTTTAGGAAATGCTGTGCATGACGTACATAAGCACAAATAAAAAATATAAAAAACACACACACACACACACACACACACACACACACACCAATAAATAAATATATTTGATTTAATATGGTTTAAAAAATGATTGATCTTATCTGCAACTACAACAAATTGTATCTGCTTTGTATTGTGCAACGAATTGTTGTGTTGTAAATGTATTGTAAGTATTATACAGTTGTAGTTTGAAGTTGACATACACTTAGGTTGGAGACATTGACTTCTAATTGCACACCATCCCGGATCCGGGAGCACCCCCATCAGTAAAAAAGCTGACTAGCATAGCCTACCATAGCATCACAAGTAAATACTAGCATCTAAATATCATTAAATCACAAGTCCAAGACACCAGATGAAAGATACACATCTTGTGAATCCAGCCATCATTTCTGATTTTTAAAATGTTTTACAGGGAAGACACAATATGTAAATCTATTAGCTAACCACGATAGCAAAAGACACAACTTTTTTTCCCCACCATTTTTTTCCTGCATAGGTATCTATCACAATTTTGACCAAATAAAGATATATATAGCCACTAACCAAGAAACAACTTCATCAGATGACAGTCTGATAACATATTTATTGTATAGCGATAACATATTTATTGTATAGCATATGTTTTGTTCGAAAAATGTGCATATTTCAGGTATAAATCATAGTTTACCATTGCAGCCACCATCACAACTCTCAACAAAGCAACTAGAATAACTACAGAGACCAACGTGAATTACATAAATACTCATCATAAAACATTTATGAAAAATACACAGCGTACAGCAAATGAAAGACAAAGATCTTGTGAATCCAGCCAATATTTCAGATTTTTTAAGTGTTTTACAGCGAAAACACAACATAGCATTCTATTAGCTTACTACAATAGCGAACCACACAACAGCATTGATTCAAGCCAACAATAGCGATAACAAATAAACCAGCAAAAGATATTCATTTTTTCACTAACCTTCTAAAACTTCTTCAGATGACAGTCCTATAACATCATATTACACAATACATATAGAGTTTGTTCGAAAATGTGCATATTTAGCGGCACAAATCGTGGTTATACAATGAGAAAAGTAGCCAAGCTGCCAACAATATGTCAGAAGAAATCTTGGGAGAAGCACCTAATCTAATCAGTAACCAATCATAAACTTGACTAAAAAATACAGGTTGGACAGGAAATGAAAGATAGATTAGTTCTTAATGCAACCGCTGTTTTAGATTTTTTTTAATTAACGTTACTAGACATACAGCGTGCGTTACAGCGAGACCGTGACGAAATTAATGGCGGAATAGGAGTTTTACATTTTTCAACAGAACAACGAATTAACATCATAAATAGTTCTTACTTTTTGATGAACTTCCATCAGAATCTTGGGCAAGTTGTCCTTTGTCCAAAAGAATCGTTGCTCGGTTGTAGATTGTCGCCTTCAACTTTGGAATTAGCTGTAAACATTAGCCATGTGGCGAAGACGTGCCCAACTCACTATTGCGCAGCACAAAGAAAATTTCGAAAATCGCAATATACTCACATAAACTGAAATAACTCGGTTTAAAATAACTACGTTATGATGTTTCTAACACCTGTATCGAATAAAATCAGAGCCGGATATATCTAAGGGCTATAACGGGAGCATTCTAGAACGACATCCTGAGGTCTGCTTTGCGTCATGGCGGACGAAGGAAAGAGGGGACCTCACGTTCCGAGCCTATTTATAAGGCCTCAGATCTGCCTAGCAACTCCATTCCAATTCTCACTATTTGCTGACATCCAGGGGAAGGCGTATGCAGTGCATCTCAACCAATAGAAGACAGGCAAATTAATAAACCTGACCTCAGAACAGCCTGCATGATTTCAGGCTTCTCACTTCCACACAGGAAAATTGCTCCAACTCGAGTTCTGTTTAACTCACAGATATAATTCAAACGGTTTTAGAAACTAGAGAGTGTTTTCTATCCAATAGTAATAATAATATGCATATTGTACGAGCAAGAATTGAGTACGAGGCAGTTTAATTTGGGAACACATTTTTTACATAGTGCAAATAGCACCCCCTATTAAAACTCATTTTTCAACCACCCCACAAATTTCTTGTTAACTTCTTGCAACTATAGGGGGTGCTGTTCCGCATTAGCATATTTGGGTCTCCAAATTAAACTGCCTCGTGCTAAATTCTTGATCGTACAATATGCATATTATTGTTATTATTGGATAGAAAACAGTCTATAGTTTCTATAGGAGTTGAAATTTTGTCTCTGAGTGGTACAGAACAATTTTTACAGCACTTTTCATGACAGGGTTCAGATTTCAGAAATTTTTACCTCTGATCTGGGGTCTGTTTATAAGGCCACAGTGAATGCTATGAAGAAACCGACACTGCCTACGTCTTCCTCTGGGTGTCTGTACGTCATCACGTTTTCAATGAAATCGATGGGACGTTCACAGCCATTATAAATGACCAAAATGTACAGAGACGGCCCTTTCTCAACGTGCGCCTCAAGCGTGAAGGCCATCGGACCTGCCTCGTTCCAAATCGTTTTCTAACCAGCTATATTTCTCCGGTCATGTTTTCAGTCGTTATAGTTGTTAAAAACATCATAATGTAGTTAATTTTAACCGTTTTATATCAATTTATATCCGTTTAGTGCGATTCTGAGGAATTTATTTGTCGTGCACTTTCTAGCTTTGGGAACGTTTCGCGGTCTCGGTCGTTGTTAGTGGACATTTCGAAGGACAGAGGACATCTATCGACCAAAAGACGTTTATAACATAGAAAGGATACATTGCCCAAGAATATGATGGAAGATCAGCTCAAAGTAAGCAATATTTAATATGATAAACCGTGTTTCTGTCGAAATATTTTAAACGCATACATCGCCATTTTGTTTGGTATAGCTTCACTTGGCCAACCCTGTATTGAAAAGTAAGGATAATTTTAAAAATGTAAATCAGCGGTTGCATTAAGAACTAATTTGTCTTTCGATTCCTGTCAACCCTGTATTTTTTAGTCAAGTATATGATTAGCTTTTAATTAAACTAGATCACTCTGATAGATGACGTCAGACATATTGAGGCTTGATTTCCTAGTATTTTTATTGTGTAACCACGGTTTTGTATGGCTAAATATGCACCTTTTCGAACAAACTGTATATGTATGTTGTAAAATGATGTTACAGGAGTGTCATCGGAAGAATTCTGAGAAGGTTAGTGAAAAAATTAATATCTTTTGGCGGTGATTACGTTATAGCGCTCTTTGGCTGGAATCGATGCTCTGGTAACGTTTTCACATGTAGTATGCTAACTTATCGATTTATTGTGTTTTCGCTGTAAAACGCTTAGAAAATCTGAAATATTGTCTGGAATCACAAGATCTGGGTCTTTCCATTGCTATGCTTTGTCTATTCTTATGAAATGTTTTATGATGAGTAAATTGGTCATACACGTTGCTCTATCTAGTAATTCTAGTCGATTTGCGATGGTCGGTGCAATTGTAAACTGTGATTTCTACCTGAAATATGCACTTTTTTCTAACAAAAACTATCCTATACCATGAATATGTTATCAGACTGTCATCTGAAGAGGTTTTTTCTTGGTTAGTGGATATCAATATCTTAGTTGAGCCGAATTGGTGATAGCACCTGAAGGAGTAAGAAACTGATGGAGTTAGAATAGTGGTGTATTTTGCTAACGTGTTTAGCTAATAGATTTACATATTTTGTCTTCCCTGTAAAACATTTTAAAAATCTGAAATGGTGGCTTTATTCACAAGATCTGTATCTTTCATCTGGTGTCTTGGACTTGTGATTTAATGATATTTAGATGCTACTATCTACTTCTGAAGCTATGCTATCTATGCTAATCAGTGTGTGGGGGGTGGGGGGTGATCCCGGATACGGGGTTGAGGTTCGGTAAAGGTTAACAAACTATAGTTTTGGCAAGTCGGTTGGGACATCTACTTTGTGCATGACACAAGTCATTTTTCCAACAATTGTTTACAGACAGATTATTTCACTGTGTCACAATTCTAGTGGGTCAGAAGTTTACATAAACTAAGTTTACTGCGCCTTTAAACATCTTGGAAAATTCCAGAAAATGATGTCATGGCTTTAGAAGCTTCTGATAGGTTAATTAACATTATTTGAGTCAATTGGAGGTATACCTGTGGCTGTATTTCAAGGCCTACCTTCAAACTCAGTGCCTCTTTGCTTGACATCATGGGGAAATCAAAAGAAATCAGCCAAAACCTCCGAAAATAAATTGTAGACCTCCACAAGTCTGGTTCATCCTTGGGAGCAATTGCCAAACACCTAAAGGTACCAAGTTAATCTGTACAAACAATAGCACGCAAGTATAAACACCATGGGACCACGCAGACATCATACCGCTCAGGAATGCGATGGCCGTTCTGTCTCCTAGAGATGAACGTACTTTGGTGAGATAAGTGCAAATCAATCCCAGAAAAACAGCAAAGGACATTGTGAATATGCTGGAGGAAACAGGTACAAAAGTATCTATAGCCACAGTAGAACGAGTCCAATATCGACATAATCTGAAAGGCCGCTCAGGAAGGAAGAAGCCACTGCTCCAAAACGTCATTAAAAAGCCAGGCTACGGTTTGCAACTGCACATGGGGACAAATATTGTACTTTTTGGAGAAATGTCCTCTGGTCTGATGAAACAAAAATAGAACTGTTTGGCCAAAATGACCATCGTTATTTTTGGAGGAAAAACGGGAAGATTTGCAAGCCGAAGAACACCATCCCAAATGTGAAGCACGGGGGTGGCAGCATCATGTTGTGGGGGTGCTTTGCTGCAGGAGGGACTGGCGCACTTCACAAAATAGATGGCATCATGTGGCAGGAAAATTATGTGGATATATTGAAACAACATCTCAAGACATCAGTCAGGAAGTTAAAGCTTGGTCGCAAATGGGTCTTCCAAATGGACAATGACCCAAGCATACTTCCAAAGTTGTGGCAAAATGGCTTAAGGACAACTAAGTCAAGGTATTGGAGTGGCCATCACAAAGCCCTGACCTCAATCCTATAGAAAATTTGTGGACAGTGCTGAAAAAGTGTGTGCTAGCAAGGGGCCGACAAACCTGGCTCAGTTACACCAGCTCTGTCTGGAGGAATGGGTCAAAATTCACCCAACTTATTGTGGGAAGCTTGTGGAAGGTTACCCGAAACGTTTGACCCAAGTTCAACAATTTCAAGGCAATGCTACCAAATACTAATTGAGTGTATTTCAACTTCTGACCTACTGGGAATGTGATGAAAGAAATAAAACCTGAAATAAATTATTCTCTCCACTATTATTTTGACATTTCACATTCTTTAAATGAAGTGGTGATCCTAACTGACCTAAAACAAGGAATTTTTACTATGATTAAATGTCAGGAATTGTGAAAAACTGAGTTTAAATGTATTTGGCTAAGGTGTATGTAAACTTCTGACTTCAATTGTACATGTTTTCTGCTAATGTGCTGCACTTTGACAAAATCTTAATATTTTCTTAGAATTTTTTAATCCACCATAGTAGACTACAGGAAAAGGAGGGCCGAGCACGCCACCATCCACATCAATGGGACTGTCGTGGATCAGGTCTAGAGCTTCAAGTTCCATGGTGTCCACTTGTCTAAGAAACTATCATGGTCCAAAAACACCAAGACAGCCGTGAAGAGAGCACGACAACGCATATTCCTCCTCAGGAGACTGGAATAATTTGGCATAAAATTCTACAGCTGCACCATCGATGTGATCCTGACTAGATGGATCACCACTTGGTATGACAACTGCTCGGCATCCGACCGCAAGTCTCTACAGAGTGTAGTACGTACGGCTCAGTTCATCACTGGGGCCGAGCTTCCTGCCATCCAGGACCTCTATACCAGGCAGTGTCAAAAATTGCCAAAGACTCTAGCCACCCAAGTCATAGACTGTTCTCTCTGCTGCCGCACAGCAAGTGGCACCAGAGCGCCAAGTCCATTATCAGAAGGCTACTTAAGAGCTTCTACCCCCAAGCCATAAGACTGCTGAACAGATAATCGAATGGCTACCCGGACTTTTTGACCCCCGTATTTAATTGTTATTTATTCTTATTTTTCTGCACTGACTCGATGTACACTCACTGGACTCTAACCACAAACCTACACCTACTACACTGACACTCCAACACACAAACACATACATGGACACACATGCATGCTGCTCACATACGCTGCTGCTACTCTCTGTTTATTATCAATGCATAGCCACTTTCCCCCTTGCCTTGTACATATTAACTCAATTACCTCGACTAACTCGTACCCAGACACATCGACTCAGTACGGGTACCCCCTGTATACAGTGGTGGAAAAATAACCCAATTGCCGTACTTGAGTAAAAGTAAAGATAGCTTAATAGAAAATGACTCAAGTAAAAGTCACCCAGTAAGATAATACTAGACCATTTTCCTGTCCTGCTAAGCATTCAAAATGTCAAAATGTTACAAGTACTTTTGGGTGTCAGGGAAAATGTATGGAGAAAATAGTACATAATTTTCTTTAGGAATGTAGGTAAGTAAAAGTAGTCAAAAATATAAGTACAAAAAGTAAAGTACAGATACCCTAAAAAAACAACTTAAAAGGGGGCGCTGTTTTCACTTTGGGAAAAAATCGTGCCGGAATACAGGAAGTGAAAATTCTGAAAATGGGGCTCTGTGTCAGGGCCTGCCTATTCAACTGGCTTATATTATGGATCTGTATGCACTTCATACGCCTTCCACTAGATGTCAACAGGCAGTAGAATGTTGAATGGGGTGTCTAGCTTGATCTGAGACCGAATGAGAGCTTTTGGAGTGACAGGTCCGCTCTTTTGTCAGTATTGAACTGCGCACCATGGAAGCTAACATTGTCTTCTGAAATGCATTACGTAAACACGACGAAATGCTCCGGCTCTGATTTTATTGGATACATATGAGAAAAACATCCTAAAGTAGGATTTTCAATCGAGTTTGACCAGTTTATTCGACGTTTATTGGAAATTTTTGAATTTTTCGTTCAGTGCGCAAAGATTTCTTGGACATGTGACCTCCACATGGCTAGCCAAAGTTGTTAATTCGACAGAAGAAATGGACATTCTAAAACAAAACAACGATTTATTCTGGAACTAGGACTCCTTGCACAACATTCTGATGGAAGATCATCAAAAGTAAGAGAATATTTATGATGTTATTTCGTATTTTTGTGGAATATGTTGGCTCTAACAAGGCGGAGAATAGGTGAGCGCTGTCTCACAATATTGCATGCTGTATGTTGTACTAAAGTTTTTTTAAATCTAACACAGCGGTTGCATTAACCTCTACCGAGCACCTACCCAGGGTCCGGGAGCACCCCCCACCCCCCCCACACTGATTAGCATCGCTAGCATAGCGTCACAATTAAATAGTAGCATCTAAATATCATTAAATCACAAGTCCAAGACACCTAATGAAAGATACAGATCCTGTGAATAAAGCCACCATTTCAGATTTTTATAATGTTTTACAGGGAAGACACAATATGTAAATCTATTAGCTAAACACGTTAGCAAAAGACACAATTTTTTTACTCCAACAGTTTTTTCCTGCGTCAGTAGCTATCACTAATTCGACTAAATAAAAATATATATAGCCACTAACCAAGAAACAACTTCATAAGATGACAGTCTGATAACATATTTATGGTATAGCACAGTTTTTTTTTTTTTTAAATGTGCATTTTTCAGGTATAAATCACAGTTCTACATTACAGCTGCAATCTGAAATAGTACCGACGCAGCCAGAACAATTACAGAGACCAACGTCATATAACTAATTACTTGTCTTAAAACATTTCAGAAAAAATACACAGCGTACAGATATTGAAAGCCCAACATCTGGTGAATCCAAACAATATTTCAGATTTATTAAATGTTTTATAGCGAAAACAAAATGTAGCGCTAAATTAGCATAGCCACGCCAGCCAGAACCAGCTGGGCGCCCCCGACCAGTTCACATGCACGACAGATATATGAAATAACATCGTAAATTGGGTCTTACTATTGCTGATCTTTCATCAGAATGTTGATCAAGGTGTCCTTAGTCCTGATGAGTCGTTCAATCCATTCATAATGGCAACTTTCCCTCTTCATTTAGCATAGGTACTGGTCGACTGGCCAAAGTAAAAAAACTCACAGAACGGAACACGGCAAAACTCTTGAAAAAATTCAAATAATCTGATTAAACTATATTGAAAAAACATACATTAAGATGATATGGTCACATGTATCAAACAAACTTCGAGACGGAGATAGTTTTCATCCGTAACGGCAGCAAAACAAAAGACAATCGCACCTCCAAAACGCGCGATTCAGAGAACCGGAAGTTGTCGGTCACGCCAAAGAAATAGGTCTTATTTCACGTCAGTACAAGATAAACAAAAAAATTCTCCTCTGACGTCCTCTTGACACCCAGAGGAAGACGAATGAAGTGTGTTTCGGGTCATAGGTGGCGTGACCATATATAGGCAGAGCGTTGAAGCATACACATCTTGCATTCTTCTTCTTGATCAGGGAAAGTGCTGTCAAATGACTTCTGTTTCACTCAGAGACAAAATTGAAACGGTTTTAGAAACTATAGATTGTTTTCTATCCAATGGTATTAATTATATGCATATAGTAAGAGCAATAATTGAATAAGAGGCAGTTTAATCTGTAGAGGAAATTATGCTAATGCGAAAACAGCACCCCCTGTATTCTCAAGAAGTTAAGAACCAGTGTATCTTTCATTTGCTGCACAACATGTATTTTTTAGTAAAGTTTATGATGCGTTCTTTGGTTAGATTACGTGACTGTCCAAAATATCTCTGGACAATTTGGTGCATCATGGCTACTTATTCACAATGTAAAACCAGGATTTGTACCTCTAAATATGCACATTTTCGAACAAAGCATAAATGTAATGTATAACATGATGTTATAAGATCTGATGAAGTTGTCCAAAGGTTAGTGATACATTTTATCTCTATTTCTGGGTTTTGTGAAAGCTATGTTGGCGGTGAATAAATGGCATTGTGTGTTTGGCTATTGTGGTGAGCTAATATAAATATATAGTGTTTTCGCTGTAAAACACTTAAAAAAATCGGAAATATTGGCTGGATTCACAAGATGTTTATCTTTCATTTGCTGTACACCATGTATTTTTCATAAATGTTTTATGATGAGTATTTATGTATTTCACGTTGCTCTCTGTAATTATTCTGGCTGTTTTGGTGCTATTTGTGATGGTGGCTGCAATGTAAAACTACGATTTATACCTCAAATATGCACATTTTCGAACAAAACATAAATGTATTGTATAACATGATGTTATAAGACTGTCAACGGATGAAGTTGTTCAAGGTTAGTGATTCATTTTATTTTATTTGTGGGTTTTGTGAAAGCTACCTTTGCGGTGGAAAGATGGTGAAAACATGGCGTTGTGTGTTTGGCTATTGTGGTGAGCTAATATAAATATATATTGTGTTTTCGCTGTAAAACATAAAAAAAAAATCGGAAATGATGGCTGGATTCACAAGATGTTTATCTTTCATTTGCTGTATTGGACTTGTGATTTCATGAAATTATATTATATGATATCCCTATCGCGTTAGGCTAGGCTATGCTAGTCAGCTTTTTTGATGAGGAGGATCCCGGATCCGGGAGGGTGACTCGTTAGAGTTTTAAGTAGTACTTTAATTTTTTTTTACTTAAGTACTTTACACCACTGCTTGTAAATAGCCTTGTGATTGTTCTTTTATTGTGTTATTATGTATTACTTTTTAAAACCTCTGCATTGTTGGTTAAGGGCTCGTAAGTAAGTATTTCACAGTAAGGTCTACACCCGTTGTATTCGGCGTATGTGACAAATACAATTTGATTTGATAGTATGTGTGTTTTTTTTTACAGTGAATGGATTGGTCATCAAGGTCATAGCTGTGCTCCCTCTAGTCACAACCCTGAAACATAGAAGGGGGCCTTTGTCAGTAAGCTAGGAACCACTTTCTCCTGAAAACAAACAAGTGGACATGTGTTTCATGTTCCACAGCCACACTGACCTATGAACATGCAGAAGAACTCATGCAAACCCTTCTGCAGGCATATAATGCCAACATGAAGAACTGCACACAAAATGTTATGATTCTGTATCATCTGAAGTGTGCACTTCTCCACTACCCACATGGTGGTCGTCTGTAGCTCAGTTGGCAGAGCATGGCACTTGCAACTTTAAAATGAAGATAGCCTCAAATGTGCTGCCCATACTTCCACAGACACCTTTTTTTCACAGTTATAATGAGGAGAATGTTACGTCTGCTCCCGCTCTTCCCTCCCCCTGGCGCTTGAGGGCGCCAGGTTGCCCTGCGTCAAGCACTCCTGCCATCCATCACGCACACCTGCCTTCCCTCGTCACGCGCCTCAGCGAAATGGTACCTTCCTTGACTCAATTATCATATGTTTATTTCCTCCCCTATATTTTGTCAGTTCCCCAGCTCTGTTCCCCACTGCTGCATTGATAGTTTTTTGTCTTTAGTATTAGTTTGCTGACGTTGTTACTGTCTCGTGCCATGTCCATTATTTATTAAATGTTTTACTCCCCGTACCTGCTTCGTCTCTCTAGAATCATCTCATGTGACAGAGAAGTCTATTCATCTCTATGGTGTCAATTGTTTCGGTTGAGACCGCTTCAGTTTTGACATTTTAGACGTATATTTTACTTTAATGAATCCCTATAGCTAGCTCGCTATCCATTGGACAGATGTACATCCCAAGAAACATATTACATTTTTTACATGTATATCCTGTATTGGCACGAGTTAACTTGTTCACTCATTTTCTTCAAAATGTTGTCAGACAGACTACTCACCATGTGACCATGATGGAGAGGGGTGCAATGAGATTACAATTTAACCTTGAACTGGCCCAAACCGATAAAGTAGAATACCAATGACCAAATGAAGCATTCAAAGGGAAAAACACACTCCCTACAATCAAACATGGGGAGGTTCAGTAATGCTGGGGATGCATTGCTGCCTCTGGTACTGGGGGCCTTGAATTTGTGCAAGACTTCATGAAATCAGCAGATTATCAAGGTGTTTTGTTGAACCCAATGTCCAAAAACGGTGTCTCTGTTGAAGGTTTTGGGACTTCCGGCAGGACAACAGGCCCAAACACATATCAAAAGCACCCTGGAATGGTTCAATAAGAAACACTGGCCTATTCTGGAGTGGCTAGCAAAGAGTATAGATCTGAATCACATCCAAAACCTATGGCGAGACCTGAAATCAGTAGTTGGTAGAGGGCACCCCAAAATCGGCTCCCCTCCTTGTTCGGGCGACGTTCGGCGGTCGACGTCACCGGCCTTCTAGCCATCGCCGCTCCTGTGTTCATTGTTCCATTTGTTTTGTCTTGTTCCCCTGCACACCTGGTTTACATTCCCTAATCACACTGCATATATATATACAGTGGGGAGAACAAGTATTTGGTACACTGCCGATTTTGCAGGTTTTCCTACTTACAAAGCATGTAGAGGTCTGTAATTTTATCATAGGTACACTTCAACTGTGACGGAATAAAAATAAAAATCCAGAAAATCAAGTTGTATGATTTTTAAGTAATTTGCATTTTATTGCATGACATAAGTATTTGATACATCAGAAAAGCAGAACTTAATATTTGGTACAGAAACCTTTGTTTGCAATTACAGAGATTATATGTTTCTTGTTGTTCTTGACCACCACACACTGCAGCAGGGATTTTGGCCCACTCCTCCATACAGACCTTCTCCAGATCCTTCAGGTTTCGGGGCTGTCGCTGGGCAATACAGACTTTCAGCTCCCTCCAAATATTTTCTATTGGGTTCAGGTCTGGAGACTGGCTAGGCCACTCCAGGACCTTGAGATGCTTCTTACGGAGCCACTCCTTAGTTGCCCAGGCTGTGTGTTTCGGGTCGTTGTCATGCTGAAAGACCCAGCCACCACCCATCTTCAATGCTCTTACTGAGGGAAGGAGGTTGTTGGCTAAGATCTCGCGATACATGGCCCCATTGCGTCCGCTGCAGGATTTTAATCCATGACGGCATAGTGTGTTACTAGTGGTTTTCTTTGAGTCTGTGGTCCCAGCTCTCTTCAGGTCATTGACCAGGTCCTGCCGTGTAGTTCTGGGCTGATCTCTCACCTTCCTCATGATCATTGATGCCCCACGAGGTGAGATCTTGCCTGGAGCCCCAGACCAAGGGTGATTGACCGTCATCTTGAACTTCTTCCATTTTCTAATAATTGCGCCAACAGTTGTTGCCTTCTCACCAAGCTGCTTGCCTATTGTCCTGTAGCCCATCCCAGCCTTGTGCAGGTCTACAATTATAGCCCTGATGTCCTTACACAGCTATCTGGTCTTGGCCATTGTGGAGAGGTTGGAGTCTGTTTGATTGAGTGTGTGGACAGGTGTCTTTTATTCAGGTAACGAGTTCAAACAGGTGCTGTTAATACAGGTAATGAGTGAAGAACAGGAGGGCTTCTTAAAGAAAAACTAACAGGTCTGTGAGAGCCGGAATTCTTACTGGTTGGTAGGTGATTAAATACTTATGTCATGCAATAAAATGCAAATTAATTACTTAAAAATCATACAATGGGATTTTCAGGATTTTTGTTTTAGATTCCGTCTCTCACAGTTGAAGTGTACCTATGATAAAAAAATTATAGACCTCTACATGCTTTGTAAGTATGAAAACCTGCAAAATCGGCAGTGTATCAAATACTTGTTCTCCCCACTGTATATTCCTCTGTTCCCCCTCATGTCTGTGTGGAATTGTTCTTTGTTACATGTTTTGTGTGACGCGCCAGGCTGGTTTTCCCCGGGTACCGTGTTCACCCATAGTATGTTTATTGTTAACCATTTTTGCTTCATTGTGACTTTGTCACACTTTACTCTTTTGACTTTGGCTGGAGGTTTGTTTGACGCAGTTGCGTCCGTCTGTTGTGTGCTTCTGCCAAATAAAGTGTGCGACTGATCACAACTCTCTGCTCTTCTGCACTTGACTCTAATGACCAGCAGCGAAAAACCTTGACACCCTAATTGAAGACCAGTGGGGGCAAACTTCCAGTAGAAAGGTGAAGCAAGCTCATTGATGGCTACAAGAAGTGTTTATCTACAGTTATCTTGGGCAAATGCTGTGCAACAAAGTGGAGCTCAAGGGTGCCAATAATAATGTCCATGCCATTTGTCTTTATTATTTTTTTCTTTCATTAAAAATCTAAACTTGAGTTTGAAAAAGAAAATAGGTGAAAATTGAATAATAAGGTGTGGTGACCAAAGTGTTTTTAAAATACAAAATTATTTGAGAAATAGGGAATTATTTAAGAACAGTGCCAATATATTTGTCTGGCATTATAGTTAGAACTCAAACTTTCCCCATCAAACAGAAAAACAAAAATAAAGTTGGATAAACACATTTAGAATGTATATACTACACTTATTTTGCATTACCCATGTAGATGTTTAAGGTCATTATACAAAGGCAGAGTGCTTTATTAGCATTTTAGCGGTCATGGTTGATATGCAGACATAATAAAATAAGACTCACAAATCAGTGCATAATCACTCATCTACCTACACAACATATTTGGTTGGACAGCAAAAACAGTGTCAATCTTTGCATTTGTAGGGTAGTTCATGGGAGAATCTAAATTGCATACTCTCTCTACATTCTCTTCTCTAAAGTTTAATACCTTCAAGACGATAATGTGGATCGCCAAAAAGATGACAAGATAGTGTCATGGAAATTACCACTAAGGACCCCAAAGTCAAACTTAAATGTACATATCTTTATTCACGTCAATGTAGAGATTACAGGTAAAAAGTACTTCACAATACAAGTTTATTTTGTATTTTATTTATTTCACCTTTATTTAACCAGGTAGGCTAGTTGAGAACAAGTTCTCATTTGCAACTGCGACCTGGCCAAGATAAAGCATAGCAATTCGACACATACAACAACACAGAGTTACACATGGAATAAACTAAACATACAGTCAATAATACAGTAGACAAAAGAAAACAAAAAGTCCATATACAGTGAGTGCAAATGAGGTAAGTTAAGGAAATAAATAGGCCATGGTGGCAAAGTAATTACAATATAGCAATTAAGCACTGGAATGGTAGATCGGCAGAAGATGAATGTGCAAGTAGAGATACTGGGGTGCAAAGGAGCTAGATAAATAAATAAATACAGTATGGGGATGAGGTAAGTGGATGGGCTGTTTACAGATGGGCTATGTAAAGGTGCAGTGATCTGTGAGCTGCTCTGACAGCTGGTGCTTAAAGCTAGTGAGGGAGATGTGAGTCTCCAGCTTCAGAGATTTTTGCAGTTCATTCCAGTCATGGGCAGCATAGAACTGGAAGGAAAGACGACCAAAGGAGGAATTGGCTTTGGGGGAAACCAGTGAGATATACTTGCTGAAGCGTGTGCTATGAGTGGGTGCTGCTATGGTGACCAGTGAGCTGAGATAAGGCAGGGCTTTACCTAGCAGAGACTTGTAGATAACCTGTAGCCAGTGGGTTTGGCGACAAGTATGAAGCGAGGGCCAACCAACGAGAGCGTACAGGGCGTAATGGTGGATGGTGTATGGGGCTTTGGTGACAAAACGTATGGCACTGTGATAGACTGCATCCAGTTTGTTGAGTAGAGTGTTGGAGGCTATTTTATAGATGACATCACCGAAGTCAAGGATCGGTGGGATGGTCAGTTTTACGAGGGTATGTTTGGCAGCATGAGTGAAGGATGCTTTGTTGCGATATATGAAGCCGATTATAAACTTAATTTTGGATTGGAGATGCTTAATTTTCTTATGGCTGCATCCCGCTAACAGGATCGATATGACAACAGCCAGTGAAAGTGCAGGGCGCCATATTCAAACAACAGAAATCTCATAATTAAAATTCCTCAAACATACATGTGTCGTGTCTTTGGCTATGCCAGATTAATTGCTATGACATGCTATTCTATAAAATAATTTCTCCGTAATTAATATCACCTGATTGAACTAATCATGTAAATGTAATTAACTAGAGAGGGACACCACGAAATAATATTTATAGAGCTGTTATCTTCCGAATAAACTGGCGCGTTACATTCACTAGTTCCAAAAACATCAAGTGATTTTGCATAGCCACAAAGTTTCAACAGAAATACTCATCATAAATGTAGATGATAATACAAGTTATACACATGGAATTATCGATATACCTCTCCTTAAAGCAACCGCTGTGTCATTATTATTTTTTTAATTACAGAAAAAGCAAACCATGCAATAATCTGAGACGGAGCTCAGAACAATAGCCAAATTAGCCGCCATGTTGGAGTCAATAGAAACCAGAAAATACATGATGAATGTTTCCTTACCTTTGATGAACTTCATCAGAATGTAGTCCAAGGAATCCCAGGTCCACAATAAGTGCTTGATTTGTTCGATAATGTCCGTTATTTATGTCCAATTAGCTACTTTGGTTAGCGCGTTTTGTAAACAATTCCAAAGTCACAAAGCGCGTCCACTATAACATGACGAAATGTCCAAAAGTTCCGTAACAGTCAGTAGAAACATGTCAAACGATGTATTGAAACAATCGTAAGAATGTTGTTAACATACATCTTGAATAACGTTCCAAAAGGAGAATTACATTGACTTCAGTTGAGAGAAGGAAAAAAGCTGCCTATCACGTGAACGCGCGTGTTCAATGCGTGGTCACCTCATGGCAGTGATTACTCATTACTGCCTCCTTCGGCCCCCATTCACATTAGAGTCATCAGACAAAGTTCTATTGACTGTTGACATCTAGTGGAAGTCGTAGGAAGTGAAAACTCATCCATATCTCGCTGTAATTTCATTGGGAGCTTGGTTGAAAATCTAGCAGCCTCAGAAAAAATCCAAACAGGAAGAGGAACTTCTCAGGTTTTTGCCTGCCATATGAGTTCTGTTATACTCACAGACATAATTCAAACAGTTTTAGAAACTTCAGAGTGTTTTCTATCCAAGACTAATAATAATATGCATATATTAGCAATATGACTGAGGAGCAGGCCGTTTACTCTGGGCACCTCTGTGCACCTTTCATCCAAGCTACTCAATACTGCCCCTGCAGCCAAAAGAAGTTAATGTGAATCTGGAAGGAGAGTTTACAGTCTAACCAGACACCCAGGTATTTGTAGTTGTCCACGTATTCTAAGTCAGAGCCGTCCAGAGTAGTGATGCTGGACGGGCGAGCAGGTGCGGACAGTGATTGATTGAATAGCATGCATTTAGTTTTACTTGCGTTTAAGAGCAGTTGGAGGTCACGGAAGGAGAATTGTATGGCATTGAAGCTCATCTGGAGGTTAGTTAACTTGGCTTTCGAAGACCTTAGAAAGACAGGGTAGGATAGATATAGGTCTGTAGCAGTTTCGGTCTAGAGTGTCACCCCCTTTGAAATGGGAGATGACCGCGGCAGCTTTCCAATCTTTGGGAATCTCAGACGATACGAAAGAGAGGTTGAACAGCTAGTAATAGGGTTTGCAACAATTTTGGCAGATCATTTTAGAAAGAGAGGGTCCAGATTGTCTAGCCCGGCTGATTTGTATGGGTCCAGATTATGCAGCTCTTTCAGAACATCAGCTATCTGGATTTGGGTGAAGGAGAAATGGTGGGGGCTTTGGCAGGTTGCTGTGGAGGGTGCCGGGCAGGTGACCGGAGTAGGGTTAGCCAGGTGGAAAGCATGGCCAGCTGTAGAGCAATGCTTATTGAAATTCTCAAATATAGTGGATTTATCGGTGGTAACAGTGTTTCCTAGTCTCAGAGCAGTGGGCAGCTGGGAGGAGGTGCTCTTATTCTCCATGGACTTTACAGTGTCCCAGAACTTTTTTGAGTTAGTACTACAGGATGCAAATTTCTGTTTGAAAAAGC
This sequence comes from Salvelinus alpinus, assembly GCF_045679555.1. Lineage (NCBI taxonomy): Eukaryota > Metazoa > Chordata > Actinopteri > Salmoniformes > Salmonidae > Salvelinus > Salvelinus alpinus. Next base: position 18,487,799 of record NC_092116.1, read on the forward strand.
TAGCCTTAGCTTTTCTAACTGCCTATGTATATTTGTTCCAAACTTCCCTGAAAAGTTGCATATCACGGGGGCTATACGGTGCTAATGCAGAACTCCACAGGATGTTTTTGTGCTGGTCAAGGGCAGACAGGTCTGGAGTGAACCAAGGACTATATCTATTCCTAGTTCTACATATTTTTGAGTGGGGCATGCTTATTTAAGATGGTGAGGAAGGCACTTTTAAAGAATAGCCAGGCATCATCTACTGACGCGATGAGGTCAATGTCATTCCAGGATACCCCGGCCAGGTCGATTAGAAAGGCCTGCTCGCAGAAGTGTTTTAGGGAGCGTTTGAGAGTAATGAGGGGTGGTCATTTGGTCGCAGACCCATTACGGATGCAGGCAATGAGGCAGTGATCGCTGAGATCTTGATTGAAAACAGCAGAGGTGTATTTGGAGGGCGAGTTAGTTAGGATGACATCTATGAGGGTGCCCGTGTTTACCTATTTGTGGTTGTACCTGGTAGGTTCATTGATAATTTGTGTGAGATTGAGGGCATCAAGCTTAGATTGTAGGATGGCCGGGGTGTTAAGCATGTCCCAGTTTAGGTCACCTAGTAGCACAAGCTCAGAAGATAGATGGGGGGCAATCAATTCACATATGGTATCGAGGGCACAGCTGGGGGCAGAGGGAGGTCTATAGCAAGCGACAACAGTGAGAGACTTGTTTCTGGAAAGGTGAATTTTTAGAAGTAGAAGCTCGAATTGTTTGGGTACAGACTTGGATAGTAATACAGAACTCTGCGGGCTATCTTTGCAGTAGATTGCAACACCGCCCCCTTCGGCAGTTCTATTTTGGCAGAAAATGTTATAGTTAGCGATGGAGATTTCAGGGTTTTGGGTGGTTTTCCTAAGCCAGGATTCAGACCCGGCTAAAACATCTGGGTTGGCAGAGTGTGCTAACGCAGTGAGTAAAACAAACTTAGGGAGTAGGCTTCTAATGTTAACATGCACGAAACCAAGGCTTTTACGGTTACAGAAGTCAACAAATGAGAGCACCTGTGGAGTGGGAGTGGAGCTAGGCACTGCAGGACCTGGATTGACCTCCACATCACCAGAGGAGAAGTAGGATAAGGGTACGGCTAAAGGCTATACGAACTGGCCATCTAGTACGTTCGGAACAGAGAGTAAAAGGAGCAGATTTCTGGGCACGATATGGGCATAATGTACAGACAAAGGTAAGGTAGGATGTGACTACATTGGAGGTAAACCTAGGCATTGAGTAATGATGAGAGAAATATAGTCTCTAGAGATGTTTAAACCAGGTGATGTCATCGCATATGTAGGAGGTGGAACAACATGGTTGGTTAATAATATATGTGCTTGATATATGAGCTATGTATATGAATATATGTATATATGACAACACCGTGTATTTTTCATAAATGTTTTATGATGAGTATTTAGGTATTTCATGTTGATTTCTGTAGTTATTCTAGCTGCTTTGGTGAGAGTTGTGATGGTGGCTGCAATGTAAAACTATGATTTATACCTGAAATATGCACATTTTTCTAACAAAACATATGCTATACAATAAATCTGTTATAGGACTGTCATCTGATGAAGTTTTTTCTTGGTTAGTGACTATTTATATCTTTATTTGGTCGAATTTGTGATAGCTTCCTATGCAATAAAAAAATGGTGGGAAAAAAAAGTTGTGTCTTTTGCTATCGTGGTTAGCTAATAGAAATACATATTGTGTCTTCCCTGTAAAACATTTTAAAAATCAGAAATTATGGCTGGATTCACAAGATGTGTATCTTTCATTTGGTGTCTTGGACTTGTGATTTCATGAACATTTTATTATATGATATCCCTGTCGCTTTAGGCTAGGCTATGCTAGTCAGCTTTTTTGATGGGGGGGGATCTCGGATCCGGGTTTGTGACTCGTTAGAGGTTAAAACCTGTTGAGGCTAGGGGGTGCTGTTGTCACTATTTATGTAAATCGTGTAATTTTTTAAACGGCTTCCTACTAAATTCTTGATCGTACAATATGCATATTATTACTATTATTGGATAGAAAACAGTCTATAGTTTCTATAGGCGTCGGAATTTTGTCTCTGAGTGGAACAGAACTCATTCTACAGCAATTTCCCTGACATGGAGTCAGATTTGACACATTTTGGCCCCTGATCTGGAGTCAGTTTTAAGGCCACTGTTATTGCTATGAGCATACAGACACTGCTTACGTCTTCCCCTGGATGCCTTTACGTGATGACGATTTGAATGGTGTCGATTGCCCAATCACAGCCACTATAAATGAAAAAAACCTGTAGGTAGGAACTCTTTTCCAGCTGCGTCAGGCGCGCGGTGGCCACCGACCCGCACTTGTTCCAAGCATTAGTGTAGGGAGTAATATTTCTCCGGTCATGTTTCTACTCGTTATAGGAGTTAAAAACATCATAAGGTAGTTAATTTAAACCGTTTTATAGCAATTTATACCCGTTTAGTGCGATTTTGGGACATTTATTTCTGAGACACTGTGAATCTCTGGGCACGGTTCCAGTTCATGCCGAACGCAATGGACATTTCTACATGGCAAGAGGACAGCTTTCGACCAAAAGACGATTAGACCCAAGAAAGGATTCTTTGCCCAAGATACTGATGGAAGAACAGCTCAAAGTAGGAACAATTTATTATGATAAATCGTGTTTCTGTCGAAAATTGTTAATTGCTTATGACGCCATCTTGCTAGACGTAGCTTCGCTTGGCGCAAACTGTATTGAAAAGTAAGGATAATTTAAAAAATGTAAATCCGCGATTGTATTAAGAATTAAATTGTCTATCAATCGCTGTCCACCCTATATTTTTTAGTCACGTTTATGAGTATTTATGTATACGACTAGATCACTGTCTAATGTGGCGCAGGACATTTTCTGACCAGCTGGGCTACTTTTCTCATTGTCTAACCATGATTTTGGTGGCTAAATATGCACATTTTCGAACAAACTGTAAATGTATGTTGTAATGTGATGTTACAGGAGTGTCATCTGAAGAATTCTGAGAAGGTTAGTGAAAAAATTAATATATTTTGGCGATGTTTACGTTATCGCTCTCTTTGGCTAGAATCAATGCTGGTGTAATGTTTGCACATGTGCTATGCTAATATAACGATTTATTGTGTTTTCGCTGTAAGACACTTAGAAAATCTGAAATATTGTCTGTATTCACAGGATCTGTGTCTTTCGATTAGTGTATGCTGTGTATTTTTACGAAATGTTTGATGATTAGTAGTTAGGTAAACACGTTGCTCATTGTATTTATTCTAGTCCATTTGTGACGGTGGGTGCAATTGTAAACTATGACATCTACCTGAAATATAAACATTTTTCTAACAAAACCTATCCTATACCATAAATATGTTATCAGACTGTCATCTGATGAGGTTTTTTCTTGGTTAGTGGCTATCAATATCTTAGTTTAGCCGAATTGGTGATAGCTACTGGTGTTGGTGGACAAAGAAAAGATGGTGGATTATGCTAATGTGTTTAGCTAATAGATTTACATCTTTACATATTGTGTCTTCCCTGTAAAACATTTTAAAAATCGGACATGTTAGCTGGATTCACAAGATCTGTGTCTTTCATTAGCTGTATTGGACTTTAATGTGTGAAAGTTAAATATTTAAAAAATATTTTTTTTTTTACTTTCGCGGCTCTGCCTTTTCTGTGGGGGTGGGGGGAGTGTGCCGCTAGCGGCACCCCAGTCCTAGATAGGTTTTAAGCATCATTTGGTGACCTTAGTGCCATCAGGCTGCTTTAGAGCCTGCTTGTGACCATAGGATTAAAAGCTTGCACAACACACCCCATGACTCTAACACAAGACTGCTGTTGCACAGAACAAGGTACCCCATTGTCACAAGGATGCTGACCGCACAAAACAGTTATAGAGCGCCAAACTAAACCGCCTGACTTAAGTAATTGCTCACATCCCTCTAATCAGGAAACCCCCTAGCCCCAGACATTAACTGCCAGTTACAGTTCCCCTTATCTCATGACTCCTGGACACACAAACATTTCATCGCATGAACACACACACTTCACTCCCCTCTCTACTGGTCGGGTGCCAAGAGCAGAGGACTCTGCTGTGCACCAATGGGGCTCCTGTTCTGGCTAGAGCAGGCCCGCCTCCAACTCTTCAGGACCAGTCAGAAGACCAACACGACGAGACTCTACCTACATTGTTCCATGTATAAAATCTGCTGTAACCTCTGTTTTGGTACCCTTTTTCAGCTGACTCCTTCCGAGCCATATGATTAGGTCCGTGAACGCTAAACTGCAGGAAAAGATATTTGTGCCAATAAACTGCCTTTTTGTTACAACTGAAATCCACTCTGTCCAGCGTCTTGATTTGGTCTCTCTCTCTGGAAGTTAATCATCAACAGTGTACAGCAAATTAACCTGTTGAGGATGGGGGCGCTGTTGTCACTATTTATGCTAATCGTGTAATTTTTGAAACGGCTTCCCACAAAATTCTTGATCGTACAATATGCATATTATTATTATTATTATTATTGGATAGAAAACAGTCTATAGTTTCTATAGGAGTTGAAATTTTGTCTCTAAGTGGAACAGAAGTCATTCTACAGCAATTTCCCTGACATGGAGTCAGATTTCAGAAATTTTGGCCCCTGATCTGGAGTCAGTTAAAAGGGCACTGTTATTGCTATGAGTATACGGACACTGCTTACCTCTTCCCCTGGATGCCTTTACGTGATGACGATTTGAATGGGGTCGATTGCGCGTTCACAGGCACTATAAATTAAAAAACCCTGTAGCTAGCAAGTCTTTTCTTGGTGCGTCATGCGCCTGGAGGACATCGACCCGCACTTGTTCCAAGCATTAGTGGAGGGAGTAATATTACTCTGGTCATGTTTCTACTCGTTATGGGAGTTAAAAACATCATAAGGTAGTTAATTTAAAGCGTTTTATAGCAATTTATATCCGTTTAGTGCGATTTTGGGACATTTATTTTTGAAACGCTGTGAATTGCTGGGCACGCTTCCAGTTCATCCCGAACGCAGTTGGCATTTCCACATGGCAAGAGGACAGCTTTCCACCAAAAGACGATTAGACCCAAGAAAGGATCCTTTGCCCAAGATACTGATGGAAGAACAGTTTAAAGTAGGACATTTTTATTATGATAAATCGTGTTTCTGTCGAAAAATGTTAGTGGCTTAGGACGCCATGTTTTTTGACGTAGCTTCGCTTGGCGCAAACTGTATTGAAAAGTAAGGATAATTTAAAAAATGTAATTCCGCGATTGTATTAAGAATTAAATTGTCTATCAATCCCTGTCCACCCTATATTTTTTAGTCACGTTTATGAGTATTTATGTATAAGAGTAGATCACTGTCTAATATGGCGCACGGACATTTTCTCACCAGCTGGGCTACATTTCACATTGTCTAACCATGATTTTGGTGGCTAAATATAAACATTTTCGATCAAACTCTATATGGATTGTGTAATATGATGTTACAGGAGTGTCATCTGAAGAATTCTGAGAAGGTTAGGGAAAAAATTAATATATTTTGGCGATGTTGACGTTATCGCCCACTTTGGCTAGAATCAATGCTGGGCTGCTATGTGCTATGTGCTATGCTAATATAACGATTTATTGTGTTTTCGCTGTAAGACACTTAGAAAATCTGAAATATTGTCTGTATTCACAGGATCTGTGTCTTTCGATTAGTGTATGCTGTGTATTTTTACGAAATGTTTGATGATTAGTAAGTAGGTAAACACGTTGCTCTATGTAGTTTTTCTAGTCCATTTGTGACGGTGGGTGCAATTGTAACCTATGCCATCTACCTGAAATATGCACTTTTTTCTAACAAAACCTATCCCATACCATAAATATGTTATCAGACTGTCATCTGATGAGTTTTTTTCTTGGTTAGGGGCTATAAATATCTTAGTTTAGCCGAATTGGTGATAGCTACTGGTGTTGTTGGACAAATAAAAGATGGTGGATTATGCTAATGTGTTTTTAGGTAATAGATGTACATCTTTACATATTGTGTCTTCCCTGTAAAACATTTTAAAAATCGGACATGTTGGCTGGATTCACAAGATCTGTGTCTTTCATTAGCTGTATTCGACTTTAATGTGTGAAAGTTAAATATTTAAAAACATTTTTCGACAGAAACACGATTTATCATAATAAAAATGTCCTACTTTGAGCTGTTCTTCCATCAGTATCTTGGGCAAAGGATCCTTTCTTGGGTCTAATCGTCTTTTGGTGGAAAGCTGTCCTTTTGCCATGTGGAAATGCCAACTGCGTTCAGCATGAACTGGAAGCGTGCCCGGCGATTCACAGCGTTTCAGAAATAAATGTCCCAAAATCACACTAAACGGATATAAATTGCTATAAAACGCTTTAAATTAACTACCTTATGATGTTTTTAACTCCTATAACGAGTAGAAACATGACCGGAGAAAGATTACTCCCAACACTAACGCTTGGAACAGGTGCGGGTCGGTGTCCTCCACGCGCATAACGCAGCTCCAAAAGACTTACTAGCTACAGGGTTTTTTAATTTATAGTGCCTGTGAACGCGCAATCGACCCCATTCAAATCGTCATCACGTAAAGGCATCCAGGGGAAGACGTAAGCAGTGTCCGTATACTCATAGCAATAACAGTGCCCTTTTAACTGACTCCAGATCAGGGGCCAACATTTCTGAAATCTGACTCCATGTCAGCGAAATTGCTGTAGAATGGGTTCTGTTCCACTTAGAGACAAAATTTCAACTCCTATAGAAACTATAGACTGTTTTCTATCCAATAATAATAATAATATGCATATTGTACGATCAAGAGTTTTGTAGGAAGCCGTTTCAAAAATTACAAGATTACCATAAATAGTGACAACAGCGCCCCCAGCCTCAACAGGTTAATAATGCATCTTTCATTTGCTGTCCAACCTGTATTTTTTAGTCAAGTTTACGATTATTTATCGATTAGATTAGGTGCCTCTCCAAGATGGCGCCGGCCAGAATGCATGAAATGTTGCTACCGATCACATTGTGTAACCACGATTTGTGCTGCTAAATATGCACATTTTCGAACAAAACCTATATGCATTGTGAAATATGATGTTACAGGACTGTCATCTGATGAAGTATATCAAGGTTAGTCAAAAATTATATATCTTTTGCTGGATTGTCACGATCGCTAACATTTGCTGCTGGTAAATGCGGTTGTGTTTCTGGCTATTGTGGTAAGCTAATATAATGCTATATTGTGTTTTCGCTGTAAAACACTTAAAAAATCTGACACATTGGCTGGATTCACAAGATGTTGGGCTTTCATTTGCTGTACGCTGTATATTTTTCAGAAATGTTTTATGATGAGTAATTAGGTATTTGACGTTGGTCTCTGTAATTATTCTGCCTGCATCGACGCTATTTCAGATTGCAGCTGCAATGTAGAACTGTGATTTATACCTGAAATATGCACATTTATCGAACAAAACATATGCTATACAATAAATATGTTATCAGACTGTCGTCTGATGAAGTTTTTTTCTTGGTTAGTGACTATTTATATCTTTATTTGGTCGAATTTGTGAACGCTACCTATGCAGTAAGAAAATGGTAGAGAGAAAAAAGTTGAGTCTTTTGCTATCGTGGTTAGCTAATAGATTTACATATTGTGTCTTCCCTGTAAAACATTTTAAAAATCAGAAATGATGGCTGGATTCACAAGATGTGTATCTTTCATCTGGTGTCTTGGACTTGTGATTTAATGATGATATTTAGATGCTAGTATTTACTTGTGATGTATGCTATGCTAGGCTAATGCTAGTCAGCTTTTTTACTGATGGGGGTGCTCCCGGATCCGGGTTTGGGAGGAATTAGAGGTTAACTCAAAAACTCCAATTCAAAATTTGCTCAAAGTGAGCTGTGATTTAAGTTTACTTTCATACAAAAACATTACAATACAAGAATATTGATGTCTAGACTTTGTCTAAAGTAACAGTTAAAACTTCTGGCTGCAAGACCGACGTCGGGCACAATATGATAACAGCCACTTCAAGTGCAGGGCGCGAAATTCAAAATATATTTTTTTGAAATATTTAACTTTCACACATTAACAAGTCCAATACAGCATTTGGAAGATAAACATCTTGTGAATCCAGCCAACATGACCAATTTTTAAAATGTTTTACAGCGAAAACACCACGTATATTTCTGTTAGCTCACCACCAAATAGAAAAAAGGACAGACATTTTTCACAGCACAGGTAGCATGCACAAAGCCAACCTAACTAACCAAGATCCAACCAAACTAACCAAGAAACAACTTCATTAGATGACATTCCTATAACATGTTACACAATAAATCTATGTTTTGTTCGAAAAATGTGCATATTTGAGGTATAAATCAGTTTTACATTGATGCTACCATCACAGCTACCGTCAAAAATAGCACCGAAGCAACCAGAGTAATTACAGACACCAACGTCAAATATCTAAATACTCATCATAAAACTTTTCTGAAAAATATATGGTGTATAGCAAATGAAAGACAAAGATCTTGTGAATACAGCCAATATTTCCGATTTTTTTTAAGTGTTTTACAGCGAAAACACAATATAGCGTTATATTAGCTTACCACAATAGCTAAAACACAACAGCATTGATTCTAGGCAAACGGTACCGATAGCACAGTTCGACAGATATATGAAATAGCATCCCAAAACGGGTCCTACTTTTGGTGGTCTTCCATCAGAATGTTGTACAAGGGGTCCGTTGTCCAGAACAGTCTTTGTTTGGGTTTAGAACGACTTCTTTCCCTCTTGAATTAGCAAGCGCACTGGCCAAGTAGCGTGACAAAAACAACAGAGTTACACAAACAAACGTACAGTCAATAACACAATAGAAAACCTATGTACAGTGTGTGCAAATGTAGAAGAGTAGGGAGGTAGGCAATAAATATGCCCTATAGGTGAAAATAATTACAATGTAGCATTCATACTGGAGTGATAGATGTGCAGATGATGATGTGCAAGTAGAGATACTGGGGTGCAAAAGAGCAAGAGGGTAAGTGAATAATATTTGGATGAGGTAGTCCAGTGTGCTATTTACAGATTCGCTGCACCTGTACTAATGTTGACTACACAACATGGCGGATATTTCTTTGGCTGGTTTGGTCTCTGAGCGCTGTACTCAGATTATTGCATGGTATGCTTTTTCCGTAAAGTTTTTTTGAAATCTGACGCAGTGGTTGCATTAAGGAGAAGTTTATCTAAAGTTCCATGTATAATAGTTGTATCTTTCATCAATGTTTATTATGAGTAAATCTGTAAACTGATGTGGCTCTTTGCAAAATCACCGGATGTTTTGGAACTACTGAACATAACGCGCCAATGTAAACTCAGATTTTTGGATATAAAAATGAACTTTACTGAAAAAAACACACATGTATTGTGTAACAGGAAGTCCTATGAGTGTCATCTGATGAAGATCATCAAAGGTTAGTGATTCATTTAATCTCTATTTCTGCTTTTTGTAACTCCTCTCTTTGGCTGGAAAAATGGCTTAGTTTTTCTGTGACTTGGCTCTGACCTAACATAATTGTTTGATGTGCTTTCGTCGTAAAGCTTTTTTCAAATTGGACACTGTGGCTGGATTTACAACAAGTGTATCTTTAAAATAGTGTAAAATACTTGTATGTTTATGGGATTTTTGTTGTTTTGAATTTGGCTCCATGCAGTTTCACTGGCTGTTGACGAGGTGGGACGCTACCGTCCCACATACCCTAGTGAGGTTAACCTGTTGAGGATAGAGGGCGCTATTTACACTTTGGGGGAAAATCGTTCCCAATTTAAACGGCCTCGTACTCAATTCTTGCTCGTACAATATGCATATTATTATTACTATTGGATAGAAAACACTCTCTAGTTTCTAAAACCGTTTTAATTATTTCTCTGAGTGAAACAGAACTCCTTCTGCAGCCCACTTCCTGACAGGAAGTGAGTTTCTGAAATCGGAGGTCTCTGTTCAAGAGCTTGCCTATAAATGGGCATGACACGTATTGATATACATACACGTCATACACCTTCCCCTGGATGTCAAGCGGAAGTGAGAGAAGAAATGAGTGGGTTATCTTGCTCTGAAGTGGAATAAATCCTCTTGGAATGACTGGTCCGCCATTTCCTGTATTTTCGAAAGCGCAAAGTTGAACCTGGAATCGCCTTCTGGAAAACCCTCGTTATAGGTGAATATGATCTCCGGCTTCGATTTTATTTGATACATGTCACAATATCATCCTAAAGTATGTTTTTCCAATATAGTTTAATTATAATTATATTATATTAATATATTATATTATATTATTAATTAATTATATTATTGAAATTTATTCTGGACTTTAGACGTGATGCGTCGCAATAATTTTTTCAAGAAGGAGAGGTTAGCACCGCACGGCCAGTGTGCTTGCTAATTCAAGAGGGAAATAGTTCGTTCTGGATCCAAATAAAGACGGTTCTGAACAAAGGACCCCTTGGAGAACATTCTGATGGAAGATCAACAAAGATAAGGACCCAATTTGGGATACTATTTCATATATCTGTCGAACTGTGCTATCGCTACCGTTTGACTAGAATCAATGCTGCTGTGTGTTAGCTATTGTAGTAAGCTAATATAACGATATATTGTGTTTTCGCTGTAAAACACTTCAAAAATCGGAAATATTGGCTGTATTCACAAGATCCACCATATATTTTCCTGAAATGTTTTATGATGTGTAATTAGTAGTTGACGTTGGTGTCTGTTTTTTCTCTGGATACTCCCGTGCGATTTCTGACTGTAGCTATGATGGTAGCAGTAATGTAAAACTGATTTATAGCTAAAATATGCACATTTTTTGAACAAAACATAGATTTATTGTGTAACATGTTATAGGACTGTCATCTGAGGTAGTTTTTTCTAGGATATTTAGGTTGGTTCTAGGTTAGTTAGGTTGGCTTGTGCATGCTACTTGCATCCTACTTGTGCTGTGAAAAATGTCTGTCCTCTTTTTTATTTGGTGGTGAACTAACATAAATATATGTGGTGTTTTCTCTGTAAAACATTTAAAAAATCAGACATGTTGGCTGGATTCACAAGATGTTTATCTTTCAAATGCTGTATTGGACTTGTTAATGTGTGAAAGTTAAATATTTAAAAAAAATAGATTTTGAATTTCGCGCCCTGCACTTGAGTTGTTGAGTTTATTTTATTTTTACAGGGACAGTGCACATTAATCAACGTTTCAGTAAAAGTGCCGGTTTTAGCCAGCCGGCTAATTTTCAACCGCAGTCCCTGGGCAGGTTATTAAAAACAATTACAATATAGACAATAGCAACATAGAACAACACATAGCATACAGACATAGCAACATAGGACAAGCAAGACGTAGCCTACAGGCAGAGCAACATAGGACAAAAAGCAGCAAGACAAAATTCATAAAAGCAACAAAGTGTTTCCACACCTCACAAGTTACAGAAAACAGACATGGAAAGCGGCAACACACAGCTAGGGACCATGTTCACAAATCTGATTTTCCTTTAGCCATGTCTTCAAGCATTTTGTGAAAGTGTGATATGTGGTGCAGGTATGTGTGTCTGATGGCAGTGTATTCCAGACATGGGAAGCTCTCACAGAAAAAGCGGATTTACTAAAGGTGCTTTTCCTTAGGGGAACTACACAGTCACCTCTCATGGCAGACCTTGTGGATCTGCTGCCATATGTTTGGGTTTTCTGTTTAACAGAAATACTGAGTGGAGGGGGAGCCAAGACATTTAGAATCTTGAATACAAGACATGCATCAGTGTATTGCACAAGATTTTCCCAACTCAGGAGCTCATGCTTTCTGAGGATGTGACAGTGATGATGGCTATTGGGCTTCCTATCAAGCACTTTGAGAGCCTGTTTGTAGACAGACTGAATAGGTCTTACTGTTGTACAGCAAGCTTGGGCCCAACTAGTCAAGCAGTATGTTAAGTGGGGGAGTATCATAGATTTGAAGTACAGTTTTGCTACCTCTGTAGTCAAACAATTTCGTATAAATCGGAAATTAGCTAGGTTGAATTTGGTTATTTGAATTACCTTTTTCACATGCTTTTTAAAAGAGAGGTTGGAATCAAGTATGATGCCAAGGTACTTAAAATCAGATACCACCTGGAGCTTCTCCCCTGACACATAGACATCTGGCTCAGTAGCATCTGTTGCCCTCTTTGTGAAGAACATGCAAACAGTTTTTTTCACATTGAGATGCAAACACGAGTCACTGAGCCACTTTGTAACCTGGACCATTACAGTAGTGAGTTCTTGTGCAGCTTGTTGTTTGCTCTTTGCATGCACATATATCACTGTATCATCTGCATACATTTGAACTTCAGACCCAGTACAGACAGAAGGCAGATCATTAATGTACAGGCTGAACAGCAGGGGCCCCAGTATTGACCCTTGGGGCACACCCACATCATAGCTAAGAGTGGGCGACAGCTCATTGCTCACTCTGACACACTGAGTTCTGCCTTCAAGGTATGATTTCATCCATCTCAAGGCATCAGGGGAAAAGTTGAACTTGGACAATTTTGTGATGAGAATCTCATGGTTAACAGTATCAAAAGCCTTCCTTAGGTCCAGAAACACAGCTCCAACAACGCCCCCTTTGTCCATCTTGGACTTCACATTTTCCAGAAGAAAGCAGTTGGCCGTTTCTGTGGAGTGTTTCGCTCTGAAGCCAAACTGCATGGAATGTAATGTGAAGGGGCTGTTGTTGAGGTGGGCAATCAGTTGTTCTGCTACACACTTTTCAACAACCTTTGACACCACAGGTAGTATACTAATGGGCCTGTAGTTACTCACGTCAGCAGGGTCGCCGGATTTAAAGATGGCCGTTATTATGGCCGACTTCCATACCCTTGGAAACACCCCGAGACCAATAGATGTGTTGGTGACCTTAGTAATGGGGCCAATGGGTGACTCTTTGTAGTTTTTAAGAAATGTAGAGTCCATCCCAAACACATCTTTGGCTTTAGAGTTCTTTAGTGAGCTAATCACCTTGTCCACCTTTGACTCAGAAACCTCCCTTATGATGAAGACAGGTTGAGCATCATTTACTAGCACTGAGCCCAAGAAACCAGTGGAGGGGTTCTGTGTCAGTACCCTGACAGAGTCAATAAAGTAGGAATTGAAGGCTATTGCTATTTCGACTGCATCCTGTGTTAGATTGATATTCACCATGATTTCTAGTCTTTTTGTAGTGTTACTATGGTCATTCCCTGTTAACTTTTTTAGATTCTCCCAGATCAGTTTAGAATTTCCCTTTGCTTCACCAATTATGTTAATAAAAAAGTTTGCCTTGGCCTGTCTGATTTCTTTCATCACCTTATTTCTCAACATGGTAAACCTACGTCTGTCATGCTCTAATTTGGATCTTAGGGCTATTTTTAGATAATAATCTCGTTCTTTCATCAATTTCCAGATTTCTCCATTTAGCCAAGGAAGCGTGCTCTTTTGGCCAGGTTTGGATTTGATTTTCTTTAGGAAACCATTTAATGTAGTCTGGATTGTGGATAGAAAAACTTGACTATCAGCTTCCACGTCTGCATAGGACAAGAGATCATTCCAGTTAATTCCCTTAATTGCGTTTTCAAAATAGCTTAATTCACTCTTAGGTATTCTTAGTTGATCAGGCTTTCTAACAGTAGAGAGGTTAAACCTGCTCTTAGACAGCTTTCTGGCTATAAGTGTCAGATTATGATCAGATAGCCCAGTAACCATATTGAATGATTTAGTCACTCTCTCTGGTTTATTACTGAACACCAAATCAATCTGTGTTTTAGAGCAACAAGTCACCCTGGTTGGCCCTTTAACTAGCTGTGTAAGGTCAAAGGTATTAGTGATCCGTTTGAGGGTTTTCCTACAACATTTGTCTTCATAATTAATGTTAAAATCTCCCATTAAGATGACCTCTTTCCCAAAATCACATTCCCTAAGCATGTTATTAAACTGATCAAAAAACACACTTTTGGTGGAAGGTGGCCTATACATTCCAATGAGGGTATAAGACATTTGGGGAGACAGTGTAATGTTCAGGCCAATACATTCTAGTTCATTATCACATGACCACTCAATTTGTTTACATCGGATATGTTCTTTAATGTAAATCATCACACCCCCTCCTCTTCCTTCAGTCCTGTCTCTCCTGAAAACATTGTAGCCAGGCACAATCAAAGCAGCAGATGGAGAGTTTTTATGGAGCCATGTCTCTGAGAGGCAGAGAAAGTCAAGGTTGGAGTCTGTGAGTAGATGTTGAATTTGATCACTTTTTGGAATGACACTACGAATGTTCAAGTGCCCCCCTAGTAATCCCTTGGGCTTAGCTCGTGGGTCCCAGATGACTCGAGAGTGATTGACACATTGAAAAAAGTTTCTGTGTTTTCTGACGGCTGGGTTTAGGCCGTTTTGTTTCGTTTTGATTAGGGGCAGCTCGGTAGCGCAATTAACAATCCCTCCCGCCTGCACTGGATGCGGGGAACTAATTAAAACAGCTTGCGTACCAGAAGCAGAGTCAGGGATCGCATATAGCGACTTTGGTATGTTTGAAGAGTCAAAATCTATCCTGGAGCCGGGTGAGCCGAGAGAAACCATAGGACCATAGCACTCACCCACTTCCACAGCGGCGACGATCAGTGGACGAGGCCATCCACCGCTCTCCACTCCGGTGCGTATCGCTGGCTCGGTGATGTTGGGCCCAGGATTGAGTTGCACATCCCCGGAGAGCAGGAGGGTAGTGAACAGGTAGTTTAAAAGTTTCCGATAAATGTTGGACTTGTGTTTGTTGCGCCTAAGCGGTTCAGTAGAATAAGGAGCGAGGTAGACTTGGCCATTATTCAGAACATTATGGTATGCTGTGTACTGTCCGCTCGAACCAATGTGTTTGGTGTTAATATTCTCCGGTAGTAGACTGATTGTGTCATCCCAGCAAGGACGCACTGAGATTATCAGTAGAGCAGCTACATAACTGACAATCATGGCAGAGTACTGGAGATAAAACACATAATTGCGCTTTAACTCTTTGCATGAGTTACTTAGCTGGGGTCGGCGTACACCTGATGGTTTAGATAAAATTACAGCATTCGAATGAGAAGCGGCACCTGCCGCACCACCCTGTCTTCCGTCCGCCATCACCACCCTGTCTTTTTTGGTAATATAGCCTACACAGGTTTCACGCGTGTAGCTTGTTGTTGTTGACACTAGCAGTTAAGAGCGTTGGGCCAGTAACCAAATGGTAGCTGGATCAAATCCCCGAGCCGACAAGGTGGACAAATTTGCCATTCTGCCCTTGAGCAAGGCAGTTAACCCCCAACAACAACTGGGCGCTGATGACATGGGTGTCGATTAAGGCGAAGAACAGATTTGTCTTGAGCTGGATGTTGTCATAGGTGTACCGGTGTCGGGCTGCAGCCATAACAGGCTAAACTATGGAACTTTTTTGGTATCACAAACTGGAACATGTTCCGGGATTCTTCCGATAGCATTGAGGAGTACTCCACATCAGTCACTGGCTTTATCAATAAGTGCATTGAGGACGTTGTTCCCACAGTGACTGTACGTACATACCCCAACCAGAAGCCATAGATTACAGGTAACATTCGCACTGAGCTAAAGGTTGGAGCTGCCGCTTTCAAGGTGTGGGACTCTAACCCGGAAGCTAATAAGAAATCCTGCTATGCCCTCAGACAAAAAATCAAACACACAAAACGCCAACAGGGCTAAAAACTATTACAGACTACAAGGGGAAGCACAGCCGCAAGCTGCCCAGTGACACAAACCTACCAGACGAGCTAATCACTTCGATGCTCGCTTCGAGGCAAGCAACACTGAGGCATGCATGAGAGCATCAGCCGTCCCGGACGACTGTGCTCATGCTCTCCGTAGCCGACGTGAGTAAGACCTTTAAACAAGTCAACATTCACAAGGCTGCGGGGCTAGACCGATTACCAGGACATGTGCTCTGGGCATGTGCTGACCAACTGGCAGGTGTCTTCACTAACATTTTCAACATGTCCCTGATTTGAGTCTGTAAATACCAACATGTTTCAAACAGACCACCATAGTCCCTGTGCCCAAGAACACTAAGGAAACCTGCCTAAATGACTACAGACCTGTGGCACTCACGTCCGTTTAAAAGGCTGGTCATGGCTCACATCAACACCATTATCCCAGAAACCCTAGACCCACTCCAACAGATCCACAGATGATGCAATTTCTATTGCACTCCACACTGCCCTTTCCCACCTGGACAGAAGGAACACCTACGTGAGAATGCTATTCATCGACTACAGCTCAGCGTTCAACACCATAGTGCCCTCAAAGCTCATCACTAAGCTAAGGATCCTGGGACTAAACACCACCCTCTGCAACTGGATCCTGGACTTCCTGACGGGCCGCCCCCAGGTGGTGAGGGTAGGTAGCAACACATCTGCCACGGTGATCCTCAACACTGGAGTCCCTCAGGGGTGCGTGCTCAGTCCCCTCCTGTATTCCAGTTAATTCCCTTAATTGCGTTTTCAAAATAGCTTAATTCACTCTTAGGTATTCTTAGTTGATCAGGCTTTCTAACAGTAGAGAGGTTAAACCTGCTCTTAGACAGCTTTCTGGCTATAAGTGTCAGATTATGATCAGATAGCCCAGTAACCATATTGAATGATTTAGTCACTCTCTCTGGTTTATTACTGAACACCAAATCAATCTGTGTTTTAGAGCAACAAGTCACCCTGGTTGGCCCTTTAACTAGCTGTGTAAGGTCAAAGGTATTAGTGATCCGTTTGAGGGTTTTCCTACAACATTTGTCTTCATAATTAATGTTAAAATCTCCCATTAAGATGACCTCTTTCCCAAAATCACATTCCCTAAGCATGTTATTAAACTGATCAAAAAACACACTTTTGGTGGAAGGTGGCCTATACATTCCAATGAGGGTATAAGACATTTGGGGAGACAGTGTAATGTTCAGGCCAATACATTCTAGTTCATTATCACATGACCACTCAATTTGTTTACATCGGATATGTTCTTTAATGTAAATCATCACACCCCCTCCTCTTCCTTCAGTCCTGTCTCTCCTGAAAACATTGTAGCCAGGCACAATCAAAGCAGCAGATGGAGAGTTTTTATGGAGCCATATCTCTGAGAGGCAGAGAAAGTCAAGGTTGGAGTCTGTGAGTAGATGTTGAATTTGATCACTTTTTGGAATGACACTACGAATGTTCAAGTGCCCCCCTAGTAATCCCTTGGGCTTAGCTCGTGGGTCCCAGATGACTCGAGAGTGATTGACACATTGAAAAAAGTTTCTGTGTTTTCTGACGGCTGGGTTTAGGCCGTTTTGTTTCGTTTTGATTAGGGGCAGCTCGGTAGCGCAATTAACAATCCCTCCCGCCTGCACTGGATGCGGGGAACTAATTAAAACAGCTTGCGTACCAGAAGCAGAGTCAGGGATCGCATATAGCGACTTTGGTATGTTTGAAGAGTCAAAATCTATCCTGGAGCTGGGTGAGCCGAGAGAAACCATAGGACCATAGCACTCACCCACTTCCACAGCGGCGACGATCAGTGGACGAGGCCATCCACCGCTCTCCACTCCGGTGCGTATCGCTGGCTCGGTGATGTTGGGCCCAGGATTGAGTTGCACATCCCCGGAGAGCAGGAGGGTAGTGAACAGGTAGTTTAAAAGTTTCCGATAAATGTTGGACTTGTGTTTGTTGCGCCTAAGCGGTTCAGTAGAATAAGGAGCGAGGTAGACTTGGCCATTATTCAGAACATTATGGTATGCTGTGTACTGTCCGCTCGAACCAATGTGTTTGGTGTTAATATTCTCCGGTAGTAGACTGATTGTGTCATCCCAGCAAGGACGCACTGAGATTATCAGTAGAGCAGCTACATAACTGACAATCATGGCAGAGTACTGGAGATAAAACACATAATTGCGCTTTAACTCTTTGCATGAGTTACTTAGCTGGGGTCGGCGTACACCTGATGGTTTAGATAAAATTACAGCATTCGAATGAGAAGCGGCACCTGCCGCACCACCCTGTCTTCCGTCCGCCATCACCACCCTGTCTTTTTTGGTAATATAGCCTACACAGGTTTCACGCGTGTAGCTTGTTGTTGTTGACACTAGCAGTTAAGAGCGTTGGGCCAGTAACCAAATGGTAGCTGGATCAAATCCCCGAGCCGACAAGGTGGACAAATTTGCCATTCTGCCCTTGAGCAAGGCAGTTAACCCCCAACAACAACTGGGCGCTGATGACATGGGTGTCGATTAAGGCGAAGAACAGATTTGTCTTGAGCTGGATGTTGTCATAGGTGTACCGGTGTCGGGCTGCAGCCATAACAGGCTAAACTATGGAACTTTTTTGGTATCACAAACTGGAACATGTTCCGGGATTCTTCCGATAGCATTGAGGAGTACTCCACATCAGTCACTGGCTTTATCAATAAGTGCATTGAGGACGTTGTTCCCACCGTGACTGTACGTACATACCCCAACCAGAAGCCATAGATTACAGGTAACATTCGCACTGAGCTAAAGGTTGGAGCTGCCGCTTTCAAGGTGTGGGACTCTAACCCGGAAGCTAATAAGAAATCCTGCTATGCCCTCAGACAAAAAATCAAACACACAAAACGCCAACAGGGCTAAAAACTATTACAGACTACAAGGGGAAGCACAGCCGCAAGCTGCCCAGTGACACAAACCTACCAGACGAGCTAATCACTTCGATGCTCGCTTCGAGGCAAGCAACACTGAGGCATGCATGAGAGCATCAGCCGTCCCGGACGACTGTGCTCATGCTCTCCGTAGCCGACGTGAGTAAGACCTTTAAACAAGTCAACATTCACAAGGCTGCGGGGCTAGACCGATTACCAGGACATGTGCTCTGGGCATGTGCTGACCAACTGGCAGGTGTCTTCACTAACATTTTCAACATGTCCCTGATTTGAGTCTGTAAATACCAACATGTTTCAAACAGACCACCATAGTCCCTGTGCCCAAGAACACTAAGGAAACCTGCCTAAATGACTACAGACCTGTGGCACTCACGTCCGTTTAAAAGGCTGGTCATGGCTCACATCAACACCATTATCCCAGAAACCCTAGACCCACTCCAACAGATCCACAGATGATGCAATTTCTATTGCACTCCACACTGCCCTTTCCCACCTGGACAGAAGGAACACCTACGTGAGAATGCTATTCATCGACTACAGCTCAGCGTTCAACACCATAGTGCCCTCAAAGCTCATCACTAAGCTAAGGATCCTGGGACTAAACACCACCCTCTGCAACTGGATCCTGGACTTCCTGACGGGCCGCCCCCAGGTGGTGAGGGTAGGTAGCAACACATCTGCCACGGTGATCCTCAACACTGGAGTCCCTCAGGGGTGCGTGCTCAGTCCCCTCCTGTACTCCCTGTTCACCTTCGATTGCGTGGCCAGGCACGACTCCAACACCATCATTAAGTTTGCAGACGATTTGGCATGGGTCCTCAGATCCTCAAAAGGTTCTACAGCTCCAATATCGAGAGCATCCTAACTGATTGCATCACAGCCTGGTATGGCAACTGCTCGGACATCCTACCGCAAGTCACGACAGAGGGTAGTGCGTACGGCCCATTACATCACTGGGGCTAAGCTGCCTGCCATCCAGGACCTCTACACCAGGCGTTGTCAGAGGAAGGCCATACAAAATGTCAAAGACCCCAGCCACCCCAGTCATAGACTGTTCTCTCTACTACCGCATGGCAACCCAACCCCTCTTTTACGCTACTGCTACTCTGTTAATCATATATGCATAGTCACTTTAACCATACCTACATGTACATAATACCTCAATTAGCCCGACTAACTGGTGCCTATATATAGCCTCGCTACTGTCATAGCCTCGCTAGTGTTATAGCCTCGCTAGTGTTATTATTCACTGTCTTTTTACTGTTTTTATTTCTTTACTCATCTATTGTTCACCTAATACCTATTTTTTTACTTAAAAATCACACTGTTGGTTAGGGCCTTTAAGTAAGCATTTCACCTGTTGTATTCGGCACACGTGACAAATACATTTTGATTGGAGTATCTGGAGCACCAGCATTTGTGAGTTTGATTACAGGCTATAAATGGCCAGAAACAAAGACCTTTCTTCTGAAACTCGTCAGTCTATTCTTGTTCTGAGAAATGAAGGCTGTGCTCTCAATTGTGCATCTGTAAAAGTTTCTGAGGGTCTTAGGGGCCAAGCCAAATTTCTTCAGCCTTCTGAGGATGAAGAGGCGCTGTGGCGTCTTCTTCTCCACACTGTCTGTGTGGGTGGATCATTTCAGATTGTCACTGATGTGTACGCCGAGGAACTTAAAGCTTTTCACATCGGCCTATTTCAGAGCAGTATGACAGTGAGTGGACATCCTCTGTTTCTATTGATAATGGATCTTTGTCCAGCTACGATTGGATGTGTATAAAACCCTCCAGTCTGTATTGTTCTAAAATGATATACCCTCCGGGAGAAATTATGGTGCCTGAAAGTGTGACATAGCCTGTTTAGAATTGTATTCAAATTATTTGTTCTCTTTTTAGACCATATCAACAATTAATTTAATCTTGCTTATCGACAATGTTTGGCATGTCAATACTCAGCTATAATGCAATTTACAGTTGGCCAAGCCTCTATAAGTGTGAATGCTATTGAAGCCATGCAATTACTTATAACAATGTGGACTGCAAATGGGTTCAAGTTAATGTATTTAGCAAAGATAGGTCTACATTTTAATTTGATTTCCGTAAACCATTTAACAAACAAAAATGGACTAAGATTGGAGTTGATTCCAAGGCAATACATAAAAGAGTGTAAATACACAACTTGAAGCAACCACATACTTGATGCCATGGAACACGTTTTGATTGGTCAGTGAGGGGCCAAGCCTCTACACACCCACAACTTGTTCATTCATCAAAACCCAGCCCTTTCTCGTCAACGGCAGTGATAGTGAAAATAGCATAAACATGTCTGACACACTCCTGAACCTATAGTGCCTGCGCTTAGATTTACCATTGCATTAGGTTTGTTAAAATATAGCCCTGTATGTTATTGTGGGCTATTTTTAGCACTATTCTGGGATTCTTGAGGTGTTTTTCCACTTTGGAACTTTCTTTCTTTGACAGTTTTTGAATAGGAAATAAATGGACTGATCGCTCTCGTCTTTTTAACGGGACTGGAGCATCTTGTAAGGCCTGCAAAGAATTAGTAGGTTCCACACCATCTGAGTGAGTAATGAGTGCCACAATGATTTTTGTCCAGGTCTTTGCCAAATAATGACAAAACTGGATCAAATATGTAACAAAATATTATTGTTCTATTCTAGTTCATTATTGCTCACAGTATACATAGTGCAAAGTCCATTTCATATCTTGTGACAAGAAGATCTAGGTAACACACGCAATATTTGGTTCAGAGGTTTATGTCACTTCACTAACATTGTTCACATTCATTCCAAGGGTGAACCTTTTTGACTGTCATTCCAACGATGAACTTGTGCTCTAGGGGAAACAATGCAGTCTGCACACCTACTCTCAAAGTCAGCTGATTTCAGATAAAAGTTTTGTGCAGGTACATACTGTTAGTGTAGAGCAGGGTTACGCGCAATGCCATCGGGGGTACACCAACTAAAAACGAGATTCACATAAAAAAAAAAAAAAAAAGAATTTCCTCACATTTTCAAACAGTCCATTTATATTTTCCAACGAGGCTATACATTTGGGTGAGGATTTTTTCTAGCCTGAGTAGCCAAAAATAAAATTAAACCATCTTGTGTTCAGCGAAAAAAAAATTTTTTAACCTTTATTTAACCAGGTAGGCAAGTTTAAGAACAAGTTCTCTTTACAATTGCGACCTGGCCAAGATAAAGCAAAGCAGTTCGACACATACAACAACACAGAGTTACACATGGAGTAAAACAAACATACAGTCAATAATATAGTAGAAAAATAAGTCTATATACAATGTGAGCAAGTGAGGTGAGATAAGGGAGGTAAAGGCAAAAAAAAGGCCAAGGTGGCGAAGTAAATACAATATAGCTGTCACGTTCCTGACCTTATTTCCTTTGTTTAGTCTTTGTTTAGTTGGTCAGGACGTGAGCTGGGTGGGCATTCTATGTTGTGTGTCTAGTTTGTCTATTTCTATGTATGGCCTGATATGGTTCTCAATCAGAGGCAGGTGTTTGTCATTGTCTCTGATTGGGAACCATATTAAGGTAGCCTGTTTGCACTGTTGGTTTGTGGGTGATTGTTTTCTGTCTTTGTGTTCTGCACCAGATAGGACTATTTTCGGTTTTCACATTTATTGTTTTGTAGCTTGTAGTGTTCACGTTATTATTCTATATTAAACATGTTGAACACTAGCCGCGGTGCGTTTTGGTCCTCTCCTTCATCCAACGACGAAAACCGTTACAATAGCAAGTAAAACACTGGAGTGATTGATTTGCAGTGGAAGAATGTGCAAAGTAGAGATTGAAATAATGGGGTGCAAAGGAGATAAATAAATAAATAAATAAATAAATACAGTAGGGAAAGAGGTAGTTGTTTGTGCTAAATTATAGATGGTCTATGTACAGGTGCAGTAATCTGTGAGCTGCTCTGACAGCTGGTGTTTAAAGCTAGTGAGGGAGATAAGTGTTTCCAGTTTCAGAGATTTTTGTAGTTCGTTCCAGTCATTGGCAGCAGAGAACTGGAAGGAGAGTCGGCCAAAGGAAGAATTGGTTTTGGGGGTGACCAGAGAGATATACCTGCTGTAGCGCGTGCTACAGGTGGGTGCTGCTATGGTGACCAGCGAGCTGAGATAAGGGGGGACTTTACCTAGCAGGGTCTTGTAGATGACCTGGAGTCAGTGGGTTTGGCGACGAGTATGAAGCGAGGACCAGCCAACGAGAGTGTACAGGTAGCAGTGGTGGGTAGTATATGGGGCTTTGGTGACAAAACAGATGGCACTGTGATAGACGGCATCCAATTGATTGAGTAGGGTATTGGAGGCTATTTTGTAAATGACATCGCCGAAGTCGGGATTGGTAGGATGGTCAGTTTTACAAGGGTATGTTTGGCAGCATGAGTGAAGGATGCTTTGTTGCGAAATAGGAAGCCAATTCTAGATTTAACTTTGGATTGGAGATGTTTGGTGTGAGTCTGGAAGGAGAGTTTACAGTCTAACCAGACACCTAGGTATTTGTAGTTGTCCACATATTCTAAGTCAGAGCTGTCCAGAGTAGTGATGCTGGACAGCCGGGCAGGTAGCGATCTGTTGAAGAGCATGCATTTAGTTTTACCTGTATTTAAGAGCAATTGGAGGCCACGGAAGGAGAGTTGTATGGCATTGAACCTCGCCTGGAGGGTTGTTAACACAGTGTACAAAGAAGGGCCAGAAGTATACAGAATGGTGTCGTCTGCGTAGAGGTGGATCAGAGACTCACCAGCATCAAGAGCGACATCATTGCTGTATACAGAGAAAATAGTCGGCCCGAGAATTGAACCCTGTGGCACCCTCAAAGAGACTGCCAGAGGTCCGGACAACAGGCCCTCCAATTTGACACACTGATACTCCTCCTCTCCTTCTCAAAACCCATTGGAGGAAAAGGTCAAAGAGAAGGCCACTTTGGCTTTCTCATCCAATGGGTTTTGAGAAGGAGACAAGGAGAGAGGACGTGAGGATTATGACATTGATATGTTCCCTGTGATTAAGTCGAGAATCCAGCACATGAGCAGAAGCTTAGGGACCTTTAACTTCTTCGGGGTAGGGGGCAGCATTTTCACTTTTGGATAAATAGCATGCCAAAATTCAACTGCCTGCTACTCATCCCCAGAGTAGAAGATACAGTGGGGCAAAAAAGTATTTAGTCAGCCACTAATTGTGCAAGTTATCCCACTTAAAAAGATGAGAGAGGCCTGTAATTTTCATCATAGGTATACTTCAACTATGATAGACAAAATGAGAAAAAAAAATCCAGAAAATCACATTGTAGGATTTTTTGTGAATTGTTTTGCAAATTATGGTGGAAAATAAGTATTTGGTCGCCTACAAACAAGCAAGATTTCTGGCTCTCACAGACCTGTAACTTCTTCTTTAAGAGGCTCCTCTGTCCTCCACTCGTTACCTGTATTAATGGCACCTGTTTGAACTTGTTATCAGTATAAAAGACACCTGTCCACAACCTCAAACAGTCACACTCCAAACTCCACTATGGCCAAGACCAAAGAGCTGTCAAAGGACACCAGAAACAAAATTGTAGACCTGCACCAGGCTGGGAAGACTGAATCTGCAATAGGTAAGAAGCTTGGTTTGAAGAAATCAAATGTGAGAGAAATTATTAGGAAATGGAAGACATACAAGACCACTGATAATCTCCCTCGATCTGGGGCTCCACGCAAGATCTCACCCCGTGGGGTCAAAATGATCACAAGAACGGTGAGCAAAAATCCCAGAACCACACGGGGGGACCTAGTGAATGACCTGCAGAGAGCTGGGACCAAAGTAACAAAGCCTACCATCAGTAACACACTACGCCGCCAGGGACTCAAATCCTGCAGTGCCAGACGTGTCCCCCTGCTTAACCTGTCTGGCCCCGGGGTTCCGCTAGCGGAACTCCTCCCACATTCCACTGAAAAGGCAGAGCGCGAAATTCCAAAAATATTTTTTTGAAATATTTAACTTTCACACATTAACAAGTCCAATACAGCAAATGAAAGATACACATCTTGTGAATCCAGTCAACATGTCCGATTTTTTAAATGTTTTACAGCGAAAACACCACATATATTTATGTTAGCTCACCACCAAATACAAAAAGGGACAGACATTTTTCACAGCACAGGTAGCATGCACAAAGCCAACCTTACTAACCAAGAACCAACCAAACTAACCAAGAAACAACTTCATCAGATGACAGTCTTATAACATGTTATTCAATAAATCTATGTTTTGTTCGAAAAATGTGCATATTTGAGCTATAAATCAGTTTTACATTGCAGCTACCATCACAGCTACCGTCAGAAATAGCACCGAAGCAGCCAGAGTAATTATAGAGACCAACGTGGAATACCTAAATACTCATCATAAAACATTTCTGAAAAATGCATTGTGTACATCAAATGAAAGACAAGCATCTTGTGAATTCAGCCAATATTTCAGATTTTTTAAGTGTTTTACAGCGAAAATACAATATAGCATTATATTAGCTTACCACAATAGCCAGAAACACAAGCCATTTACCAGCAGCAAATGTTAGCGATAGTAACAAACCAGCAAAAGATATCTAATTTTTGACTAACCTTGATAAGCTTCATCAGATGACAGTCTTATAACATCAGGTTATACATACACTTATGTTTTGTTCGAAAATTTGCATATTTAGAGCTGAAATCAGTGGGTATACATTGTGCTAACGTAGCATCTTTTTCCCAGAATGTGCGGATATTTTTCTAAAACTCACCTATTCTGACCAAATAACTATTCATAAACATGACTAAAAAATACATGTTGTATAGGAAATGATAGATACACTAGTTCTTAATGCAATCGCCGTGTTAGAATTCTAAAAATAACTTCATTACGACATCCAGCTTATGTTATAGCGAGAGCGTGCCCAAAATCTGGGCGCTACCTAATAGTACACATGTTCGACAGATATATGAAATAGCATCATAAAATGGGTCCTACTTTTGTTGAGCTTCCATCAGAATGTTGTACAAGGGGTCCTTTGTCCAGAACAATCGTTGTTTGGTTTTAGAATGTCCTCTTCTCCAGTCAATTAGCACGGAAAGCTAGCAAAGTGGCGCGAAGCTCTCCTTCCTGAACAAAGGCACACAACACAACACGCCTAACGTCCCGAATAAATTTCAATAATCTAATAAAACTATATTGAAAAAACATACCGTAATTTCCGGACTATAAGCCGCTACTTTTTTCCCACGCTATGAACCTTGCGCTTTATACAATGACGCGGCTAATTTATGGATTTTTCCCGCTTTCACAAATTCATGCCGCCAAAAAACTGAGCACCGTCACATAATGTGACGTAAATCGAGCGCGCTAAAACTTTCCATCATTCTGATTACGGTAGTCATTTTGTCACCCTCATCATGGCAAAGACACGGAGAAATGCATATGATGCAGCTTTCAATTTGAAGGCGATCGATCTGGCTGTTTGAAAAGGAAATAGAGCTGCTGCACGGGAGCTTGGCCTTAATGAGTCGATGATAAGACGTTGGAAACAGCAGCGTGAGAAACTGACTTAGTGCAAAAAGACAACAAAAGCTTTCAGAGGAAAGAAAAGCAGATGGCCCGAACTAGAAAATGAGGCTTGGATGACAAGTGGGGAGAAATCCTTCACTAAAACGGGCCGCATGCGAAGAGCGACTTATGGTCAAGTCTGCCAGTGGGTCCTGACAGCGTGGAGCTGCTGCGTATTGAAGAGGGCAGCATGAGCTCAGCGGGGAATTTGCCTCCGGATGAAAGTGAGGAGAGCACAATGAAAACGATCCAACATCGGATGAAGCAATTCTGAGGCTATTCAACTCCGACACCAAAGGAGATGACTTCAGTGGTTTCAGTGCACAGGAGGAAGATAGAGACCAAGGACTTTCTTGGTAGGCTACTGTTTACTGCTATTTAAAAAAAAAAAAAATTTACAAGCCTGTTTCGTTAAAGCCTATTTATTTTTGTTACAAGACGTGTTTCGTTAAAGCCTATTTATTTTTGTTACAAGCCGTGTTTCGTTTAAAGGCTGTGTAAAGTTCATTTGTTTCAATGTACCGGTAGGCACCTGCGGCTTATAGACACGTGCGGCTTATTTATGTACAAAATTTAAAAAAAAAATTAATTCAGTGGGTACGGCTTATATTCAGGTGCGCTTAATAGTCCAGCAATTACGGTACTTAACGATGATATTGTCACATTTATCAAATAAAATCAAAGACGATATTAGTCGTCTATAACGACAGCTTTACAGAAGGCAATACCAGGTCCCTTCTCGCGCGTTCCAGGAAACAGGAAATTGGGGTCACGTCATGCCAAGAGCTTTTATTCGACCTCAGATGATGTTATACACTCCATTTCTTCTCTCACTGCCTCTTGACATCTAGTGGAAGGTGTATGACGTGCATGTATACTAATACGTATCATGCCCATTTATAGGCAGGCCCTAGAACAGAGCATCGTTTTCAGACTTTCCACTTCCTGGTCAGGAAGTTTGCTGCAAAATGAGTTCTGTTTTACTCACAGATATAATTCAAACGGTTTTAGAAACTAGAGAGTGTTTTCTATCCAATAGTAATAATAATATGCATATTGTACGAGCAAGAATTGAGTACGAGGCCGTTTGAAATGGGCACCTTTTATCAGAGCTACTCAATACTGCACCTGCAGCCCAAACAGGATAACTCAGGGGGTTGAATACTTAACTAAACAACATATTTTAGTGTTCTAAATGTATTTCAACATTTACTTCCACTTTGACATTACAGAGTATTTTGTGTAGATGTTTGACATAAAATGACAATGAAATCCATTTTAATCCCACTTTGTAACACAACAAAATGTCGACAAAGTCAAGGGGTGTGAATACTTTCTGAAGGCACTGTAAATGGCAATCTGGGTTAGGTGGCCATCATTTGAAAGCTTGTTCTATTACCAACATGACTAGCTAAATTATAACATATCACAGCACAACGCCTCTCCCTCATGTGACCTACTTGTTGTGTGTATGCACTGACATGTACAGTTGAAGTCGGAAGTTTACATACACTTTAGCCAAATACATTTAAACTCAGTTTTTCACAATTCTTGACATTTAATCATAGTAAAAATCCCTGTTTTAGGTCAGTTAGGATCATCACTTAATTTTAAGAATGTGAAATGTCAGAATAATAGTTAAGAGAATGATTTACTTCAGCTTTTGTTTCTTTCATCACATTCCCAGTGGGTCAGAAGTTTACAAACACTCAATTAGTATTTGGTAGCATTGCCTTGAAATTGCTTAACTTGGGTCAAACATTTCGGGTAGCCTTCCACAAGCTTCCCACAATAAGTTGGGTGAATTTTGGCCCATTCCTCCTGACAGAGCTGGTGTAACTCAGTCAGATTTGTAGGCCACCTTGCTTTCACATGCTTTTTCAATTCTGCCCACCCATTTTCTATGGGATTGAGGTCAGGGCTTTGTGATGGCCACTCCAATACCTTGACTTTGTTGTCCTTAAGCCATTTTGCCACAACTTTGGGAGTATGCTTGGGGTAATTGTCCATTTGGAAGACCCATTTGCAAACAAGCTTTCACTGTCACACCCTGACCTTCGATATCCTTTTTATGTCTCTATTTTGGTTTGGTCAGGGTGTGAGTTGGGGTGGGTATTCTATGTTCTATTATTTGTATTTCTATGTTTTGGCCGGGTAGGGTTCTCAATCAGGGACAGCTGTCTATCGTTGTCTCTGATTGAGAACTATACTTAGGTAGCCCTTTTTCCCACCTGTCTTTGTGGGAAGTTGACTTTGTTTATGGCACATAGCCTTTAGCTTCACGGTTTGTTTTGTAGTGTGTATGGTTTTGTTCGGCGTCTCTAAATAAAAGAACATGTACGCTCACCATGCTGCACCTCGGTCCTCTTCCTTCAACAGCCGTGACAGAACTTCCCACCAACAACGGACCAAGCAGCGTGGTAAGGAGGAGCAGCGTGTCCAGGATTCATGGACTTGGGAGGAGATCCTGGACGGTAAGGGACCCTGGAGGCAGGCTGGGGAGTATCGCCGTCCACGTGAGGAACTGGAGGCAGCAAGAGCAGAGCGGCAGCGTTACGAAGGGACACGACTAGCAAGGAAGCCCGAGAGAGAGCTCAAAAATAGAAATTGAGGGGGGCACACGGGAAGTGTGGCTGAGTCAGGTTGGAGACCTGAGCCAACTCCCCATGCTTACCGTGGCGAGTGTCTCCAGTGCGGTGTCTCCAGTGCGCGTGCACAGCCCGGTGTGCTACCTTCCAGCTCCCCGAATCGGCAGGGCTAGAGTGGACATCCAGCCAGGTCGGAGGGTGCCGGCTCAGCGCATCTGGCCGCCAGTACGTCTCTACGGCCCAGGATATCCTGCAGGATATCCTGCGCCGGTCCTGCGCACTGTGTCTACGGTGCGTCTGCACAGCCCAGTGCATCCTGTGCCAGCGCCTCACATCTGCAGGGCGAAAATAACCATCCAGCCAGGGCGGGTTGTGCAGACTTTATGCTCAAGACCTCCAGTGCGCCTCCACGGCCCAGTGTATCCTGTGCCTGTTAACTAACTTCCTGACTGATGTCTTGAGAGGTTGCTTCAATATATCCACATAATTTTCCTCCCTCATGATGCCATCTATTTTGTGAAGCACACCAGTCCCTCCTGCAGCAAAGCACCCCCACAACATGATGCTGCCACCCCCGTGCTTCACGGTTGGGATGGTGTTCTTTGACTAGCAAGCCTCGCCCCTTTTCCTCCAAACATAAAGATGGTCATTATGGCCAAAGAGTTCTATTTTTGTTTCATCAGGCCAGAGGACATTTCTCCAAAAAGTACAATCTTTGTCACCATGTGCAGTTGCAAACCATAGTCTGGCTTTTTTATGGTGGTTTCGGAGCAGTGGCTTCTTCCTTGCTGAGCGGCCTTTCAGGTTATGTCGATATAGGGCTCGTTTTACTGTGGATATAGATACTTTTTTACCTGTTTCCTCCAGCATATTCACAAGGTCCTTTGCTGTTCTGGAATTGATTTGCACCTTTCGCACCAAAGTAAGTTCATCTCTAGGAGACATAACGCGTCTCCTTCCTGAGCGGTATGACGGCTGCGTGGTCCCATGTGTTTATACTTGTGTGCTATTGTTTGTACAGATGAACGTGGTACCTTCAGGCATTTGGAAATTGCTCCCAAGGATGAACCAAACTTGTGGAGGTCTACAATTTTTTTTCTGAGGTCTTGGCTGATTTCTTTTGATTTTCCCATGATGTCAAGCAAAGAGGCACTGAGTTTGAAGGTAGGTCTTGAAATACATCCACAGGTAAACCTCCAGTTTACTCAAATTATGTCAATTAGCCTATCAGAAGCTTCTAAAGCCATGACATAATTTTCTGGAATTTTCCAAGCTGTTTAAAGGCACAGTCAACTTAGTGTATGTAAACTTCTGGCCCACTGGAATTGTGATTAAGTGAAATAATCTGTCTGTAAACAATTGTTGGAAAAATTACTTGTGTCATGCACAAAGTAGATGTCCGAACCGACTTGCCAAAACTATAGTTTGTTAACTTCTTGCCGTACGGATCCCTTTAGCGGGATCATTTTTGTAAACAACCGCTGAATTGCAGAGCGCCAAATTCAAAAATAATACACAAAATATGTATAATCATGAATTCACAAGTGAAATATACCAAAACACAGCTTAGCTTGTTGTTAATCCACCTATCGTGTCAGATTTTGACACAGCGAAAGCAATCCAAGCGTTTGTGAGTTTATCAATCACTAGACAAAACAGTAAGAACAGCTAGCCCCAAATTAGCTTGGTCACGAAAGTCAGAAAAGCAATAAAATTAATCGCTTACCTTTGATAATCTTCGGATGTTTGCACTCACAAGACTCCCAGTTACAATAAATGTTATTTTTGTTTGATAAAGATTAGTTTTATAACCAAAAACCGCCATTTGGGTTGCGCGTTATGTTCAGAAAACCACAGGCTCGTTCCGGTCCTGAAAGGCAGACAAAAATTCCAAAAAGTATCCGTAATGTTCGTAGAAACATGTAAAACGTTTTTTAGAATCAATCCTCAGGTTGTTTTTAAATATGGCTCCCAATCAGAGACAAATAAAACACATACATACCCCATGTCACACCCTGACCTAACTAAAATAATAATGAAAACAAAGATAACTAAGGCCAGGGTGTGACAGTACCCCCCCCAAAAGGTGCGGACGCCGGCCGCAAAACCTGACACAGAAAGGGAGGGTCCGGGGTGGGCCTTAATATGGCGGCGGCTCGGGTGCGGGACGTGGCCCCCACTCCACCATTGTCAATATCCGCTTCGGTGTCTCTGGTAGATCCTGGCTGACTGGCGGCTCTGGCTGCTCATGGCTGGCTGGCGACTCTGGCTGCTCATGGCTGGCTGGCGACTCTGGCTGCTCATGGCTGGCTGGCGACTCTGGCTGCTCATGGCTGGCTGGCGACTCTGGCTGCTCATGGTTGGCTGGCGACTCTGGCTGCTCATGGCTGGCTGGTGACTCTGGCTGCTCATGGCTGGCTGGCGACTCTGGCTGCTCATGGCTGGCTGGCGACTCTGGCTGCTCATGGCTGGCTGGCGACTCTGGCTGCTCATGGCTGGCTGGCGGCTCTGGCAGAACCTGGCTGACTGGCGGCTCTGGCTGATCCTGCCTGGCGGACTGCTCTGGCTGATCCTGCCTGGCGGACGGCTCTGGCGGCTCGGGCTGATCCTGTCTGGCGGACGGCTCGGGCTGATCCTGTCTGGCGGACGGCTCGGGCTGATCCTGTCTGGCGGACGGCTCGGGCTGATCCTGTCTGGCGGACGGCTCGGGCTGATCCTGTCTGGCGGACGGCTCGGGCTGATCCTGTCTGGCGGACGGCTCGGGCTGATCCTGTCTGGCGGACGGCTCGGGCTGATCCTGTCTGGCGGACGGCTCGGGCTGATCCTGTCTGGCGGACGGCTCGGGCTGATCCTGTCTGGCGGACGGCTCTGGCTGATCCTGTCTGGCGGACGGCTCTGGCGGCTCGGGACAGACGGGCGGCTCTGACGGCTCGGGACAGACGGGCGGCTCTGACGGCTCGGGACAGACGGGCGGCTCTGACGGCTCGGGACAGACGGGCGGCTCTGACGGCTCGGGACAGACGGGCGGCTCTGACGGCTCGGGACAGACGGGCGGCTCTGACGGCTCGGGGCAGAGGGGCGGCTCTGACGGCTCGGGGCAGACGGGCGGCTCTGACGGTGCTTGGCAGACGGGCGGCTCTGACGGTGCTTGGCAGACGGGCGGCTCTGACGGTGCTTGGCAGACGGGCGGCTCAGACGGTGCTTGGCAGACGGGCGGCTCAGACGGTGCTTGGCAGACGGGCAGCTCAGACGGTGCTTGGCAGACGGGCAGCTCAGACGGTGCTTGGCAGACGGGCAGCTCTAACGGTGCTTGGCAGACGGGCAGCTCTGGCCGGCTGAGGCGCACTGTAGGCCTGGTGCCGGAACTGGTGGTACCGGGCTGGGGACACGCACCTGAAGGCTAGTGCGGGGAGAAGGAACAGGGCATTCTGGACCCATTAGGCCTAGTGCGTGGTGCCGGAACTGGTGGTACCGGGCTGGGGACACGCATCTCAGGGCTTGTGCGGGGAGCAGCAACAGGATGCACAGGACTCTGGAGACGCACAGGAGGCTTGGTGCGTGGTGCCGGAATTGGTGGTACCGGGCTGGAGACACACTGGAAGCCTGGTGCGTGGTGTAGGCACTGGTTGAACTGGGCTGGGGCGGGGAGGTGGCGCCGGAAATACCGGACCGTGCAGGCGTACTGGCTCCCTTGAGCACTGAGCCTGCCCAACCTTACCTGGTTGTATGCTCCCCGTCGCCTGACCAGTGCGGGGAGGTGGAATAACCTGCACCGGGCTATGTAGGCGAACCGGGGACACCATGCGTAAGGCTGGTGCCATGTAAGCCGGCCCGAGGAGACGCACTGGTGGCCAGATGTGTTGGGCCGGCTTCATGACATCCGGCTCAATACTCAATCTAGCCCTGCCAGTGCGGGGAGGTGGAATAACCCGCACCGGGCTATGAACACGTACAGGAGACACTATGCGCTCTACTGCGTAACACGGTGTCTGCCCGTACTCTCGCTCTCCACGGTAAGTACAGGGAGTATGCGCAGGTCTCCTACCTGACTTCGCCACACTCCCTTTAAGCCCCCCCCAAGAAATGTTTGGGTTGTACTCGCTGGCTTCCAGCCTTGCCTCCCGTGCTGCCTCCTCATATCGCCTCCTCTTGGCTTTAGCTGCCTACAGCTCTTCACGAGGGAGGCGATATTCTCCCGGTTGTGCCCAAGGTCCCTTTCCATCCAATATCTCCTCCCATGTCCATGAATCCTTTATGCCTTGCTCCTGTTGCCGCTTGACACGCTGCTTGGTCCCGCGTTCGTGGGTAATTCTGTCACGATCGTCTTTAGGAGAGAGAGAGGACCAAGGCGCAGCGCATGCAAAATACATCTCTTTTTATTAAGAGAAGAGAAAAACACGAAACGAACACTGAAAACAAACTAAACAAAAAAACAACAAACGACCGTGAAGCTAACGACGTAAGTGCACTAACAAGCAACAAATGTTCAACATAGACAATTACCCACAAAAGCATGATGCCTATGGCTGCCTTAAATATGGCTCCCAATCAGAGACAAATGAAAGACATCTGTCACTGATTGAGAACCACTCAGGAAACCATAGACTTACATAGACAACTACACTAGACAATACAAAAACACATACATACCCCATGTCACACCCTGACCTAACTAAAATAATAATGAAAACAAAGATAACTAAGGCCAGGGTGTGACAGCGAAATTCAAAATATATTTTTTAGAAATACTTAAATTTCACACATTAACAAGTCCAATACAGCATTTGAAAGATAAACATCTTGTGAATCCAGCCAACATGTCCGATTTTTTTAATGTTTTACAGCGAAAACACCACGTATATTTATGTTAGCTCACCACCAAATAGAAAAAAGGACAGACATTTTTCACAGCACAGGTAGCATGCACAAAGCCAACCGAACTAACCAAGATCCAACCAAACTAACCAAGAAACAACTTCATCAGATGACAGTCCTATAACATGTTACACAATAAATCTATGTTTTGTTCGAAAAATGTGCATATTTGAGGTATAAATCAGTTTTACATTGATGCTACCATCACAGCTACCGTCAGAAATAGCACCGAAGCAACCAGAGTAATTACAGACACCAACGTCAAATACCTAAATAATCATCATAAAACTTTTCTGAAAAATATATGGTGTATAGCAAATGAAAGACACAGATCTTGTGAATACAGCCAATATTTCCGATTTTTTAAGTGTTTTACAGCGAAAACACAATATAACGTTACATTAGCTTACTACAATAGCTAAGACACAACAGCATTGATTCAAGGCAAACGGTACCGATAGCACAGTTCGACAGATATATGAAATAGCATCCCAAAATGGGTCCTACTTTTGTTGATCTTCCATCAGAATATTGTACAAGGGGTCCTTTGTCCAGAACAGTTGTTGTTTGGATTAAGAACGACTTCTTTCCCTCTTGAATTAGCAAGCGCACTGGCCAAGTGGAGCGAAGCTCTCCTTCGTGAACAAAGTCAAACAACGCAACACGCAACGTCCCGATTTTTTTTTTAATAATCTAATAAAACTTTATTGAAAAAACATACTTTACGATGATATTGTAACATGTATCAAATAAAATCAAAGCCGGAGATAGTATTCGCCTATAACGACGGCTTTCCAGAAGGCGATTCCAGGTTCAACATCGCGCTTTCGAAAATACAGGAAATGGCGGACCAGTCATTCCAAGAGGATTTATTCCACTTCAGACCAAGATAATCCATTAATTTCTTCTCTCACTTCCTCTTGACATCCAGGGGAAGGTGTATGACGTGTATGTAAACCAATACGTATCATGCCCATTTATAGGTAAGCCCTTGAAAAGAGACCTCGGATTTCAGAAACTCACTTCCTGTCAGGAAGTGAGCTGCAGAATGAGTTCTGTTTCACTCAGAGAAATAATTCAAACGGTTTTAGATACTAGAGAGTGTTTTCTATCCAAAAGTAATAATAATATGCATATTGTACGAGCAAGAATTGAGTACGAGGCCGTTTGAAATGGGCACCTTTTTCCAAGTTAGTCAATACGCCCCCTGCAGCCATAAGAAGTTAACATACATAATCAATAATATTTAAACCGGACGGTAACCTATTCAATACTACAGAGAATGAAAATGTCGAGCTACATCTCTCGCGCGCAAGTACTAATCAAAGAACACCTGACGTGTTTTGAAAAATCTCGGTAATTTTTCAAAATAAAAGCTTGAAACTATGTCTAAAGCCTGGTCACAGCCTGAAGAAAAGGAATCTGGTTGATACCCCTTTAAATGGAAGGGCAGGCAACGGAACAGGTATTTTTCCAAATAAAAGGCACTTCCGGGTTGGATTTCCTCAGGTTTTCGCCTGCAAAATCAGTTCTGTTATACTCACAGACAATGTTGACAGTTTTGGAAACTTTAGAGTGTTTTCTATCCTAATCTGTCAATTATATGCATATTCTAGCATTTGGACCTGAGAAATAGTCTGTTTACCTTGGGAACGTTATTTTTCCAAACATAAAAATTATGTCTCCTAGCTGAAAGAAGTTAAACCTCTTGGAAATAGGGGGTGCTATTTTCACTTTGGGAAAAAATCGTGCCCAAATTAAACAGCCTTGTACTCTGGTCTAGATCGTACGATATGCATATTATTATTACTATTGGATAGAAAACACTCTGAAGTTTCTACAACTGTTTGAATTATATCTGTGAGTAAAACAGAACTCATTTGGCAGCAAACTTCCAAACAGGAAGTGAAAATTCTGAAAATGGGGCTCTGTGTAAGGCCTTGCCTATTCAATTGCCTGTTATTTATGGATCTGTATGCACTTCGTACGCCTTCCACTAGATGTCAACAGACAGTAGAATGTTGAATGGGGTGTCTAGCTTGATGTGAGACCGAATGAGAGCTTTTGGAGTGACAGGTCCACCTAATTGCCTGTATTCTGCTGCGCATGAGAGAGCACCGTATTGTTTTCTGCAATGAGTCAGGTAGACACGACGAAAATCTCCGTCTTGGACGTTATTGGATACATATGAGAAAAACATCATAAAGATGGATTTTCAACTGAGTTTGACCAGTTTATTCAACGTTTATTGTGACTTTTGGAATTTTTCGTTCCATGCGCCAAGAGTTGATGGACATGTGCGCCCCACAATGCTAGCCACAGTTGCTAATTCGACAGAAAAAATGGACATTCTAAAACAAAACAACAATTTATTGTGGAACTAGGACTCCTTGCACTACATTATGATGGAAGATCATCAAAGGTAAGAGAATATTTATGATGTTATTTCGTATTTTTGTGGAATGTGTTGGCTCCAACATGGCGGAGAATGGCTGGGCGCTGTCTCAGAATATGCATGCTGTACTTTCTACTAAAGTTATTTTTTAAGATCTAACACAGAGATTGCATTAAGAACCAGTGTATCTTTCATTTGCTGTACAACATGTATTTTTCATAAATGTTTTATGATGAGTATTTATGTATTTCACGTTGCTCTCTGTAATTATTCTGGCTGTTTTGGTGCTATTTGTGACGGTGGCTGCAATGTAAAACTACGAGTTATACCTATAAATATGCACATTTTCGAACAAAACATAAATGTATTGTATAACATGATGTTATAAGACTGTCATCTGATGAAGTTGTTCAAAGGTTAGTGATTAATTTTATCTCTATTTGTGGGTTTTGTGAAAGCTATGTTTGCGGTGAAAACATGGTGTTGTGTGTTTGGCTATTGTGGTGAGCTAACATAAATATATATTGTGTTTTCGCTGTAAAACATTTAAAAAATCGGACATGTTGGCTGGATTCACAAGATGTTTATCTTTCATTTGCCGTATTGGACTTGTGATTTCATGAAATTATATTATATGATATCCCTGTGGCGCTATGCTAGGCTATGCTAGTCAGCTTTTTTGATGAGGATGATCCCGGATCCGGGAGGGGGGAGGGGTCTTAACAAGAAATTTGTGGAGTGGTTGAAAAATGAGTTTTATTGACTCCATTCTAAGTGTATGTATACTTCTGACTTCAACTGAATGTGTAACTAATAGATGCACACACACACACACACACACCACATGTTCATGTTTTTAAATATATGTAAATTGTGAAGTATTTTGTCTGTAATGTCTTCTTTGTAATGTGTTGGACCCCAGTAAGACTAGCTGTCGCCATTAGCGTCAGCTCATGGGGATCCTAATAAATAAAATATCTAATCACAATAAACAAAGTGTCACGTCTGCTCCTGCTCTTCCCTCCCCCTGGTGCTTGAGGGCGCAAGGTTGCCCTGCATCACACACTCCTGCCATCCATCACGCACACCTGCCTTCCCTCGTCACGCGCATCAGCGTTATTGGACTCACCTGGACTCACTTATCACCTGGAGGGGCCTTACCAAGAAATGCTTAAGATTGCGCTTCTCTCTAACTAGGAGATATACGAATTTGAGGAGACACTGGCAGATTTATTTTCAGGCCAAAACTCTTCTGAATACAAACCAGTGAGTGTTAATTTATTAAAATGCATTCAGCTGTCAATGAAAAGTGACAATGTCACATTTTCTAAGCACCACTTACCAGAATGCAATACTGCAGGAGCAATCCCATTTTGCTTAATAATGTCAACAACCTCTTTTCTTACCCATACCCAAACAAGTGCCCTGGCTGCAGGTCAAATGTTTCTAGAAGCAGCCCCTCCAACCTGAGTGTCCACTGCATAATGTGCTCAGCAAGAAAAGGCCAGCACTACGAGTTCTGCTGGAGTGCCTACAGCAGTGGAACAGTTCAAGACCACCCTTTGACGGCTGTGACAACGATGGCTGCACCAATCAGGCCCTGAAATGGTTGAATACCTGCTCTACCATTTCATTTACTACGTTTGCAGGTGTAACCGACTGCCCCTCCATACATGCCTGTCTTACCTGTGGTAAGCTGGCGGAGCATGATCAGACCGGCTGTAAGAATATAACCTGTGTAAGTTGCAGAAAAGAGTTCTGCTTAGTTTGCCTTAAACTCACATCTGAGTGCAGCAACGAGGATAAAGCTCTGATGGTGTGGCTCCTAAACAGACCTCTATACCCTTCTGGAGAGGTAAATAAAGATTTGATCCATACCTACTATGTTCCTTTGTAGAGTCACCTAAATAACTTAAACTGATACTCAGCCAGAAGATGTATAATAGCATGCCACTAACAATGGGATCTTATTGCCTTTATCAATGACAGGGAAAATATATTTTAATAAAGCATATGTTGTACATCAAAATATGTGTTTTATGTCTGAGTATTTGTTATTGTACAACGTACTGCATATTTATCAGCTTTCCATTTGGCACACGCTGAGTCATCATACAGGGACACAACAGATGTGCTTGTTGTATTAAGTTGAAATACTTATCTTTATTCATATTTACATAATATTAATACTACTACTACAACTAATAATAATAACCGCCTTGAACTTCTTTCACATTGTGTTGTATCAGTGCCTCAGAGTTTCATGCATTCATGCATTAAATGAATACAAATTCCACGTATCTACTCAACAAACTCCAACACTTTCAAGAGGATGTTTTTTGTTGTAATTAAAAAAATTATGAAAAAATCCCCCAAGTCAATACATTTTAGAATCACCTTTGTCAGGGATTACAGCTCTGAGTCTTTCTGGGTAAATCTCTAAGAGTTTTGCACAACTAGATTAAGTGTTAGGCCTAGCTGACAGACAGGAATATACATTTATGATCATGTAGAATAGGTTTATTTTTCTCTGGTGCTAATCCTTCTAAGTGAATATTTTACATTTACAATGTGATAAATGAAACATAAAAAATGTAAAAATTGTTTAAACATTTTGCGATCTGTTACTGTTTGTGTCAAAAGTCATTTATAATTGATTATATTGTATCCCATGACATTTTCTCTAGAGGATTGAAATAATACTACATTTGTGATTGGGAGATAGCAGGTTGACTGGCATGCCGGATCCAGGGAAAGTGCACCACAACAACAAAGGAAAAACATAACTCAGGTACACTATGCGGTTCGCTACAATATAACTTAAGTGTTTCCTTCTCAGTGGTCTTGTGCTTAGAGTGTCTACCTTTAGAATGAAAGGTTGTGAGTTTGCTCCTTGGCTGAGTCTTACCAAAGATGGGACCTGATGTGTCTATACTTGGCACTTGGCACTCATTAGAGATAGATTGGAACCCTGCGTCCTGTCCAAATGTGCATGTGTCTGCTCAAACGGTCAGAAACAGACTCCATGAGGGTGGTATGAGGGCCCGACGTCCACAGGTGGGGGTTGTGCTTACAGCCCAACACTGTGCAGGAGGTTTGGCATTTGCCAGAGAACAACAAGATTGGCAAATTCGCCACTCTTCACAGATGAAAGCAGGTTCACACTGAGCACATGAGCACATGTGACAGACGTGACAGAGTCTGGAGACGCCGTGGAGAACGTTCTGCTGCCTGCAACATCCTCCAGCATGACCGGTTTGGCGATGGGTCAGTCATGGTGTGGGGTGGCATTTCTTTGTGAGGCTGCACAGCCCTCCATGTGCTCGCCAGAGGTAGCCTGACTGCCATTAGGTACCGAGATGAGATCCTCAGAGCCCTTGTGAGACCATATGCTGACACATGCACATTTGTGGCCTGCTGGAGGTCATTTTGCAGGGCTCTGGCAGTGCTCCTCCTGCTCAAAGGCGGAGTTAGCGGTCCTGCTGCTGGGTTGTTGCCCTCCTACGGCCTCCTCCACGTCTCCTGATGTACTGGCCTGTCTCCTGGTAGCGCCTCCATGCTCTGGACACTACGCTGACAGTCACAGCAAACCTTCTTGCCACAGCTCGCATTGATGTGCCATCCTGGATGAGCTGCACTACCTGAGCCACTTGTGTGGGTTGTAGACTCCGTCTCATGCTACCACTAGAGTGAGAGCACCGCCAGCATTCAAAAGTGACCAAAACATCAGCCAGGAAGCATAGGAACTGAGAAGTGGTCTGTGGTCACCACCTGCAGAATCACTCCTTTATTGGGGGTGTCTTGCTAATTGCCTATAATTTCCACCTTTTTTCTATTCCATTTGCACAACAGCATGTGAAATTTATTGTCAATCAGTGTTGCTTCCTAAGTGGACAGTTTGATTTCACAGAAGTGTGATTGACTTGGAGTTACATTGTGTTGTTTAAGTGTTCCCTTTATTTTTTTGAGCAGTGTATATATATACACACACACAAGAGTCTGGAGCAGTTTAAGTCTTAAGTGCCTTGCTCAAGGCACATCGGTAGTAGATGTTAGTATAGTAATGTTCCAATAGCCAGTTTAGCCGTCCAGCTTCTGGTCCACCGCTCTAACCTCTGGGCTACATACAGCTATTGTCTGACCAGGAGGATGATGGTTTTTCCCCACATTTTTTTGTATTTTCCTAACGTTCAATTCTTTTGTCCTCCTTTCATTTCCTTTCCATATATGTTTCTGTTCTCTTCCAATCTGTTCCATCTTCATTTCCTCTTCTCTTCTCTTCTCTTGAGTTCCTCTTCACATCTTGTCATTTTATCTTCTCTCCTCTTTTGTTCGTTTTCTCTTCCTATCATTTGTTTTCTTTCCATATATGTTTCGGTTCTCTTCCAATCTGTTCCATCTTAATTTCTTCTTCTCTTCTCATCCCTTCCACTTCTCGTCTCCTCATTTCCTTT
Source organism: Salvelinus alpinus (assembly GCF_045679555.1). Taxonomy (NCBI): domain Eukaryota; kingdom Metazoa; phylum Chordata; class Actinopteri; order Salmoniformes; family Salmonidae; genus Salvelinus; species Salvelinus alpinus. The sequence continues at coordinate 18,528,469 of NC_092116.1, forward strand.
TCTCTCCACATATGATCCTCTTCTGTTGAGTTCCTGTTCTCTCCAAATATTCTCCTCTTCTCTTCTCCTCATTTCCTGTTCTCTCAGCATATGGTCCTCTTCTTTTCTTCTCTTCATCTTCCTTTGTCACACCATCATTCTGGGAATTGTTATTTCCCCTCATCAATCTACACACAATACCCCATAAAGACAAAGGAAAGACAGGTTTAGAGACAATGCTAATTTATAAAAAATAAAAACTGAAAATGTACATTTACATACGTATTCAGACCCTTTACTCAGTACTTTGTTGAAGCACTTTTGGCAGTGATTACAGCATCAAGTCTTCTTCGGTATGACGCTACAAGCTTGGCACACCTGTATTTGGGGAGTTTGTCCCAGTCTTCTCTGCAGATCCTCTCAAGCTCTGTCAGGTTGGACGGGGAGCGTTGCTGCACAGCTATTTTAAGGACTCTCCAGAGATGTTAGATCGGGTTCAAGTCCGGGCTCTGGCTGGGCCTCTCAAGGACATTCAGAGACTTCTCCCGAAGCCTTGGCTGTGTGCTTAGGGTCGTTGTCCTGTTGGAAGGTGACCCTTCGCCCCCATTTTGAGGTCCTGAGCACTCTAGAGCAGGTTTTCATCAAGGATCTCTCTGTACTTTGTTTCGTTAATTTTGTCCTTGATCCTCTTGTCTCCCAGTCCCTGCCGCTGAACAACATCCCCACAACATGATACTGACACCACAATGCTTCACCGTAGGGATGGTGCCAGGTTTTCTCCAGTCGTCACACTTGGCATTCAGGCCAAAGAGTTGAATCTTGGTTTCATCAGAACAGAGAATGTTGTTTCTCATGGTCAGAGTGGTGCCTTTTGGCAAACTCCACGCGGGCTGTCATGTGCCTTTTACTGAGGAGTGGCTTCCGTTTGGCCACTCTACCATAAAGGCCTGATTGGTGGAGTGCTGCAGAGATGGTTGTCCTTCCGCAAGGTTCTCCCATCGCCACAGAGGAACTCTAGAGCTCTGTCAGAGTGACCATAGGGTTCTTGGTCACCTCCCTGACCAAGGCCCTTCTCCCCCGATTGCTCAGTTTGGCCGGGCGGCCAGCTCTAGGAAGAGTCTGTGTCGTTCCAAACTTTTTTTCATCTAAGAATGATGGAGGCCACTGTGTTCTTGGTGACCTTCAATGCTGCAGATATTTTTTGACACCCTTCACTAGATCTGTTCCTCGACACAATCCTGTCTTGGAGCTATACAGACAATTCCTTTGACCTCATGGCTTGGTCTTTGCTCTGAAATGCACTGTCAACTATGGGACCTTATAAAGACCGGTGTTTGCCTTTCCAAATTATGTCCAATCAATTGAATTTACCACAGGTGGACTCCAAATTAATAACCTCTTACAGCTTCTTAACCCCTTAACCCCTTCTTTCAATTTCCACCTGAAGACATACCCAAATCTAACTGCCTCTAGCTCAGGCCCAGAAGCAAGGATATGCATATTATTGGTACCATTTGAAAGAAAACACTCTGAAGTTTGTGGAAATGTGAATTTAATGTAGGAGAATATAACACAATAGATCTGGTTTAGATAATACAATGAAAAAAACATACTTTTTTATTGTTGTATCATCATCTTTAAAATGAACAAGATAAAACAAACATTCAGATATGAATATGGGGACAATTTCAGTGAAAAACATAAGAGGGCAACAGTACTTGTGCAAAGTTTCAGAATGATAACTTCCAAAGTGAGTGTGCTACATGACATTTATCATGAAGTCACCCAGGTGTCCCACACAAGTAGCCCAAATGTACCCAAGTGGCCAAATTGGTGAAGGTATACATTTTGAAACAAATAACTATATACAAAATACCAAAATGGTATTCTAACACACCCCCCAAAAAATGGAGGGGAAAAATGGGGAAAAAATATGAAGAAAAAAAAAATATGTATTTACAAAATAACATGGTTAACTATTTACACACTTTCAATATTTGGAAGCCCCTCAGTCCTCTATCAAATCAAATCTATTTATATAGCCCTTCTTACATCAGCTGATATCTCAAAGTGCTGTACAGAAACCCAGCCTAAAACCCCAAACAGCAAGCAATGCAGGTGTAGAAGCACGGTGGCTAGGAAAAACTCCCTAGAAAGGCCAAAACCTAGGAAGAAACCTAGAGAGGAACCAGGCTATGAGGGGTGGCCAGTCCTCTTCTGGCTGTGCCGGGTGGAGATTATAACAGAGCAGATTTTCAAATGCAAATTAATTACTTAAAAATCATACAATGTGATTTTCTGGATTTTTGTTTTAGATTCCGTCTCTCACAGTTGAAGTGTACCTATGATAAAAAATGACAGACCTCTACATGCTTTGTAAGTAGGAAAACCTGCAAAATCGGCAGTGTATCAAATACTTGTTCTCTCCACTGTAAATCTAGTCTTAGATTTAGCTTTCCCTGACTTATTCGCCATGATGTTCGATATATAATCAGCTGAAGATGCACGTTACCGAAATAGTGTTCTGCGTAACAAGCTTACCTCCTTCCAGCATAAATCTTCAATGGCGATAGACCGTCTTTACGCCGGAGTTTACGACATGGGTTGGTCTTCCAACACAGAAACATTACATATTGTCGTTTACCTCTGCTCATTGGCTATCAACCCAGCTAGATTTCAAGACGATCAGTGGTCATTGGGTTAAAATACAGTCAACCAACGAAACAGCGGTCATATAATTGGTGCACAATGAGGTCATTACTTGTCATCCAATCGGTTTCTTTCGGTCAATACGTCCCTCAAAATGACCCATCGAGTTTGGTTGTGTTACAAACAGTTGATTGCAATGAAACCAAACATGACTGGATAAAGTCACGTTTAGTCTGTGTATTTACGTCGAATGTTTCGTGGAAAATTGAATGACACGGAATTCAACGAGATGAGCGTTCACAAAATGTTTTGTGTTAGGCTATAAAAATGGATTTAACCGAACAAAAGACCATTCATTGTGTAACAATGAGCCTTGGGATTGCAAACAGAGCAAGATTTTCTAAGGTAAACGATTTATTTTATTGCAATTTGTGATTTTGTTACGCCTGTGCTAGTTGAAATAGTATTTTGGTATGGGGCTCTGTCCTCAGATAATCGCATCGTATTATTTCTCAGTAAATCATTTTTTAAATCTGACAACGCAGTTGAATTAGCAAGATTCTAGGCTTTTGAACCATGTGAGACACTTGTATATTCAGGAATGTTTAATATTACTATTTATGTGGCGCTCACCGTATGTTGTCGAATTTAAACCCGCTAACGGGATCCGTAGCGCAGTGAACTTAAGTTGTCGAAACATCAAGGATGATCAATGGAAACAGGATGCACCTGAGCTAAATGCCAAGTCTCATAGCAAAGGGTCTGAATATTGATGTAAATAAAGTATTTTGGTTTTTTTTCTTTATTAAAAAAACTGTTCTCAGTTTGTCATTATGTTGTATTGTGTGTAGATTCCTGTGGTCAAATTTTTTTATTATTTAAGAATAAGGTAGTAACGTAACAGAATACGGAAAAGGTCAAGGGGTCTGAATTCTTTCCGAAGGCACTGTAGGTACTGTATAGGGGCACAGATCTACATGGATCAAACAGGAACTATTAAGGCAAGGTTGAAGACATCTCAGAATCATTTATGCTAAGTTCCTTGAAAGTGGAGTAAACAAAACAAAACATTTGATGACTTACATCTTTTGTACATAATCAGTTAAGCAAAATAGATGGCATCATACACCATGACAGCGCAATACACAAGGGGTGGAACAGTGGCAAAGGTACCCACAGGACAAACAGAATAATATTAGTCTGAGGAGAGATTAAATAGCATTAATACAACAAAAATAATTCTAAACACACCTTTACTTTACAAAGTTAAACAGATGTATTTTTTCTTCATAATAAGCAGGAGTAATATTCTTAGATCAGAATGACAGCAGACTGTACTTCTATCCATGTCACTAAAGACTAACAGAAACAAAAGACAAATTTTGTGGCTGTTGGATCTGTACGGGAGGATGGTGAGAAACACTTTGATGGACTTACAGTGCATACACTGAGCTTGTAAGACGTATTGAGGAGAAAGGGTATTAGTTTCCAAATTCCCAATTACATTCTCATTTAATGAGGCGCACCACTTGTCTAGTTCACCCAAGTAAAACAGCACAATCAATTTAGGACAAGGTTTAATGATGATATTCAATCAACGAGAAAGAAATCTCTTTCCGGTATAACTTGTGTGATTAAAGAGATACCACTTCTGATCCTCATAGGACTTGATTTTAGCAGTGTAATGTCCACTTCTTATGCTTCCTGAATGGTCCACGGTTGCATAGAGGTTATATACACATCACTCTGGTCAGAGAGATTGGAGAAATCAAAAGGAATCCCATGAACTGTGGTTTAACCTGTTTGGGCTGAAAGCCCGACGTCGGTACAAATATGACAACAGCTGCAGGGCGCGAAATTCAAAATCTATTTTTTTTTAATATTTAACTTTCACACATTAACAAGTCCAATACAGCATTTGAAAGATAAACATCTTGTCAATCCAGCCAACATGTCCGATTTTTTAAATGTTTTACAGAGAAAACACCACATATATTTATGTTAGCTCACCACCAAATAAAAAAGTGGACAGACACGTATGATTATGATTATGATGTATGAATTATGATTCAAGTAGCATGCACAAGCCAACCTAAATAACCTAGAACCAACCAAAAGAATCTAGAAAAAACTACCTCAGATGACAGTCCTATAACATGTTACACAATAAATCTATGTTTTGTTCATAAAATGTGCATATTTTAGCTATAAATCAGTTTTACATTACTGCTCCCATCATTAGAGCATAGCATAGCTACAGTCTGAAATCACACGGGAGTAGCCAGAGAAAATACAGACACCAACGTCAACTACTAATTACACCTCATAAAACATTTCAGAAAAACATATGGTGGATAGCTAATGAAAGACAAATATCGTGTGAATAGAGCCAATATTTCCGATTTTTGAAGTGTTTTACAGCGAAAACACAATATATCGTTATATTAGCTTACAACATTAGCTAGCATACGGCAGCATTGATTCTAGTCAAGCGCTAGCATAGCACAGTTCGACAGATATATGAAAAAGCATCCCAAATTGGGTCCTTATCTTTGTTGATATTCCATCAGAATGTTGTAATGGGGTCCATTGTCCAGTACAGTCTTTAGTTGGGTTCCAGAACGAAATATTTCCCTCTTTGGTTAGCAAGCACAATGGCCGTGCGGCGCTAATCTGTCTTTCTTCAAAAAATTCTTCCGTCGCATCACATCTAAAGTCCAGAATAAATTGCAATAATATAATTAGTATATTGAAAAAACATACTTTAGGATGATTTTGTGACATGTATCAAATAATATCGTAGGCAGAGGTCATATTCACCTTTAACGAGCGTATTCCAGGAGCCGAGTCCAGGTTCTGCCTCGCGCCCGGAAAAAAAATTTAACTGCGCAGGTCTCACAAGAAGATGTGGTGTTCAGCCCCTGAAAGAGATATTCGACTCCTTTCTTCTCTCACTTCCGCATTACACCCAGATGAAGGCGTGTAACGTGTTTCTACGGTCCTAAGTGACATGACCTTGTATAGACAAGGTCTTAAAGAGAGACATAGCATTTTGGAAATCTCAATTCTGGATAGGAAATGGGCTGTAAAAATAGTTCTGTTCAACTTAGAGAAATAATTCAAACGTTTTTAGAAACTATAGACTGTTTTCTATCCAGTAATAGTAAATATATGCATATTGGAAGATCAAAAATTTCTTAAGAGGCTGTTTGAAAATGTGCGCATATTTTCCAGTTTTTTCAATATTCACTCTGCAGCCATAAGAAGAAATAAAATGTATTTTTTTTTTTTTATCAGAATGTTGATTTAAACAGTGAGTGATGGTTTTCCAAACACAGAGGTTTGTAAGGCTGAGGTCAATCAGTTCATCTGCAGTAAATTAAGTGGATTTAACAGGTGACATCAATAAATGATCATAGTCTGACCAGGGGAAAGCTATGTCATGGAAAGAGCAGGTGTTAAAATAATGTTTTGTACACTTAGTATACAGTATATGTACAGTTGAAGTCAGAAGTTTACATACACCTTAGCCAAATACATTTAAAATCAGTTTCACAATTCTTGACATTTAATCATAGTAAAAATGTCCTGTCTTAGGTCAGTTAGGATCACCAGTAAATTTTAAGAATGAGTAATGTCAGAATAATAGTAGAGAATGATTTATTTCAGCTTTTATTTTTCATCACATTCCCAGTGGGTCAGAAGTTTACATACACTCAATTAGTATTTGGAGCATTGCCTTTAAATTGCTTAACTTGGGTCAAACTTTTTGGGTAGCCTTCCACAACAAGTTGGGTGAATTTTGGCCCACTCCTCCTGAGGTAGCTGGTGTAACCGAGTCAGGTTTGTAGGCCTCCTTGCTCGCACACGCTTTATCAGTCCTGCCCATTAATGTTCTTTAGGATTGAGGTCAGGGCTTTGTGATGGCCACTCCATAACTTGACTTTGTTGTCCTTACGCCATTTTGCCACAACTTTGGAAGTATGCTTGGTGTCATTGTCCATTTGGAAGACCCATTTACGACCAAGCATTAACTTCCTGACTGATGTCTTGAGATGTTGCTTCAATATATCCACAAAAATGTCTTTCCTCATGATGCCATCTATTTTGTGAAGTGCACCAGTCCCTCCTGCAGCAAAGCACACCCACAACATGATGCTGCCACCCCCGTGCTTCACGGTTGGTATGGTGTGCTTCGGCTTGCAAGCATCCCCCTTTTTCCTCCAAACATAACGATGGTCATTACAGCCAAACAGTTCTATTTCTGTTTCATCAGGCCAGAGGACATTTCTCCAAAAAGTACAATCTTTGTCCCCATGTGCAGTGGCAAACCGTAGTCTGGCTTTTTTATGGCAGTTTTGGAGCAGTGGCTTCTTCCTTGCTGAGTGACCTTTCAGGTTATGTCGATATAGGACATTTTACTGTGGAAATACACTGCTCAAAAAAATAAAGCCAGGAAGCTTGTGGCCTGCTGGAGGTCATTTTGCAGGGCTCTGGCAGTGCTACTCCTTGCACAAAGGCGGAGGTAGCGATCCTGCTGCTGGGTTGTTGCCCTCCTACGGCCTCCTCCACGTCTCCTGATGTACTGGCCTGTCTCCTGGTAGCGCCTCCATGCTCTGGACACTACGCTGACAGACACAGCAAACCTTCTTGCCACAGCCTGCATTGATGTGCCATCCTGGATGAGCTGCACTACCTGAGCCACTTGTGTGGGTTGTAGACTCCGTCTCATGCTACCACTAGAATGAGAGCACCGCCAGCATTCAAAAGTGACCAAAACATCAGCCAGGAAGCATAGGAACTGAGAAGTGGTCTGTGGTCACCACCTGCAGAATCACTCCTTTATTGGGGGTGTCTTGCTCATTGCCTATAATTTCCACCTTTTGTCTATTCCATTTGCACAACAGCATGTGCAATTTATTGTCAATCAGTGTTGCTTCCTAAGTGGACAGTTTGATTTCACAGAAGTGTGATTGACTTGGAGTTACATTGTGTTGTTTAACCTGTTTGGGCTGAAGGGGCAGTATTGAGTAGCCAGATAAAAGGTGCCCATTTCAAACGGCCTCGTACTCAATTCTTGCTCGTACAATATGCATATTATTATTACTATTGGATAGAAAACGCTCTCTAGTTCATAAAACCGTTTGAATTATATCTGTGAGTGAAACAGAACTCATTCTGCAGCAAACTTCCTGACAGGAAGTGGAAAGTCTGAAATTGAGGCTCTGTTCCAGGGGCTGCCTATTAAAGTCAATGTTATTTATTAGTTTAGATGCACTTCATACGTCTTCCACTAGATGTCGACAAGGAGTGAGAGAAGAAATGGACTGTGTAACTTGATCTGGAGTCGAATTACAGCCCTTGGAATGACGTGTCCTCCATTTCCTGTTTTCAGGACGGCGCGAAGAGGGACATGGATTTGCCATTTGAGAAGCTGTCGTTATAGGCGACTACTATCTCCGGCTTTGATTTTATTTGATACATGTGACCATATCATCGTAAAGTATGTTTTTTCAATATAGTTTAATCAGATTATTGAAATTTTTTCGGGAGTTTTGCCGTGTTCCGTTCTATTCCGTTTGTTGACATGGAGAGATTCGTGCCACTTGGCTAGTGTGCTTGCTAATTCAAGAGGGAAAGTGTCCGTTCTAAATCCAAACAACGATTGTTCTTGACAAAGGACACCTTGTACAAAATTCTGATGGAAGATCAGCAAAAGTAAGAAACATTTTATGATGCTATTTCATTTATCTGTCGTACATGTGAAGTAGTCGTCGGCGCCCAACTTTTGGGTACTCTAGCTATACCGAAGCTGGATGTCGTAATGAAGTTATTTTTTAGAATTCTAACACTGCGATTGCATTAAGAACTAGTGGATCTATCATTTCCTATACAACATGTATTTTTTAGTTATGTTTATGAATAGCTATTTGGTCAGAATATGTGTGTCAGAAAAAGTGTCAGAAAAATATCTGGACGTTGTGGAAAAAGTAGCTAAGTTAGCACACTGTATAACCATTGATTTCAGCTCTAAATATTCACATTTTCGAACAAAACATAAGTGTATGTATAACCTGATGTTATAGGACTGTCATCTGATGAAGAATATCGAGGTTAGTCAAAAATTATATATATTTTGCTTGTTTGTTACGATCGCTAACTTTTGCTGCTGGGAAATGGCTTGTATTTTTGGCTATTGTGGTAAGCTAATATAACGCTATATTGTGTTTTCGCTGTAAAACACTTAATAAATTGGAAATATTGGCTGGAATCACAAGATGCCTGTCTTTCATTTGCTCTACACTATGTATTTTTCAGAAATGTTTTATGATGAGTAATTAGGTATTTGACGTTGGTGTCTGTAATTATTCTGTCTGCTTTCGGTGCAATTTCTGATTGTAGCTGCAATGTAAACTATGATTTATACCTGAAATATGCACATTTTTCGAACAAAACATAGATTTATTGAATAACATTTTATAAGACTGTCATCTGATGAAGTTGTTTGTTGGTTAGTTTGGTTGGTTCTTGGTTAGTTAGGTTGGCTTTGTGCATGCTACCTGTGCTGTGAAAAATGTCTGTCCTTTTATTGTATTTGGTGGTGAGCTAACATAAATATACGTGGTGTTTTCGCTGTAAAACATTTTAAAAATCGGACATGTTGGCTGGATTCACAAGATGTGTACCTTTCATATGCTGTATTGGACTTGTTAATGTGTGAAAGTTAAATATTTAAAAAAATTATATTTCGAATTTCGCGCCCTGCACTTGAAGTGGCTGTTGTCATATTGATCCCGACTTAGGCCTTGCAGCCAGAAGAAGTTTTAAGTGTTCCCTTTATTTTTTTGAGCAGTGTAGATACTTTTGTATCTGTTTCCTCCAGCATCTTCACAAGGTCCTTTGCTGTTGTTCTGGGATTGATTTGCACTTTTCGCACCAAAGTACGTTCATCTCTAGGAGACCGAACTCAAATCAAATGTATTTATATAGCCCTTCTTACATCAGCTGATATATCAAAGTGCTGTACAGAAACCCAGCCTAAAACCCCAAACAGCAAGCAATGCAGGTGTAGAAGCACGGTGGCTAGGAAAAACTCTATGCTGGTTTAGGGGTTTTTCCAAGCTGTTTAAAGGCACAGTCAACTTAGTGTATGTAAACTTCTGACACACTGGAATTGTGATACATTGAAATATAAGTGAAATAATCTGTCTGTTAACAATTGTTGGAAAAATGACTTGTGTCGTGCACAAAGTAGATGTCCTAACCGACTGGCCAAAACTATAGTTTATTAACAAGAAATTTGTGGAGTGGTTGAAAAACTAGTTTTAATGACTCCAACCTAAGTGTATGTAAACTTCAGACTTCAACTGTATATACATAAACAATTGATAACTTTAAATTGTTTTTCTTTTGGATTATGATGTCCTTGACTAAAGAAGTATGACTATGCTTGAGACAATTGAGATATGGATTGTGTATGTGTGCCATTCAGAGGGTGAGTGGGGAACGTACATGTTTGAAGTGCCTTTGAAAGGGGCATGGCAGTAAGTTCCAGGGGCACTGGTTTGTGTCAATAACTGCAACGCTGCAGAATGATCCATTTTCTCTATTCAAAACTGATTGAACTAGTTGTTGTTTTTACTCTGTAGTCATAGCCCCGTTAAGTAGGGGTGTTGAGGTTGCTGCTGCACCCCCTGAAAAGTCAGAATAATAAAATTAAATAACATTTTTGGGGAGAATAAAAAGTAGGGCGCTGCCAGTCAGCAGGGCTTCACAGCAAGGCATCAGTTGAGTAAGTGAGCAACAACAAAAAGTAGACTACACTCATTCCAATCCTGATTAAAATGGCTATTTACCTAAAGGATGGCTTTAGGACCGTGTGGAGCAGTCTGTGTGCTGCTCCACACAGTCCTAAGCTGCCAGTCTGTGCCTTTTTTGTCACTTTTAGCAAGTAGAGGGCAGAGACCGTGCCATTTGCTTTACTGGTCAGTTGTTTAGGCAGTGCGCCGATTGCTTTTTGATGTCGGCATTTGAACTCAGCCTTGCAAACCTTGTTGTAATCTGATAGCCAGGGTTTACTTTAACTGTGAATTGGGAGGTGGCGATTCCTCTTTTTTGGTGACCATTAGAAATCAAAGCAGTTTTTCACTGTTAAATATAGGTTGTGATATTAAGTCTAATTGTTATCCCAGTAAGCTAGTGCAATTTTGGTTTAATTTAGGCATATTGGTATGAGAAAAAACACAATTAACCAACTTGCTATTTAGAGCATTTCCCCAAAATACATGTCTTGTTTTTGGCTTGAAAAACTATTTTAAAAAAAGTGTCAGGATGATGAATGAGAGTGCAAATAATGAGTAGTTACCGAGTTGGGCTAACTTTTAAAACGTCTTGCTGTAGGCCTACATCATAATCCTCTGCCTGCATCCCTACCTGTAGCCTTCCTGCTTCTGCTATAATGCATTTCCACCTCTCACTCTATCAGTCTTGCTTGTCCATCTTCCCAAATTAAAATGAGACATTCTAACAGATCAATCTTTGTTATTTAGCTATAGCGTGGATGTAGGTCTGTTTTTTTATAAAGGCTAATGAGCACCCACCCAGATGCTGCGTGGGCAACACAATATCAGACAGGAAGAGACATGCTGGAACAGATAAAAATGGTCACGGGCCACCTCCGCGTTGGCTGCTATGTTGCAATATTAATATTCTCGTAGCCATTGTCGTGGAGAATTGTTTCAGAAATATAATACTCTTACAAGAACTTGTGAATTCAATATGGGCTTTAATACAAAGTAGCAAAACTGAGCCCTTCCATGGAAGGACCCTATCACAAACTTAACAGAGCTGAGCCCCTCCATGGAAAGAGACTCAATTCTCATATTACAGAGTCCTGCCTTTATAGGATTCTGTCTTTGCATAACATATAGAGTCCCCTCCCTCTATATGAAAATAGCTTCCCTTGACCTTTCTCCATTATTTTATTTTCATCTCAGAGCTTGCTTGTTCACGCCCACTAACGCTCATATCTTCTTTTGGTTAGGTTATGATGGTAGAACTCCTTTCACATTGTAACGGAATTCCTCCTCCTCTTCATACGAAAAGGAGGAGTGGTGATTCGACCAAGACGCAGCGTTGTAACTTGACATTATATTTATTAAACAAGACGAAAAAAACACGAAACGAAATACACTTGAATAATTAACAAAATAACAAAACGGAGTAGACAGACCTGGACATGGAACTTACATAAAACACGAAGAACTCACGAACAGGAACAGACTACATAAACCGAGACAGTCCCGTGTGGCGCGACAAACACTGACACAGGAGACAACCACCCACAACAAACAATGTGAAACAACCTACCTTAATATGACTCTCAATTAGAGGAAACGCCAAACACCTGCCTCTAATTGAGAGCCATACCAGGCAACCCATTAACCAACATAGAAAACACATAACATAGACTACCCACCCAAAACTCACGCCCTGACCAATTAAACACATACCAAACAACAGAAAACAGGTCAGGAACATGACACACATCCTAAAAACAATGTATGCATTGCATGCCCATGTTTTACGTGTTAGTCATCAGTTATCTTGCTTCCATCCTTCTTCCTGTATCCTTCTGACCATAGTACGTCCAGCTGTCATAAATGTACGTATGGCCTTGGTTAATGTACTCTTTCAAAAATAGAGTATAGCCTGGGTGTCATATGGCCTGGGTGTCATCTTCTCTTAATGTGCATGTCCTTGCTACTTCAGCCTGGCAACTAGACCTATTTATATTTAATGCTTTTGCTCCAACACCATCGTTTTGATACAACATTTTTCAGTATTCTCTGAGCAGTCCATTCATAGACAGATTATTTCAATATTCTCAGAGCCACCTTGTTGATGAAATGCTTCAATATTCGCCGAATATTTTCTTTCCCTGGCGAATAATTCAGTTAGGCAAATACAACAATTATCTGTGCTCACACATTATGCAGAGCAACACTTTGTGGGAAGCGCACAAGACAATGACTGTCATAAAACACTGTTGTGTCGTTCCACAAGGGTGGGTTCATATAGCCTGCAGCAGCTGGTAGGCAAACTTTTTCATACGAGTGCGAATTTATAATTGATCCTACCATTTCTAAAGATCTGTGTGCCTGTTATGATTTTTTAAAATTACATCTGCCCACAAACGGAATAATTCTGGCTACTGGACAGAGACGCTGTCCATTCAGTCACACGCCATGGAGCTCCACTACGCCTACCTACAGAGGCACTGTCGATTCAACGGTGCTGAATCACTGCGCGGCCTTAATGTATAGATATTCCTTTTGTATTTCATGATTTTCTTAATTCCTTGGTCGAGTTTGTTTGTCTTTATGCATTCTTACCGATTGTAGACCTAATTAAGTCATTTGATGTAGCCTATGCCTTTTATTTAAATGCATTCGTAGGATTTATCTGGCATTATTTTCACATTGATTTTGGTATTTGATGTCAACGTTGATAGCGTGCATTATTCATCTATTTCATTGCACTGTATGCGTTGTTCCATAAGTAGGTTAAATTAGTCAATGTAGCCTATGTATGATGAGGTTGATTTAGTATTACATTGTACACACCATTCCACAGACCTTTAAACCTAACATTAACCTAATATTGCAGTAAAAAGGTATGTTTTGGGGCATTTTTGTTTTTTGCTGTTCTCCAAATAGCATTTTATTGATTTTAAATTGTGTAGAAGTACTGAGCTTCAACTGGTGCTTGTATTTCTACACAACCCACTTTGCCATACCCTAGGTTTATCTGAACTGACACCACTGGCCCCCTTCAATTTCAATTTATGTTAGAAGAAATAGTAAATCGTGCAAGGGTGTCAATATATTAGACTGCAACTGTATACACTACCCGTCAAGTTTTAGAACACCTACTCATTTAAGGGTTTTTCTATATTTTTACTATTTTCTACATTGTATAATAGTGAAGACATCAAAACTATGAAATAACACATGTGGAATCATGTAGTAACCAAAAAAGTGTTAATATATTTTATATTTGAGATTCTTTAAATATCCACTCTTTGCCTTGATGACAGCTTTGTACACTCTTGGCATTCTCTCAATTGCGGTGGTTGAATATAAGCCTATTGTGGCTTTAAGAATGTTTTGCACATACCTTTATCTGTAATGTGTGAGGCACCTCCACACAGCAGTCATTTTTGACCAATGTGCTCCTGTAGTCAACCTTAAACCTCTTGAGGTGTAGAGTCAGAATCTCTGGGGGATGTTCCATCTCACAAGCCTAGAGGACACAAAACAAACACACAAATTATTAGAATTATTATAACCACTAGATGTAGAGCCAGGAACATGAAATGTATTAATGGAGCACTTCAATCAATTATTTCAAGAAGCTTTTGAAACTTTTTGTGATATGAGAAATTAACTGACAACCCAATAACTCACAATGGTTGCTTCAGCTTTACCCTGACAGACATCACAGACATCACAGTACATCTTGTCCCCACAGATGGAGGCAGGCTGGAAAAACATATCAAACCCATCCGTCTGCAAACGGTTGCTTTATCAGTTCTAGTATCCAGTATTCTCCATACCACGCTGTAGTCCACCCATTGAGAGGGGCAGAGTCCAAATGGAATCCCTTCTGTCAATGGTCTCATGACCATTTGAACAGGTGTAGCTGTAATGTTTATCAATCTGATCATGTGAAACATTCTATTTTCACCAGCTAACAGGTTTTATCCAATATGAGCTTATGTGCATCATTATGAGTGCTTCAAATCTTCTCCAAACATTCAACAGCATTCTGTTGCTGGTGTAATAGGATAAAGGAATATTACCCTCAGGTGAGAGGATGAATTTCTTACTGAGGTTGCTGATGCATAAAACCACACTATTTTTAATCTCTTTCCTTTAGCTCACCATCTCTAATGCCCAGCTTAGAAGAAATGCACTTTGTATCAGTAGTTCTTAATTTAAAGTTTCAAACAACCATTTCAGCTCAGAAGCAACAGTCTTCTGATTATAGCCAAACTCCCGGGTGTAGGAAGACATTTGAGATAACTATTCAGTTCGAGATAATTATTTCACACTAATGAAAATTATTCTACAACATTTTGCAGTAATAGAGATAAATATGCTTTGAAAGAAGAGTAAGACTCCAAACCTTTTCACAGCTTTTCTGAAGTCCTTAGTCAAGAATAGGACCTGCAGGACACTTTAAATAACAGGTTGCTCCTTGATTTTCCAGGCCATGGTAAAAATACCTGTCTAATACAGAGAGTATTGTGAATTAGTGAGTTACCATAAACTGATCAGATGTATCATGTTGTAAATTGATGCAGTATTCTGTAACACACTGTTCAAATAACATCTGTAAATCAGTGTCAAGGCCCTGCGACCGTTGAGCGTCCTTTCCAGGAGGGATTACTTGTACATCAAGCTGCCACACTCCAAAATCAAGATGTATTTTTGTCCGCTCTTACAGGAGTAATAAATAACTTTATTTATTAAATATTTCAATTAATCAGTATGTTCTGCAGCACCCTCAGCACCCCTACTTCCCGTGGCATTGCTTGATCTGTAAGATTTATATAGCATGTTCATGTTGTTTCCCCAGGTGTAGCACTGAGCTATATTGCATAGACATATCGGTAACTTGTCTGGCAGTAGCTGCAGCATCAGGACTCCTTGTGTCACGTGGTATCTCCTTATTCATCTCAGACGTATCTGTGATATGGTCAAGGCAGGCGGGTACAAAGTCCAGAAACAGGCAAGGGTCAAAACCCTGGGTGACAGCATCACCCATCTCATATGTATATACTGTATTCTATACTATGCCAGTCTGAAATATATATTCTTAATCCATTCCCTACTTAGATTTACGTGTATTTTGGGTATATGTTGTGAAACTGTTAGATATTACTTGTTAGATATTACTGCACGGTCGGAGCTAGAAGCACACGCATTTCACTACACCCGCAATAACATATGCTAAACACGTGTATGTGACCAATACAATTTGGTTTGATTGTAGCGTACTGTCACAGTTTATGTTTGAGAAAAAGTAGGAGTGAAAAGTTTTATATTTTGTTCAAAATGTACTTGAATAAAAGTGAATGCATTACAATATAAAGGATGAGAATAGCTGAATAAATGCTAATTACGGGGATACAAAAATATATTCACAGATCTGGACCATTTATCAATTTTGAATGGCCCTTTGCTCAATTCTGAACATTCAATTAAAAAACGAGATTTGATGAAGTTAAATCACCACAGAGGTGGTGCTGTTTGTTATAGAGACCCGTTTTCTACTGATGAGGGGGAGAGAGACCTCTTCGCAAAAGCTAGTCAACAGTCAGCAATTTATCATCCAGGATGTCAATACCAGGTGTTTTGTCCATATTTATAGATAGCATCAATTGTTACCTTTTCCGCACCCACTTTGTGTAACTCAAAACTACAGTGCTTGTCTTTCATTATTTGGTTCATTATGCATGAATATGAATGCTCAGCATGTCATGCCTAAATTTGCTAATCTTGTCTACAAAAAAAGTTATTGAACTGGTTGGCAATATCAAAGGGTTTTATTAGGAACAAGCAATCTGCCTCAATGAATAATGGAGCCGAGTTTGCTTTTTTGACTAGAATTTAATTTAAAGTACTCAAGAGCTTTTTACTATCATTCATCTTTGTTCCATAGTATAGTTTCTTCTTCTTTTTGTTTAGTTTAGTTACATGATTAATCAATTTACTGTATGTTTGCCAGTCTGCTGTGTTGTCATACTTATTTGCTATTCCCTTTGCCTCATCCCGCTCAGCAGTACAGTTTTTCAATTCATCATCTATTCATGGGGATTAGGCAGTTCTTACCAGGGATGCCAATTTAGCCATTTTGTTGCTAGATTTAGCAACTTTTCAGAGTACCCTGGCAACTTTATTTTCAAACAGCACCTAACAACAAATTTAGCTACTTTTAAAAATGTATTTGGAACTTTTAGCAACTTTTGAAAAGTGACTCAAACGCTAAAATGCATTTCCCCTTTAAATGACACAAAACTGATTTTCTCTGTCACACTCAGTCACAAAAGTGGCTGCAAAAGTGCATTGTGAGTGATGTCAGCAGCAGGCGCTCAGCTCGTGCACAGGCAGCATTAGGCCAGCAGCAATTTCAGCAAATTGCAAGTTATTGTTGACTGACTGCAGCAGCAGTAGTATGCGTTCAACGAGACAAACCCAATGAATATAGTTGGTCACAAATGTTTGATCTTGAAAAGAACTTACAACATCAATCAACATGTCTCAATCAAAATTGTACAGCCAGAAGTACAGAAAAGAGTGGGAGTCTGTACCTGAATTTAAAGGGTGGCTGAAGCCAGTAATTGGGGATGATTGTCGGGCATACTGTGTGTACTGCAAATCAGATATGCTTGCAAAAATGTATGACATCAAAAAACATTGTGCTACAGCAAAGCATATAAATAAATCAAAACTGTACAACCCCACAACGCAGTCTACATAACCAACTGTGGTAAAGAAAGTGGATAACTGCAAAAGCGCAGAAGCTACTATGGCAATGGCCATTGCGGAGCATTGTTTGCGGCTAGCATGTGACCATTTAGGTATGGCTTGCAAAGCTGCCTTTTCAGATTCTGTGGCAGCAACAAACTTCCAAATGCACCGCACCAAGTGCACAGAAATGATTAGGGGAGTACTGGCTCCTTATTTTCTCAAAAGGGTAACATCAGATGTGGGGGATGAGAAGTTCAGTCTCCTTTTGGATGAGTCCACAGATGTCAGTGTCTCGAAATACCTGGGTGTGGTGATTCGGTATTTCAGTGCTAAAAAAAGAACCGTTGTGTCCACATTTCTCGGGCTGGTTGAATTGGAGGGGGACGATGCCAGATCAATAGCAAAGGCGGTAGTTGAGTTTCTTGAGAAGCGTAACCTTAAAAAAGAGAATCTTCAGGGTATTGGCACTGATAATGCGTCCGTGATGACTGTGGTGCACAATGGGATGCACAAGATTTTAAAGGAAGAATGTGCATTGCCCAATTTGGTACTCATCCGCTGTGTGTGCCATTCTTTATAATTGGCTGTCAGTGCAGCATCCAAAGAAACCATCCCTGGGAGTGTTGAGTACTTAATGAGGGAAACCTACAACTGATTTTCAATTTCCCCAAAAAGGCGCAAGGAGTACAAAGCAGTGTATGCCACCATTAATTGTGGCCAGAAACCCCTGCAGATCACCAAAGTGTGTGCCACACGTTGGCTATCGATTGAGCCTGCGGTAACTCGTATATTGAGCCAGTGGGAAGAACTGAAACTCCACTTTGAGGTGAAACTCCACTTCCAAGGCCAGTGAGCGTTGCTACATGGCGGATGTGCTCCACGCCATGTACATGGACAAGACCAATTATGTCTACCTGACATTCTTGAAATCAATCCTGTCCGACGTACAAGTTGCAGTGAAGTCATTTGAGAGAGAGCAAACAGATCCTGTCAAGCTTTTGGACAATCTGGTACACCTCTTAACATCAATTTGCAGCAGAGTAGTCAACCCTATGGCAAAAATTGATGTCCTGAAGGATGCCATTGATGGACATCTCAGTCCATCACCATACTTTGGGTACCTTTTCGAGAGCACGGTGTACCAACTCAGTCTTGCGCCAGAGGACAAAAAGGTCATTCGGAGACGGTGCATCAACTACATTGTTGCTTTAAGCAAGGAACTGCAAGCAAGACTCCCAGACAACCTTGAAAGCCTTGTGAAACATGGCCTTGTTCAGTGTTAAGTAAACGCTAAAGCATAATAAAGGCACCACTGAAATTATTAAAGTAGCTGAGCTACTGGAATACCAGCCCCAAACAATTGATAAAATTGTTTCCCAATGGAGAAACATCCATCTGTTTAGGTGGGACTCAACTGAAAATACAGTCGAGTTTTGGAGTGAAGTGAATAACTACACGGACTCTTCCGGGTCAAATCCATTTGAAGAACTGTGCAAAGCTGCACTCGCTGCCCTCTCCATGCCACACTCAAATGCGGAGGTTGAACGGCTGTTCAGCCAAATGAGTGTGGTCAAGTCAAAGTTAAGAAATAGAATGTCACTGCACACTCTCAACTCCATACTCCTGGTGCGGTATGGACTGAAGCTGGCTGGTGATACCTGTTACCAGCATAAACCAAGTGAAGTTCTGCAGCAGTTTGGCATACAGCTTTAAGGCCACTCCATCCTCTACTGCTGGTTCCAGCTCTGTGACAATGCAGTTGGACAGTGAAGATGAAGAGGATTTCCTTGCCAATCTATG
This sequence comes from Salvelinus alpinus, assembly GCF_045679555.1. Taxonomy (NCBI): domain Eukaryota; kingdom Metazoa; phylum Chordata; class Actinopteri; order Salmoniformes; family Salmonidae; genus Salvelinus; species Salvelinus alpinus. Next base: position 18,547,434 of record NC_092116.1, read on the forward strand.
ATTCATAATATTTACAGTACGTATGCAAGGAGTGGACTTTCTGTAACTGGCGGAGACACACAGCTGATGGTGGCAGTGTGTACTGCAGTGTGTCTGAGAACAGTGGCAATATCTGGAGGAAAAAATTGAACAGCTAGCCAGCCAAGCAGCACAACAACCTGGAGAGAGCTGGAGAGAGATGCCTAGCGCGCACATAATTATTTTTGTTAAGTTGCTTGTTCAATAAGATAGCATATATTCCTTGTTATTAGCTTGTACCTATAATTGTTGATCAGTTAGTTAGCATGTTAACTACCAATACACTGCTTAAAACTATAATTGTTCCGAATGTGTAGGTATACTAGTTGAAAAGAAAAGAAATAAAATGTAATTGTTCAATAATGTGTAATTGTTTAATAATTTAATGTGTTGTGTTTAAAAATGAAAATATCTGATCATATAAAATGTGTTGTGTTTATATTACTTTAACAAATATAAATATATGATAATAAACAAACAAATCTAAACTAACAAATGTCAAATCATATTTTTCGAAGAGATGGCTAGTCAATTTGAGTAACGTTATTGTGTATTCTACATAATGATTCAGGTTTACGTTTACGTAATGACGTCATCGCGCAATGACATCACAACGTAATTTAGCTACTTTTAGCAACAAACCGACCTGCCTCTAGCAACTTCCCCTGAAAATTAGTTGGCAACACTAACAGTCAGTTTCTTTCTTGATGTACCCAGAAGAAGTAGTTTCATAAATGCTTCAAGTGTAGCGTCAGGATGTTCCTCATTACACACATCATACCTACAAATATTTTTCACATCTTCGACCTAGGAATCATTGCAAAATCTATTGTATGATCGTTTATACACAATTTTAGGTCCAGTCTTTGGAACGTTGGTTTTTCTAGATATAACTATTATGATCACTACATCCCATGGGTGTGTATCTTGCTTTAGAGCAGATTTCTGCAACATTACTAAAGATCAATACACGTGGATGATTTAGTTCCTGTTCTGTTTGTAAATACCCAGGTAGGTTGAATGAACTTGAACCAGATTGCAGGCACTGGTTACAGTTTACTTTTGAGTGGGCAGTTTGCTGACAGGCTACCTACATTATGAGATTATTGTGGATAAGAGCGATACGCCCATTATTTGTATTTGTCAAACGGCAGCCAAGCATCGAACATGTCACTAGAATAAGACCCTCGATATTTTTGGAAAAGAACATCAAGCTAGCTCATCACCTTCGACATTCAACACCCTGTGGAGTTAATCATAATGTATTTAATCTCTAGCCTAATAACCTGAATGCTTTCCCGCGTCGTTATGGGAGGACCACACAACATATCATCATGTGACTATACGCTTACTTCGACATGATGGTTATTATATCAATATTTACGCATAAAGGCGTTTCCACCGCAATTTCTCGCATAATTAATTTTACCGACACAAAAAGATCCCACCATGTCCAACGAACAAATTGTCTGTCGGCATTTATACATTTGTACCGGCATTTCATGTTTCCATCAGCCAGGTCGTGACTTTTTTCACGAGTCATGTAGGCTAAATCATCCGCATGAAATGGTTGGATGGAGCCGTGGTTACTGTCACACATGACTGTAGGTTATACATAGGCTATGCTGGGAAGTCCCGCCTACACTTTTATTTGCTGGTCGGGATGTAATTTTTGGGCGGAAGGGTAGTCTATACATCTCACCTTCACATGCATGAAATAGCCTACAATAAAGTTATTATACGGAAGTATAATACAGATTCAGAGAAAGATCGAAAGAGAAAGTGAAACCTAAGGATGTTGAAAAAGAGTTCAGGGGATAATAGAGGGAGAGCACGTTGCCTTGCTCAGTCTTACAGACTACCTTCAGTGAGTGAACTAGCAGCTGAGAGACAGTGAGTGAAGAGAGCAACACGATGGCAACTCAACTGCAGAAGCCAGAGAAGCACTATGACCCCAGAGACACAACGCTCAAGTTTGTCAAGAGACCGGATGATATTAGTAAGATTTATTGTCAGATTAACTCATTAGACAATGGATTTTCACTCAAACCAGTAAGCCTAATGGAATCGTTATTCTGCATGAATGTTATTTTGTAATAATAGCTTTGGTTAAAAAAAAACAACGTTTCTCCCATTCCAGACAGCACAAACGTTAATAAATTGAATGAATTGTGGTTACAATTGGGCAATTCTTGAATTGCGGTGGTAAATGCTGTCCGTTGGCTTTGGCACCATGTAAAAACACTTCAAAATTACAAAAACATTCGTTTTATTTAACTGTTATTTAATAAGAAAACATGCATATCCATTATACTGCAATACATCTGTTTGTATCCATTGTAGAAACGACTGGGAGATAGCAAATTGGCTTGCCCCATGTTTTGGGGATTTAGAGATATCTATCTATTATTTTGAATGCTAGACAGTGAACAAAAGTATATAATATATTGTATAGATCAATTAAAACAAAGAAGGCTATTAAAACGTTATTTTAAGGTACACCTATTACATACTAATTTGTAGTTTATAGGTATGTAGGCCTATGTAAGCAGCTTATAAGGCCTTTATTATGGCTCATTAGCCATATGATAGGCCTTAAGTGATTTGTTATTCAAACATGATTAGTTATGTGGTACTGGCCAATCATTAACATAATTATTAGCCATAATGCATATTTATAGTTAATAAAGCACAAGTTACACAAGAAACAGACTCAATATGGGCCTAATAAGGGCATAGTACTTCAATATGTTTTACCTATACTGAAGTGTGACCACCATTTTACTTGCAGAAATGACCTCATTGGACAGAATGGGAAATATCTCCCCTCATTTTTAAAAATTGTACCTTAATTTGACTAGGCAAGTCAGTTAAGAACAAATTTTTATTTTCAATGACAGACTAATGGGTTGACTGCCTTGTTCAGGAGCAGAACACAGATTTGTACCTTGTCAGCTCAGGGATTCGATATTGCAACCTTTTGGTTACAGGTCCAACGCTCTAACCACTAGCCTACGCTGCCACCCAATGGTGTTCAAGCAAAAATGTTATGTAAACAACTAAAGTTCCATATACAGTTGAAGTCGGAAGTTTACATACACCTTAGCCAAATACATTTAAAATCAGTTTTTCACAATTCCTGACATTTAATTCTAGTCAAAATGCCTAGTTTTAGGTCAGTTAGGATCACCACTTATTTTAAGAATGTGAAATGTCAGAATAATAGTAGAGAGAATGATTTATTTCAGCTTTTATTCCTTTCATCAAATTCCCAGTGATTTATTTCAGATATTATTTCTTTCATCACATTCCCAGTGGGTCAGAAGTTTACATACACTCAATTAGTATTTGGAGCATTGCCTTTAAATTGCTTAACTTGGGTCAAATGTTTTGTGTAGCCTTCCACAAGCTTCCCACAATAAGTTCGGTGAATTTTGGCCCATTCCTCCTGACAGAGCTGGTGTAACTGAGTCAGGCTTGTAGGCCTCCTTGCTCACACACACTTTTTCAGTTCTGCCCACAAATGTTCTATAGGATTGAGGTCAGGGCTTTGTGATGGCCACTCCAATACCTTGACTTTGTTGTCCTTAAGCCATTTTGCCACAACTTTGGAAGTATGCTTGGGGTCATTGTCCATTTGGAAGACCCATTTGCGACCAAGCTTTAACTTCCTGACTGATGTCTTGAGATGTTGCTTCAATATATCCACATCATTTTCGTTCCTCATAATGTCATCTATTTTGTGAAGTGCACCAGTCCCTCCTGTAGCAGAGCACCCCCACAACATGATGCTGCCACCCCCATGCTTCACGGTTGGGATGGTGTTTTTCGGCTTGCAAGCCTCCTCCTTTTTCCTCCAAACATAACGATGGTCATTATGGCCAAACAGTTCTATTTTGTTTCATCAGACCAGAGGACATTTCTCCAAAAAGTACGATCTTTGTCCCCATGTGCAGTTGCAAACCGTAGTCTGGCTTTTTTATGGTGGTTTTGGAGCAGTGGCTTCTTCCTTGCTGAGCGCCCTTTCAGGTTATGTCGATATAGGACTCGTTTAACTGTGGATTATAGGTACCTTTTTACCTGTTTCCTCCAGCATCTTCACATAGTCCTTTGCTGTTGTTCTGGGATTGATTTGCACTTTTCGCACCAAAGTACGTTCATCTCTAGGAGACAGAACGCGTCTCCTTCCTGAGCGGTATGACGACTGCATGGTCCCATGGTGTTTATACTTGCGTACTATTGTTTGTACAGATGAACGTGGTACCTTCAGGCATTTGGATATTTCTCCCAAGGATGAACCAGACTTGTGGAGGTCTACAATTTTTTGTTCTGAGGTCTTGGCTGATTTCTTTTGATTTTCCCAGGATGTCAAGCAAAGAGGCAATGAGTTTGAAGGTATGCCTTGAAATACATCGACTGGTACACCTCCAATTGACTCAAATTATGTCAATTAGCCTATCAGAAACTTCTAAAGCCATGACATCATTTTCTGGAATTTTCCAAGCTGTTTAAAGGCACAGTCAACTTTGTGTATGTTAACTTCTGACCCACTGGAATTGTGATACAGTGAATTATAAGTGAAATAATCTGTCTGTAAACAATATTTGGAAAAATCACTTCTTTCATGAACAAAGTAGATTTCCTAACCGACTTGCCAAAACTATAGTTTGTTAATTAACAAGACATTTTTGGAGTGGTTGAAAAATTTGTTTGAAAGACTCCAACCTAATTTTATGTAAACTTCCAACTTCAACTGTACATGCTTCGTTTTAAAATGATGTCTCCAAGATGGCATAGCAGTCAGACGTCCTTTGTCCTCGTCTTGTCGTGTCCCGTGTATATATATATTTACATCTTTCTTCGCATATCTTTTATATATTTTCTTTTCCAAAAACTCAAATTCAAAACACTCTCCTGCAACCCGCCTCATCAATAAAATAAAAAGGTATTATTTACCTCAAATCTGAAATCCACAATAGAAGCTAGCCAGAAGCTAACCAGAAGCTAGCCAGAAGCTAACAAGAAGCTAGCCAGTTTACTGGCTAACGTTAGTATTCAGCTAACCACGGTTGGTGGTCATCAGCTATCCTTAAGCTCGAAAAGCTATCGCCAGTTTTGTACAATGCGACTCAGACCAGAACATACCGGACCTATTTTTCTCTTCATATCCCTGGATTTCAACCGCAAGCTCTGGACATTTACACCTGGATCTCGCAGCTAGCTAGCTGCTATCCGTGTGACTATTGGCTTACATCGATCCCGGAGCAAACATCAATTATTCCGGAGCTAGCCAGCTGAAGAGTTCCATCAGCCACTCCTGGGCTACAATCACCTATCCAGACCCGTTTTACTGCCGATGCGGAGCCCCACCGGGCCTTCACAATTGGACTACCGACGTTTTCTGCCCGAGGGAGTTATACAACTGGCCCCTCCGTCGCGACGTTACCTGAACGCCCATCTGCGGCCCGCTAATCGTTAGCTGTCTTATCGGCTGCTATCTGAATAGGTCTATCGGACAATTTTTCTTGGGTCACTATAACTATATCTATTTTGCCAATTGGATTGATCCCCTCTACCACAGTGAACCCCACTAATCTACCGACGGAAATGCACAAGGTGGCTAAAAACAGACCGCCATACTATGCTAGCTTGCTACCGATGGCCCGGCTAGCTGTCTGAATCACCGTTACCCCAACCAACCTCACTACTCACTGGACCCTTATAATTCACTCGACTAAGCATGCCTCTCCTTAATGTCAATATGCCTTGTCCATTGCTGTTCTGGCTAGTGTTTATTGGCTTATTTCACTGTAGAGCCTCTAGCCCTGCTCATTATACCTTATCCAACCTTTCAGTTCCTACACCCACACATGCGATGACATCACCTTGTTTCAATGATGTTTCTAGAGACAATATCTCTCTCCTCATCACTCAATACCTAGGTTTACCTCCACTGTATTCACATCCTACCATACCTTTGTCTGTACACTATACCTTGAAGCTATTTCATCGCCCCCGGAAACCTCCTTTTACTCTCTGTTCCGGACGTCCTAGACGACCAATTCTCATAGCTTTTAGCCGTACCCTTATCCTACTCCTCCTCTGTTCCTCTGGTGATGTAGAGGTGAATCCAGGCCCTGCAGTGCCTAGCTCCACTCCTATTCCCCAGGCGCTCTCTTTTAATGACTTCTGTAACCCCAATAGCCTTGGTTTCATGCATGTTAACATTAGAAGCCTCCTCCCTAAGTTTGTTTTATTCACTGCTCTAGCACACTCTGCCAAACCGGATGTTCTAGCCGTGTCTGAATCCTGGCTTAGGAAGACCACCAAAAATTCTTAAATCTCCATCCCTAACTACAACATTTTTAGACAAGATAGAATGGCCAAAGGGGGCGGTATTGCAATCTACTGCAGAGATAGCCTGCAGACTTCTGTCCTACTATCCAAGTCTGTTCCCAAACAATTTGACCTTCTACTTTTAGAAATCCACCTCTCTAAAAACAAGTCTCTCACCGTTGCCGCCTGCTATAGACCACCCTCTGCCCCCAGCTGTGCTCTGGACACCATATGTAAACTGATTGCCCCCCATCTATCTTCAGAGCTCGTGCTGCTAGGCGACCTAAACTGGAACATGCTTAACACCCCAGCCATCCTACAATCTAAGCTTGATGCCCTCAATCTCACACAAATTATCAATGAACCTACCAGGTACCACCCCAAAGCCTTAAACACGGGCACCCTCATAGATATCATCCTAACCAACTTGCCCTCTAAATACACCTCTGCTGTTTTCAACCAAGACCTCAGCGATCACTGCCTCATTGCCTGCATCCGTAATGGGTCAGCGGTCAAACGACCTCTACTCATCACTGTCAAACGCTCCCTGAAACACTTCAGCGAGCAGGCCTTTCTAATCGACCTGGCCGGGGTATCCTGGAAGGATATTGACCTCATCCCGTCAGTAGAGGATGCCTGTTTTTTTTTAAATGCCTTCCTCACCATCTTAAATAAGCATGCCCCATTCAAGAAATGTAGAACCAGGAACAGATATAGCCCTTGGTTCTCTCCAGACCTGACTGCCCTTAACCAACACAAAAACATCCTATGGCATTCTGCATTAGCATCAAACAGCCCCCGTGATATGCAACTTTTCAGGGAAGTTAGAAACCAATATACACAGGCAGTTAGAAAAGCCAAGGCTAGCTTTTTCAGGCAGAAATTTGCTTCCTGCAACACAAACTAAAAAATGTTCTGGGACACTGTAAAGTCCATGGAGAATAACAACACCTCCTCCCAGCTGCCCACTGCACTGAGGATAGGAAACACTTTCACCACCGATAAATCCACTATAATTACGAATTTCAATAAGCATTTTTCTACGGCTGGCCATGCTTTCCACCTGGCTACCCCTATCTCGGTCAACAGCACTGCACCCCCCACAGCAACTCGCCCAAGCCTTCCCCATTTCTCCTTCTCCCAAATCCAGTCAGCTGATATTCTGAAAGAGCTGCAAAATCTGGACCCCTACAAATCAGCCGGGCTAGACAATCTGGACTCTTTCTTTCTAAAATTATCTGCCGAAAATGTTGCAACCCCTATTACTAGCCTGTTCAACCTCTCGTGTCATCTGAGATTCCCAAAGATCGGAAAGCAGCTGCGGTCATACCTCTCTTCAAAGGGGGGGAAGCTCTTGACCCAAACTACTACAGACCTATTTCTATCCTTCCCTGCCTTTCTAAGGTCTTCGAAAGTTAAGTCAACAAACAGATTACCGACCATTTAGAATCCCACCATACCTTCTCCGCTATGCAATCTGGTTTCAGAGCTGGTCATGGGTGCACCTCAGCCACTCTCAAGGTCCTAAACGATATCTTAACCACCATCGATAAGAACAATACTGTGCAGCCGTATTCATTGACCTGGCCAAGGCTTTCGACTCTGTCAATCACCACATCCTCATCGGCAGACTCGATAGCCTTGGTTTCTCAAATAATTGCCTCGCCTGGTTCACCAACTACTTCTCAGATAGAGTTCAGTGCGTCAAATCGGAGGGCCTGTTGTACGGGCCTCTGGCAGTCTCTATGGGGGTGCCAAAGGGTTCAATTCTTGGACCGACTCTCTTCTCTGTATATATCAATGATGTCGCTCTTGCTGCCGGTGAGTCTCTGATCCACCTCTACGCAGACGACACCATTCTGTATACTTCTGGCCCTTCTTTGGATTCTGTGTTAACAACCCTCCAGACGAGCTTCAATACCATACAACTCTCCTTCCGTGGCCTCCAATTGCTCTTAAATACAAGTAAAACTAAATGCATGCTCTTCAACCAATCGCTGCCTGCACCCGCCCGTCCAACATCACTACTCTGGACAGTTCTGACTTGGAATATGTGGACAACTACAGATACCTAGGTGTCTGGTTAGACTGTAAACTCTCCTTCCAGACTCACATCAAACATCTCCAATTCAAAGTTAAATCTAGAATTGTCTTCCTATTTCGCAACAAATCATCCTTCACTCATGCTGCCATACATACCCTTGTAAAACTGACCATCCTACCGATCCTCGACTTCGGCGATGTCATTTACAAAATATCCTCCAATACCCTACTCAATCAATTGGATGCAGTCTATCACAGTGCCATTCGTTTTGTCACCAAAGCCCCATATACTACCCACTACTGCGACCTGTACGCTCTCGTTGGCTGGCCCTCGCTTCATACTCGTCGCCAAACCCACTTGCTCCAGGTCATCTACAAGACCCTACTAGGTAAAGTCCCCCCTTATCTCAGCTCGCTGGTCACCATAGCAGCACCCACCTGTAGCACGCGCTACAGCAGGTATATCTCTCTGGTCACCCCCAAAACCAATTCTTCCTTTGGCCGACTCTCCTTCCAGTTCTCTGCTGCCAATGACTGGAACGAACTACAAAAATCTCTGAAACTGGAAACACTTATCTCCCTCACTAGCTTTAAGCACCAGCTGTCAGAGCAGCTCACAGATTACTGCACCTGTACATAGTCCATCTATAATTTAGCCCAAACAACTACCTCTCCCCCTACTGTATTTATTTATTTAGCTCCTTTTCTCACCATTATTTCTATCTCTACTTTGCACATTCTTCCACTGCATATCTACCATTCCAGTGTTTAACTTGCTATATTGTATTTACTTCGCCACCATGGCCTTTTTTTGCCTTTACCTCCCTTATCTCACCTCATTTGCTCACATTGTATATAGACTTATTTTTCTACTGTGTTATTGACTGTATGTTTGTTTTACTCCATGTGTAACTCTGTGTTGTTGTATGTGTCGAACTGCTTTGCTTTATCTTGGCCAGGTCGCAATTGTAAATGAGAACTTGTTCTCAACTTGCCTACCTGGTTAAATAAAGGTGAAATAAAAATAAATAAATAAAAATGTCTGAGTGATGGAGTGGGCCCCTGGCTAAAAAACAAGAAAATGGTGCAGTCGGTTTGCTTTTTGAAATGATTCATACTTTCAGTTTTGATACTTAGGTATATTTTAGAAATTACATTTACTTTTGATACTTAAGTATATTTAAAACCAAATACTTTTAGGCATTTACTCAAGTAGTTTTTTACTAGGTGACTTTCACTTGAGTAATTTTCTATTGAGGAATATTTACTTTCACTTAAGTATGACAATTGGGTACTCTTTCCACCACTGCTTGCTGTTAATTCATTTAAATCAAGGGAAATTACATTTTGAGCAAAATTATAAATCATATCACTTTCATAAATTTGTTTTAAAGAATTGACTACCTTTTGTGGCATCCATTTCAGAAAATGCAAGTGTACCTAATATGTCTCATGTTGCCATCATTGGTGTTACTACTCTCCTACTGGTGACACAATGTTATTGTAATGGTTAAAATTATTTAAAGCCATTAGGCAACCATATTAGTTGATTGAGAATGGGAAGATGTACCCAAATATATTTAAATAAATAAATAAATATATATAAAAAATTATGTCATGCCCAAATGCCACCATATCTCAAGAACGACCCAATTATAATATCTTGCATAGTATGTGCTTGGGTGCTTTTATTTAACAGCCATTGCACAATGACAACTATTTTTTTCCTAATAGTTAAAAGGTGTCAGGTTGAAGGAGAATGTGACATAAAAAATGAAGAAGTTTTGGCATAACAGCCCTTACAGACAATTGAATCACAATATTGTTCATGTAAAATCATTTTCTGATCAAATGTCTTTTGATGTCTCAGCCGGCGATGATTACCCTGAAATTCTGAAAGCAGAGATGTCCTGTGGTCACGCAGTCACACCTGAGTCACTGACAGAATGGTGTCGCATGCTGCTCAACCAGGTAGGCTACACAAAATGTTTTCAGACATTTCATATTACAAACATTCTCAAAATATAAAAGTGGCTAAAAACCTCCTATTCAGAAAACCCACTAGGATATAGACGGGTGAGGTGTTTACCAACACGGGTTATAGGCTGGGTTTTTGTACAGAACTTTGTGACATCAGCTGATGTAAGAAGGGCTTTATAAATACATTTGATTTGAAAGCCGGTGTGCATGCAATCACAAATAAAAACAGTTGGCTTACAAACAAAGGATTATTAACAACATGTAAGCTAATTTTGTCTGCAAATGTTAATTGAAAACGTTTGCCCAGTAAGCACTGTTTGTCTTTCAAATACATTGTTACAGTTGTTGGTTAGCTTGCTTGCTAACCCTAGCCATATTAGTTTTAGTTACCCAGAGGCCCAACAGGACGTTACTTCAGGAAAATCCTAGCGAAGCAAACTTGACAGACCATGCTTGGGTTTGGGAAGTCAATGAGAGAAGTGAAAAATGAATCCTTAGTTGTTTATTTTCTCAAATTCTAAAGGCACAACCTAGATTTGAACCAATATCTAGAGCTGAACATGTTATTACTCCAACCTCGGGAAAGTGACAAAGGATGTGTTCGTAAATTCACAATGGCAATCTACTCCGATATCAGAGCACTCTGGTTTTAGAGTGCCAGAGCGCAGAATAATTTATGAATTTGTTAATGCCCAAAACTCAGTTCTTATGACAGATGTCAGTAAACGTCGGAAAAAATAACTACATAAATATTTTGCCAGTAACACAGATACAAACAGGAACCCTCTTGATAACATGAAAACAGGCTGTGTTCCAAAATGCATACTGTGTTCAATCTAGAGCGTATACTGAGTATGGTAGTCAACTGTCATTCTTCAAGTACGATTCCAAACATAAGAACGCGAAAAGGCACGTATGTACATGGTTAACCGGAAGTTTCATAAGCATACTTGGGAGGTCTGGAAACCAAACCACGCGTAGGAGCATACTTTTTCATTCCCTTCGCCGGGGAGGCTATCCCATAACACCTAGCAATGCAGCGGAAATTCCCAAAACTTCAGAATTAAGGGTGTACTGAGGTCCTCACATATTCCAGTCTGTGCTAGCAAAACAGTCCTGTAGCGTAGCATCTGTGTCATCTGACCACTTCCGTATTGAGCGAATCACTGGTACTTCCTGCTTTAGTTTTTGCTTTTAAGCAGGAATCAGGAGGATAGAATTATGGTCAGATTTGCCAAATGGAGGGCGGGGAGAGCTTTGTATGCATCTCTGTGTGTGGAGTAAAGGTTTCCTCTTGTTGCACCTGTGGTAGAAATTAAGTAAAACGGATTTAAATGTGCCTGCATTAAAGTCCACGGCCACTAGAAGTACCACTTCTGGATGAGCATTTTCTTGTTTGCTCATGGCCTTAATCAGCTGGTTGAGTACGGTCTTAGTGCCAGCATCGGTTTGTGGTAAATAGACAGCTACGAATAATATAGATGAGAACTCTCTTGCTAGATAGTGTGGTCTACATCTTATCATAAGGTACTCTACTTCAGGCAGCCAGGACACGGTGAAACATAAGATATTACAGCATTTAATGTCCCGTTGGTAGTATAATCTTGATCCTAGGTCATCCATTTTATTTTACAATAATTGCAAGTTTGCCAATAGAACAGATGGCAATGGGAGTTCATTCATTAGCCTATGAATTCTCAGAAGGCAGCCCGACCTCCGCCCCCTTTTTCTCTGTCTTTTCTTCATGCAAATGACGTGGATTTGGGCCCATCCCCGTGAAAGCAGTATATCCTTTGCATCGGACATGTTAAAGAAAAATTATTATTCCAGTTCGAGGTAAGTAATCGCGGTTCTGATTCCCAGAAGTTATTTTTGGTCATAAGAGACGATAGCAGCAACATTATGTACAAAATAAGTAAAAAATAAGTGACAAATAACGCGAAAAAACTAACAAAATAGCACAGCACAGGTTAGGAGGACGTAAAACATCAGCCATCCCTTCCGGCGCCATTCTATTCTATTCTTTATGTCGCTCACTTGTGGATGCTAAAATGTTTATTCTATTCTGCTCAGCCATTTACTTTGTTTGTATTTTTATCTTTTATTATTCCTTGTTGCATTGTTGAGAAGGAACCTGTAAGTAAGCATTTTGTTGGACCTATACATACGACTAATAAGACTTTTGTTATGTTCCCCAGCAAGAAAACACAAAATTGTCACTCAAACATAAGGGGGAACTAACGAAGAGTCACTGACAACAAACAAAACGAAACAGGAGGGTTTTGTTTTGGAGGGTTTTTGGAGGGTTTTAGTAGGGTTCATTGTCCTGCTGGAAGACCCATGACCTTCGATGGAGACCCAGGTTTCAGACACTGGATCCGACATTGCGCTCCAAAATGCCTTGGTATTCTCCTGATTTCATGATGTCATGCACATGTAACCTCCTTTCATTCAGTTGGCGATGGATGGTGCGAGTTGAAACTGTCATACCTTGTATCTGAAGGTCAGCTTGAATATGAGTAGCAGTTGATCGAGGTGCTTTCTCCACCATTCAAACAATCTTTTGCTGCAATCTTCCATCAAGTTCTCTCTTGCAGCCACGTCCATACAGGAACATCAAGGTCTCTGGAGATGGACTTGTAGCCATGAGATTGTCCATGCTTGGCTACAACCTTGTGGTTGGTCTCCTCAGATAATTCTCTGGTTTTCTTTCTTTTTTCCATGCTCACTGCGGTACACACAGTGACACAAAACAGGAGAATGAGTCCTTTTCTCTATTTAAACTGGTTTAATTAGTGTTTCTTATAATGCAGGCACCTGCGACTCAATTCCAAAGTAAAGGAGAATCACCTGCTTAAAATCGAATCATTTCTAACTACTTCAAGAAGGTGGCAATAATATTGTCTGGGCCATTTTAGGATTTCTTTGTGGAATAAGCTAACATTTAGTAAATAATTCCGATTTTTTTCTCCGTTTTGTTCAACTGCAAACCAAAGACATACATATGTGGATACCAAAATAATTTTAAATTTCAACAAATATTTGTTTTTATATGCATAAATATAATTAGAAGGCCTTCTCCTTTATAATATGCCAGTATTTGTTTTCTATCCAATGCATTTAGCTTACATTAGGATTAAGTAGTCTAAGCCTTCTAATCTAGTTGTATTGCATCATATCACCTATCAATATTTGTTATCATTACATTTTTACATTTAAGTCATTTAGCAGACGCTCTTATCCAGAGCGACTTACAAATTGGTGCATTCACCTTATGATATCCAGTGGAACAACCACTTTACAATAGTGCATCTAACTCTTTTAAGGGGGGGGGGGGTTAGAAGGATTACTTTATCCTATCCTAGGTATTCCTTAAAGAGGTGGGGTTTCAGGTGTCTCCGGAAGGTGGTGATTGACTCCGCTGACCTGGCGTCGTGAGGGAGTTTGTTCCACCATTGGGGTGCCAGAGCAGCGAACAGTTTTGACTGGGCTGAGCGGGAACTGTACTTCCTCAGAGGTAGGGAGGCGAGCAGGCCAGAGGTGGATGAACGCAGTGCCCTTGTTTGGGTGTAGGGCCTGATCAGAGCCTGAAGGTACGGAGGTGCCGTTCCCCTCACAGCTCCGTAGGCAAGCACCATGGTCTTGTAGCGGATGCGAGCTTCAACTGGAAGCCAGTGGAGAGAGCGGAGGAGCGGGGTGACGTGAGAGAACTTGGGAAAGTTGAACACCAGACGGGCTGCGGCGTTCTGGATGAGTTGTAGGGGTTTAATGGCACAGGCAGGGAGCCCAGCCAACAGCGAGTTGCAGTAATCCAGACGGGAGATGACAAGTGCCTGGATTAGGACCTGCGCCGCTTCCTGCGTGAGGCAGGGTCGTACTCTGCGAATGTTGTAGAGCATGAACCTACAGGAACGGGTCACCGCCTTGATGTTAGTTGAGAACGACAGGGTGTTGTCCAGGATCACGCCAAGGTTCTTAGCACTCTGGGAGGAGGACACAATGGAGTTGTCAACCGTGATGGCGAGATCATGGAACGGGCAGTCCTTCCCCGGGAGGAAGAGCAGCTCCGTCTTGCCGAGGTTCAGCTTGAGGTGGTGATCCGTCATCCACACTGATATGTCTGCCAGACATGCAGAGATGCGATTCACCACCTGGTTATCAGAGGGGGGAAAGGAGAAGATTAATTGTGTGTCGTCTGCATAGCAATGATAGGAGAGACCATGTGAGGATATGACAGAGCCAAGTGACTTATCAATGCATAAGGTGAATATAAAATTAAACTAAACTACAGTATCTTGAACATCAGTGTCATTTAATAATGCATAGTTTTGCATTAGTGTATGAATGCATAGTTGTATGAATTTGCACTACACAACCTGAAGATCACTGACATCATTTTAACTTGTATTTTTCTGAATTCCCAGTTGTCTTGAAAGCACCATTATCCCCTATCTCCAGTGACCAGAACCTTACCTATATGACAAGTTACTACACGTTTTTTTGATTTCACAGACAGACCACTTATGGTGCTTTCAGGACATCTGGGAACTCTGAAAAATACGAGGTCAAATCATGACGTCAGTGATCTTAAGGTTGAAAAGTTGGAGCTTGAGAAAGAGTTCCTGAGTTCCCGAGTTGGAACTCCGAGTTTGTTGATCGTTCAAAAATATTTTGCCCAGTCAGAGCAAATTTTTTTCCCCAAGTTCTCAGTTGTCTTGAACACACTGAAGTCGGAAGTCTGAGATTTCTGAGTTTCTAGTTCCGAGTTCACAGTTCTGTTGTTTGCTGTTGATATGTACATCAACAACAACAAGATCAACAACTAATGCCAACCAAAGTGAGATGAACTAAAAACGAGGGAACACTGGGAAAACCCTCTCAAACTTTTTCAGCTAGCTAGTTGGCCGTAAGAATTACACTGATAAACGATGGAGAATAGTAGCCTGCTCATCTTTCTGTAGTTCGCTTCTTAATGCGCGCTTGTCCCAACCCATGTTTTGACAACTGAACGGGAACTTGACCGCCTGCCAAATACATTTGATTGACAACTAAGAGATATGCTAACTGTGAATAACAGTCATTCAAGTTCAGCATAGCTAGCTACAGTTGAAGTAGCCACTGTATCACAATTCCAGTGGGTCAGAAGTTTACATACACTAAGTTGACTGTGCCTTTAAACAGCTTGGAAAATTCCAGAAAATGATATCATGGCTTTAGAAGCTTCTGATAGGCTAATTGGCATCATTTGAGTCAATTGGAGGTGTACCTTGTGGTGGCTTTTTTCAGCATTACCAAATGAGGAGAGTTACAAACTTCACACACCAATCAGAGTTATACTTAAATTACATCTTTAATAATAATAAGAGCTTTGCAATAGCAATTTGACTTTCAATGATGCGCCATCTCTAATGAACCATTGAAAGTACCAACAGAAAAGTACAAAGATCTTTTATAGATACACACCTCTCAACTTACATGACGAACAACAGATACATAGAATGGTCACAAGGTTAAGATTTGTATGAAAGATATCTATAAAACATAGCAGACAGCAACTGCTGTGTCAACAGATTTCATTGTAAAGACCAGTTGATAATGGAATTTATATGCTTCAATTAATGATTAGAATATTCCACCCTGAAACCATATAATTGTATGAAATTGATTAGAATCATAAAAGTATTATTAATGATGTGTGTAGTTTTAGTCAGTAAAATTATAATAAATGATGAGTGTAGGTTTAGTCAGAATTAGGGTAAAACAATATATCTGTACAATATGTCTTTATAGTATCTTAAACACAGACTGTCTGAGCAAAATCCGGTGCCGACCTTGCTAGGGGCCTCTGAGAGATTTGGGAGAGGGCAGGGAGGACTTCTCACGGTCGCCCTAATCTTTGTCGGCTGGGTAGTGATACAGTATGTGCATAGGATACCTACTGTTTGTGTGTGAATGTAAGTGCTTAAGGAGCCAGTATTAAATTAATGGTTTTGTACAACAGACTAGCGCTCTCGTGAATAAACATTTTGACTATCGTAGCTGGGCCTCCGTCTGTTTCATTCAACCAGAATCTTACAAATTCTGGCTTGCAGACTGAGTAGTTTAATTGAAATGGTTTATGAACATTGAGAACATAATTCTCGTAACAATTTGGTCCTTCGAGAGCCGGATTCCAATACCTGTCCCCGCCGTCTGAAGGTACCACGCCGAAAACCGTGCACGAGCGGGTCGTTGACCCGTAAATTAAAGACCTGTCCCCTGACATTGGGGTTCTATAACAGGCCGGTATATATCTAAGGTCGGCAGAGACGGTGACGGAATCTAACCCACATTGCTTTTCCCAGTCTATGAGACGAAGGTCAGTAAACCTTTATTCACGAATTTGGGGAATTGACGCTCGGGCTACATTCAGAAAAATATTTGATTGTTTTTGCATAGTTTAGGTGTTGATTTTAAAAATCCCACAGGGCATTCTTACCTGGTGACCTATTTTTGGAATTTTGTGTAGAGAACCCTGATATAGGTAGTATTCTAGGCAATTGGAAAATAGGAATTGGGTGTAGAGCCATCTAGGCAGCTGGAGAAGGGGGTCCGTAATGACCCCAGGTATCTGTGGCCACTTCCAATGTAAACTATCTAATGTTGAGACCTAACCGTTAAATTGGTCAATATACATTAGTCGATCTAACATACTAAGATCTAACAGTAATTGATCTAGAGTGATATGAGCAGGAAGGGGAGAGTCAGATCTTCGCACATCTAAGTCTGATTATCCAACGAAGAAGGGAAGCCTAATATAGTGGAGTGAGAAACGAGATATTAACGTCAAAAGAACAAGGAACAACAGAAAAATAGGCTGCTGACTAGGGATTTATGTCCCCTGGAAAATAGCTTACAGGTTGTTTACAGGTGAGACCTAATGTCTGATCGAAAGACACCTCTATAGATAAAGTTTCAAGAAAGGAAAAACACACATAGATTGTGCAGGATAACAACTATAGTAATTGGATAACGGTAAAAAGCACATACATAGATCATAGAAATACATACACATAGATTTTGAGAATAAGCATAGTAACTACAAAGTTTACTAACAATGGGCAGTAAATCCTCTAAGGGAATCCCGGAATTAACGGGAGATGAGAAATATATGCAGGGAAAAGCTAAGAGAGATAATAATAAGATAATATTTTGGCCTGAAATGGAGGAAAAAGTATGAATGTGACGGACGTTTAAATATAGAAAAACTGGAATCAATGATTAAACAAATAAATAGGGTTTGTGGGGACAAGGTAGAAGAGCAACGGACAGAAGGGCTCGACACCACTCGTATTTGGCTGGCTGAAGCTAGAGAAAGAGCGGAGGGGGCAAAGAAAAAGGGAGCTACTAAGGAGGAAGAATTAGGTAGCCAGGAGCAGACAGAGAGGACTCCCACGTCTCCCACAGAGACATCACCTAAACCCAAATTATACCCGTCCCTGGCAGACCAGGGGGAGAGGGAAAATCCAGATGACGAGGTGGTGGTAATGAAACGGAGGCAGCCGCATCAGGTGCCGCCCGTCCCGTTACCCCCTCCCCCATATGCTGGTCCTCAGGGAGCTGAGGGAGGAAGAGAGAAAGGAGGACAGGATTTAGCAAACTTATTGAGAAAGTGGATAGAGGTAGAGAAAGTTGAGAAAAGTGGATAGAGACAGTCAAAAGAAAAGAAAAAAAAGAAAAGAAAGGATAGATGCTTTAACTGTCACAAACCGGGTCATTTTCCTAGAGATTGTGAGGCACCGTGTAAACACTGCAATAAAGTAGGCCATAATCACCGAGTGTAAACAGAGAGAACAGGTTGAGTCAGAGCATCTGACAGTAACTATCAGGGTAATTGTAGACAAACATAAAGGAGGCCTTAAGGGGAAGGGACCTAAGAGAGAAGGGAAAAATGGACAGGATCAGACGACAGAAAATGTTTCAATTGTGATGAGACAGGACATTTTGCCCGGGAGTGTAAGGCTCCCTGTAAACATTGTGACCGAGTAGGACACAACCACCGAAATTGCAAACATAAAGGGAAGGACAGGCGCGACAATCGGGAGAGGAAGAGAGAGGCAGAGACAACGAGAGCGAGATTAATGAGAATCCTCGCTGGGGAAGCGCTTGGACCTTTAAATTAGGGCTATTTTCTGGGAATTGTCTCGGTAGTACGTGCCTGAGTTTACGACTACAGACAATTATAATAATAGGGTTATTTGCGTCTCTGTCATTTCAATAGTGTTGATGGTCCAGCGGTAGAATTCTTGCCTACAATGCGGGAGACTCGGGTTAGTATCCCAGCCTATGCACCAATAGACTTAAATTCAACTATTGATATTTTTTGCCTGGAAAGATACGGTTGTTGGTGTTTGTTTAAGATATAAACTGAACGTTTTAATAGCTTGTCTAGGTTAAATTGAAAGACTAATTCATTCTAAATAATAGCGAGGCAATTTCGATGTAATACGTTGTCTTGCCTAAATGGTCTGCTGGAATAACCTATTGAGAATGGAGTCGTATTTAAATTACTGAATCATAGAAGAGACAGTTACCTAAATCTAATGAATTCTAAATAATAGCGGAGAGATAATTGCGATAGAGTTGTGCCTACCGAAATGTGTTTTTATTCTTATGGATTGACTGAAGTAGGTTATACATTTTGGCGATTTACATATTACTTTTAAGTCTGGGACAATTCATAAGGGTGAAGCCGAAAGAGAAGGGAAAGGTGTAGATTGGTTAGGTAACACCAGGGAATTGGAACAGGAAGTTAAGATATTCTAACATTATAATTGGTTTCCATTACGTGGAACAATGTCAGGTCAGTAAAGTGGATTTCAGGTTGAGTTAATTTTATTTTGCAGGGACAGGGCAGATTAATCACAGTTGTGTGTGTCTAATGGCAGGGTATCCCTATCAAGCATTTCGAGAGACTGTTTGCAGACAGACTGAATGGGTTTTACATATAACCATTGAGGAAATGTAAAACTAATGATTGGAAGGAGTACAATGGAATGATCATTAGGTTTTGCTTGTAGTCAACGTTTGGGTTTCTGAATCGGGGTAGTATAATGAATGCTGACCAGGTGGTTTTTCTGGGAAAAGGAGTGCTTCATTGTCTTTCTTTGGAATGTTTTCTGGGGGCTGTAATCTTGAAGGGAGCGAGTGTGATAAAAGCATGTTTCTACCAAATTGAAAAGGCCTGGAAATGTTTTGTTTGTTTAGAACCTGGGGGTTGCCTTTGGGTTTGAGGACATTACCATTTTTCATAGAGACACGATATCTTAAAGGGGTACACACACATATGGAATATTAGAAGTTTTATTTTCTGAGTATTAATTAAACACGTGAATTCTTTAGATAAAGGGAATGTTCTGGGAAGCTGGGATACAAATGTAGAAAATGTTTGATGGTTTTTCTTTAATTTGTCTAATATAGTAAGAAACACGACTGTAAAAGGGTGGTATGACTTCTGACCTCTATCATGGTTTTCCTTTGTGGTCTGATCAGCCTCATGGGAGGGCCATTTGGATAATGAATTTAAGGTCATTTGTGATACTGATTTTAAGGTCCTTTATGTAATTGATAATTATGAACGAGTTTATAGTTTTTTGACATATTTGTAATTTGAACCAATGAGAAGATAGAAATGGCATAGCCTTGGATTAATGGTAGACTTATGTTAAGCATTTAGAACCTAATCCAAGCCAACAGGACAGGGATATATGACATCTGTGGTGATTCAGGATCATTGAGACCATCGAGATAACCTTAATCAAACTATGTAATAACCTTAGAGATTGCCACCACAGACAGGTGAGACAGTGAGACATTTAGTCATTGACATTTAGTCAATATTTGGAAACAACCCATATTTGATACTGACTGTTATAAGAAAGAGCGACAGACAGATAGAAGGAAGGGCAGACGGAGAAGCCCTCCCCGCACTGCTGAGACCTTGATGGTTGGGGAGTAGCATGAGAAGAGAAGATAGAAGTGACACAGAATGGGTAGATAACAGTTACTGAGTAGAGACAAAAGGGGAATGAAAGCTTAGTTGGTTTCAGGAACTAAGGTGTTAGACACCGAACCATTGCCTAGAAATTATTGTGCACAACAGGCCGAAATAGTAGCATTGACTAGTGTCTGCGAAATAAGAAAGGTGAGAAAGGTTACTATTTACACAGACAAGCACATAGGCATTTAAAACCATACAAAGCAGCACAGATACATCTTAAAGAAGATAAGACACTTGACAGAGAATTGTTACAGGATAGCCATGAACGAACGCCCCAGAAAGAATTGGACATGTGGAAAATGAAAGGGACGATCCTACAAGATAATGTCAGACATAAGGATAATTTACAGTACTAATCAAAGGACCTTGTGAAGATGCTGGAGGAAACAGGTGCAAAAGTATCAATATCCACAGTAAAACGAGTCCTATATCGACATAACCTGAGAGGCCCCTCAGCAAGGAAGAAGCCACTGCTCCGAAAACACCATAAAAAAGCCAGACTACGGTTTGCAACTGCACATGGGGACAAAGATTGTACTTTTTGGAGAAATGTCCTCTGGTCTGATGAAACAAAAATAGAACTGTTTGGCCATAATGACCATCGTTATGTTTGGAGGAAAAAGGGGGAGGCTGTCAAGCCAAAGAACACCATCCCAACCGTGAAGCACAGGGGTGGCAACATCATGTTATGGGGGTGCTTTGCTGCAGGAGGTTCTGGTGCACTTCACAAAATAGATGGCATCATGAGGTAGGAAAATGATGTACAGTGGGGAGAACAAGTATTTGATACACTGCCGATTTTGCAGGTTTTCCTACTTACAAAGCATGTAGAGGTCTGTCATTTTTATCATAGGTACACTTCAACTGTGAGAGACGGAATCTAAAACAAAAGTCCAGAAAATCACATTGTATGATTTTTAAGTAATTAATTTGCATTTTATTGCATGACATAAGTATTTGATCACCTACCAACCAGTAAGAATTCCGGCTCTCACAGACCTGTTAGTTTTTCTTTAAGAAGCCCTCCTGTTCTCCACTCATTACCTGTATTAACTGCACCTGTTTGAACTCGTTACCTGTATAAAAGACACCTGTCCACACACTCAATCAAACAGACTCCAACCTCTCCACAATGGCCAAGACCAGAGAGCTGTGTAAGGACATCAGGGATAAATTGTAGACCTGTACAAGGCTGGGATGGGCTACAGGACAATAGGCAAGCAGCTTGATGAGAAGGCAACAACTGTTGGCACAATTATTAGAAAATGGAAGAAGTTCAAGATGACGGTCAATCACCCTCGGTCTGGGGCTCCATGCAAGATCTCACCTCGTGGGGCATCAATGATCATGAGGAATGTGAGGGATCAGCCCAGAACTACACGGCAGGACCTGGTCAATGACCTGAAGAGAGCTGGGACCACAGTCTCAAAGAAAACCATTAGTAACACACTACGCCGTCATGGATTAAAATCCTGCAGCGCACGCAAGGTCCCCCTGCTCAAGCCAGCGCATGTCCAGGCCCGTCTGAAGTTTGCCAATGACCATCTGGATGATCCAGAGGAGGAATGGGAGAAGGTCATGTGGTCTGATGAGACAAAAATAGAGCTTTTTGCTCTAAACTCCACTCGCCGTGTTTGGAGGAATAGAAGGATGAGTACAACCCCAAGAACACCATCCCAACCGTGAAGCATGGAGGTGGAAACATCATTCTTTGGGGATGCTTTTCTGCAAAGGGGACAGGACGACTGCACCGTATTGAGGGGAGGATGGATGGGGCCATGTATCGCGAGATCTACACCAACAACCTCCTTCCCTCAGTAAGAGCATTGAAGATGGGTCGTGGCTGGGTCTTCCAGCATGACAACGACCCGAAACACACAGCCAGGGCAACTAAGGAGTGGCTCCGTAAGAAGCATCTCAAGGTCCTGGAGTGGCCTAGCCAGTCTCCAGACCTGAACCCAATAGAAAATCTTTGGAGGGAGCCGAAAGTCCGTATTGCCCAGCGACAGCCCCGAAACCTGAAGGATCTGGAGAAGGTCTGTATGGAGGAGTGGGCCAAAATCCCTGCTGCAGTGTGTGCAAACCTGGTCAAGAACTACAGGAAACGTATGATCTCTGTAATTGCAAACTAAGGTTTCTGTACCAAATATTAAGTTCTGCTTTTCTGATGTATCAAATACTTATGTCATGCAATAAAATGCAAATTAATTACTTAAAAATCATACAATGTGATTTTCTGGATTTTTGTTTTAGATTCCGTCTCTCACAGTTGAAGTGTACCTATGATAAAAATTACAGACCTCTACATGCTTTGTAAGTAGGAAAACCTGCAAAATCATCAGTGTATCAAATACTTGTTCTCCCCACTGTATATATATTGAAGCAACATCTCAAGACATCAGTCAAGAAGTTAAAGCCTGGTCGCAAATGGGTCTTCCAAATGGACAATGACCCTAAGAATACTTCCGAAGCTGTGGCAAAATTGCTTACGGACAACAAAGTCAAGGTATTGGAGTGGCCATCACAAAGCCCTGACCTCAATCATATAGAACATTTGTGGGCAGAACTGAAAAAGCGTGTGCGAGCAAGGAGGCCTACAAACCTGACTCAGTTACACCAGCTCTGTCAAGGGGAATGGGCCAAAATTCACCCAACTTATTGTGGGAAGCTTGTGGAAGGCTACCCTAAACGTTTGATCGAAGTTAAACAATTTAAAGGCAATGCTACCAAATACTAATTGAGTGTATGTAAACTTCTCACCCACTGGGAATGTGATGAAAGAAATAAAAGCTGAAATAAATCATTCTCTCTACTATTATTCTGACTTTTCACATTCTTAAAATAAAGTGGTGATCCTAAATGACCTAAAACAGGGAATTTTTACTTGGATTACATGTCAGGAGTTGTGAAGAACTGAGTTTAAATGTATTTGGCTAAGGTGTATGTAAACTTCCGGCTTCAACTGTATAGTGTACTTGTTCACTCATAAGCAGAGTTTCTTACCATAAAAATATGTGCTTCAAATTAAAAACAACTCCAAGTGTATTTTGAATGAATATATATTCAAGTTATTTAAGTTATAATTAAAGCGATTGAAATCCAAGTACAGTTTTAATGAGTGTGTTTAAGTTTAATGATAGTGAACATATGATATACTTAGACTGAATTAAAAAAAATTGAAAATACACTTTTAAGAAGTGTATTTAAGGTTGATGATATGATATTTATAGTAGTCTAAAAGACATAAAAACCATGAATTTAAAGTACACTTTTAATAAGTGTGTTGAATTGTAATGATAGTATATTTATAGTATATTTAATATATACTAGAAAAGTACATCTCATATTTGACGTATATTGTTTAAAAAAATATATTTAAAAGAAAATATATATATTTTCAAAAAATCACGTTGGACATTAATGCAGGAAATAATGAATGTAATAAATGTATAATAAAAGTGAATGCTGGAATTTAACAATTAACTACGCAAATTAGCTAAACCTGTGTGCATTAAGGAAATAGACGCCTGGCTCAAATAGAAGCCTGTCTCTAATAAGGGCCTGTTGTGTCCAGTGATTTAGGCAAATACACTCCCAGGCTATTAAATGAAGTTTTACCACATTTTCATGAATTTGACGATTTCATCTTGAATCCCGTTTAAAACCGTATGGGAAAGGATACGGAAGTAAAGCGGAAGGAGTCATCACTTTCACAGCGAATTGTTCTTCAAGCTGAATTCCTAGAGTATTTCTAGAGTAACTAAAATAGCTTTTTGTATTCCCAGAAAAAGTTCAAGTTCACTTGTCCTGCTACTGACAAACATGGGAAAGAATGTGGTACGGAGTGGACTTACCAAGAGGTGCGTAAGAAGGCTCTTCTGACCAGCGAGGAGATACACGAATTTGAGGAGACATTGGCGTATTTATTTTCACTCCAAAACTCTTCTGAATACAAACCAGTGAGTGTTAATTTATTCAAATGCATTCAGCTGTCAATGAAAAGTGACTATCACTTTTCCCAGCACTATTTACAAGGCTGCTATACTGCAGGAGCAATCCCATTTTGCTTAATAATGTCAACAACCTCTTTTCTTACCCATACCCAACCAAGTGCCCTGGCTGCAGGTCAAATGTTTCTAGAAGCAGCCCCTCCAACCTGTGTGTCCACTGCATAATGTGCTCAGCAGAAAAAGGCCAGCTCTACGAGTTCTGCTGGCAGTGCCTACGGCAGTGGAAAGGTTCAAGACCACGCTCTGACCGCTGTGACAATGATGGCTGCACCAATTCAGCCCGGGAACTGCTAAAGAACTGCACTACCATCTCATTTACTAAGGTGGCGGGGGTCACCAGCTGTCCTTCTGTACGTGCCTGTCCCACCTGTGGCGCGCTGACTACGCATGATCAGACTAAATGTAAGAATATAACCTGTGTAAATTGCAAGAAAGAGTTCTGCTTTGTTTGCCTTAAGCTCTCATCTGAGTGCAGCAACAAGGATAACGGGTGGTTCAAACCCTGCTCTGATGGTGTGGCTCCTAGACAGACCTCTATACCCTCCTGGAGTGGCAAGTAAAGATTTTATCACTCTCCTTCCTCAAGATGTCACCTGATAAATAACCTTACACTGATTCTCACAATGGCACACAGAAGTGAACATGTATTAACACATAAATGGCAATGTAACCGCCAATCTATACATCTATGAACACATTATAATTATGTCCCCCTCAACCTGCATATGTTTATGGATATCAATGCCATTGTTGTCTACAAGGCAAACATTTTCTTAGTGTCTGTATAATCATAATTGTAATGTCAGTATTGTTCAGTAGTCCTCTTCTAACTAATATTGTGAGTTTATTCCCTTTATTAATGACAAAGAAAACTATTTCAATAAAGCTTATGTCTTACATCAAATGATGTGTTTATGTCTGATTATTTGTTAACATTGTTTACTACAGATCTAGTAACTTCCCATTGGGTACAAGAACACAAAGTAAGGAAACAACAGAATTGCTTGTTGTCTTGGGTTGAAATAATTCCAACATGGCCAAACAAAATCACATTAGGCCATTTAAATGAATTACTCTAAATTGATTACTGTAATTGTTTAACGGATTACATGTTTT
This sequence comes from Salvelinus alpinus, assembly GCF_045679555.1. Taxonomy (NCBI): domain Eukaryota; kingdom Metazoa; phylum Chordata; class Actinopteri; order Salmoniformes; family Salmonidae; genus Salvelinus; species Salvelinus alpinus. The sequence goes on from NC_092116.1 coordinate 18,572,976, forward strand.
CACAAGTGAGGTGAGCAAGCAAATTTTTATAAAATAAGAAAGGAAAAAAAACAGCACTATGGCCGGGTTTGTTTTTTATAACCCGGGAGGAAGTTGTGTATCTCTTTACTGGAAGCTTGAAAACAGTTATACTTTAAAGTGTAGGTGCGCAGGATTAAAAATTACAATACTGGAAGAGATGGAGACCCGCACACTATCAAAACAGGAATAAATCATAAACTGAGACTCAAATGCTCTAAACCAGGACCTCAGACTGGGGCGAAGGTTCACCTTCCAACAGGACAATGACCCTAAGCACACAGCCAAGACAACGCAGGAGTGGCTTCGGAACAAGTCTCTGAATGTCCTTCAGTGGCCCAGCCAGAGCCCAGACTTAAACACGATCGAACATCTCTGGAGAGACCTGAAAATAGCTGTGCAGCAACGTTCCCCATACAACCTGACAGAGCTTGAGAGGATCTGCAGAGAAGAATGGGAGAAGCTCCCCATATACAGGTGTGCCAAGCTTGTAGCATCATATCCACGAAGACTCAAGGCTGTAATCACTGCCAAAGGTGCTTCAACAAAGTACTGAGTAAAGGGTCTGAATACTTATGTAAATGTAATATTTCTGTTTCTTATTTGTAATACATTAGCAAAAAAATCTAAAAACCTGTATTTGCTTTGTCTTTATGATGTATCGTATGTAGATTGAAGATGGAAAATGGAAAAAAATTATTGAATCCATTTTGGAATAAGGCTGTTACGTAACAAAATGTAGAAAAAGTCAAGGGGTCTGAATACTTTCCGAATGCAATGTATATAGCTCAGTATTTGAATGATTTATTTTATACAGTCATTTTTGCTCATCTTTATCAAGGGTGTCAATTTCGAACCCCACTGTACATAATATACATAAGCGGACAGAGAAATGTGAAGAGCAGCATCCGTTAAACTGTAAATTAACTTTGTCTTAGGAAATAAACATTTTGATGTCAATATACAAAAACACAAACAGATTTATGAAATAATTAAATGTTGTTGTGAAAAAAATATATGTAAACAACAGAAGATCCATGATAAAGGCTAAAATCCAGGCCCGGTCAAAAGCAGAGTTATGATGCATGTGGTAGGCCTAACTGTTTTCCAACCGTTCATTTTATTTTTCAATTCAACTGAATTCAATAAATCTTTATTTTTCCTGAATAAAATATTTATTTACCTCATTAATAAATTCCATAAATATTAATAAATATTTGCCTCATTAATAAATTCCATATAATTCCCATTTTGTCCCGTAGAATAAATGTTGTGGATCTTAATGTTTTTCCTCATGATCCTGGACTTTCGGACCACAATTTTATTACGTTTGCAATCGCAACAAACAATCTAATCAGACCCCAACCAAGAATCATCAAAAGCCGTGCTATAAATTCTCGGACAACCCAAAGACTCCTAGATGCCCTTCCAGACTCCCTCCACCTACCCAAGGACGTCAGAGTATGTATTCCCTAAAAATCTCCTAACTGAGGAACTCAGTTTAACCTTGCGTAATACCCTTGATGCAGTCCCCTAAAAACAAAAAACATTTGTCATAAGAAACTAGCTCCCTGGTATACAGAAAATACCCAAGATTCGAACGGAAATGGCGCTACACCAAACTGGAAGTCTTCCCGACTAGCTTGGAAAGACAGTACCGTGCAGTATCGAGGAGCCCTCACTGCTCGATCATCCTATTTTTCCAACTTAATTGAGGAAAATAAGAACAATCCGAAATGTATTTTTGATACTGTCGCAAAGCTAACTAAAAAGCAGCATTCCCCAAGAGAGGATGGCTTTCACTTCAGCAGTGATAAATTCATGGATTTCTTTGACGAAAAGATCATGATCAATAGAAAGCTAATTACAGACTCCTCTTTAAATCTGCATATTCCTCCAAAGCTCAGTTGTCCTGAGTCTGCACAACACTGCCAGGACCTAGGATCAAGGGAGACACTCAAGTTTTTTAAAACTATATCTCTTGACACATTGATGAAAATAATCATGGCCTCTAAACCTTCAAGCTGTATACTGGACCCTCTTTCAACTAAACTACTGAAAGAGCTGCTTCCTGTGCTTGGCCCTCCTATACTGAACATAATAAACGGCTCGCGATCCACCGGATGTGTACAAAACTCACTGAAAGTGGCAGTATAAAGCCTGTCTTGAAAAAGCCAAACCTTGACGCAGAAAATATACAAAACTATCGACATATATCGAATCTTCCATTCCTCTCTAAAAACAAATGAAAAAGCTGTTGCGCAGCAACTCACTGCCTTCCGGAAGACAAACAATACATATGAAATGCTTCAGTATGGTTTTAAACCCCATCATAGCACTGAGACTTTACTTGTGAAGGTGGTAAATTACCTTTTAATGGTGTCAGACCGAGGCTCTGCATCTGTCCTCGTGCTGCTTTTGATACCATCGATCACCACATTCTTTTGGAGAGATTGGAAACCCAAATTAGTCTACACGGATAAGTTCTGGCCTGGTTTAGATCTTATCTGTCTGAAAGATATCAGTTTGTCTCTGTAGATGGTTTGTCCTCTGACAAATCAACTGTACATTTTGATGTTCCTCAAGGCTCTGTTTTAGGTCCACTATTGTTTTCACTATATATTGTACCTCCTGGTGATGTCATTCGGAAACATAATGTTAACTTTCACTGCTATGCGGGTGTAACGATTTTCCTCCTCTTCAGACGAGGAGTAAGAAGGATCGGCAATGTGCAGCGTGGTAAGTGTCCATTTTAATTTATTAAAACTGAACACTAAAAAATACAAAATAACAAAGTGAATGATACAAACGAAAATCGAAACAGTCCCGAATGGTGCAAACACAAAACAGGAAACAACCACCCACAAACACAGGTGGGAACAGGCTACCTAAATATTATTCTCAATCAGAGACAACGATAGACAGCTGCCTCTGATTGAGAACCATACCAGGCCAAACACACAGAAATACAACACAAGGACAACATAGAACACCAGACATAGAATGCCCACCCAAACTCATGCCCTGACCAACCAAAACAGAGACATAAATAGGATCTCTAAGGTCAGGACGTGACAGCGGACGACACACAGCTGTACATTTTGATGAAACATGGTGAAGCCCCAAAATTGCCCTCCCTGGAAGCCTGTGTTTCAGACATAAGGAAGTGGATGGCAGCAAATGTTCTACTTTTAAACTCGAACAAAACAGAGATGCTAGTTCTAGGTCCCAAGAACCTAAGAGATCTTCAGTTGAATCTGATAATTAATATTGATGGTTGTACAGTCGTCTCAAATAAAACTGTGAAGGACCTCGGCGTTACTCTGGACCCTGGTCTCTCTTTTGACGAACATATCAAGACTGTTTCAAGGACAGCTTTTTTCCATCTACGTAACATTGCAAAAATCAAAACCTTTCTGTCCAAAAATTATGCAGAAAAATGTATCCATGCTTTTGTCACTTCTAGGTTAGACTACTGCAATGCTCTACTTTCCGGCTACCCGGATAAAGCACTTAAAACTTCTTATGGCTGCAGGGGCAGTATTGAGTAGCTTGGATGAAAGGTGCCCAGAGGTGCCCAGAGTAAACGGCCTGCTCCTCAGTCCCAGTTGCTAATATATGCATATTATTATTAGTATTGGATAGAAAACACTCTGCCGTTTCTAAAACTGTTTGAATGATGTCTTTGAGTATAACAGAACTCATATGGCAGGCAAAAACCTGAGAAGAAATCCAAACAGGAAGTGGGAAATCTGAGGTTGGTCGATTTTCAATCCAGCCCCTATTGAAAAGACAGTGGGATATGGATCAAGTTGCACTTCCTGGGGCTTCCACTAGATATCAACCGTCTTTAGAAACTTGAATGAGGCTTCTACTGTGATGTGGGGCTGAATGGGAGCTGAATGAGTCAGGTGTCTGGCAGAGAGCCAGGTCCTGGTCATGCGCATTTCACATGATAGCGACCTGCGTTCCATGGCTTCTCTACAGACAAAATAATTATCCGGTTGGAACGTTATTGAAGATTTATGCTAAGAACATCCTAAAGATTGATTCTATACTTAGTTTGAAATGTTTATAAGACCTGTAATATAACTTTTTGAAGTTTTTGTCCAACGTTATGCTGGACCTGCACGAGCGTTTGGATTTGTGTACTAAACGCCCTAACAAAAGTAGCAACTTGGACATAAATAATGGACATTATCGAACAAATCAAACATTTATTGTGGAACTAGGATTCCTGGGAGTGCATTATGATGAAGATCATCAAAGGTAAGGGAATATTTATAATGTTATTTCTGATTTATGTTGACTCCAACATGGCGGATAATTTAATTTGTTTTCTGTGCGCCGTTCTCAGATTATTGCATGGTTTGCTTTTTCCGGAAAGTTTTTTTGAAATCTGACACAGCGGTTGTATTAACTTCTCTAGTGTAGGGGGCAGCATTTTCACGTTTGGATGAAAAGCATACCCAAATTCAACTGCCAGCTACTCATCCCCAGGAGATAAGATATGCATATTATTAGTAGATTTGGATAGAAACACTCTGAAGTTTCTAAAACTGTTTGAATCATGTCTGTGAGTATAACAGAACTCATTTAGCAGGCGAAACCCCGAGGACAAACCATTCAGATTTTTTTTTTGAGGTCACTGTCTTTTCAATGAGGTTTCATTAGGAAAACAGATTTCTAAGTGAATTGCTTGCAGTTCCTACGGCTTCCACTGGATGTCAACAGTCCTGAGAAATAGGTTAAGGTTATTCCTTTGTGTAATGAAGAAATACGGCCATCTTGAAGTCGAGTCACTCCAGGCGTCCTGGACATGCGCTTCAATCAAACAGAAGGCATGCTACATTTAGTTGTAATCCTGTATTGAACACAGATCATCCCGTCTTCAATTTTATCGATTATTAATGTTAAAAAATACCTAAAGTTGTATTACAAAAGTAGTTTGACATTTTTTGGGAAAGTTTACAGGTAACCTTTGAGATATTTTATCGTCACGTTTGAGCAAGTTGGAACCTGTGTTTTTCTGGATCAAACGCGCCAAATAAATGGAAATTTGGATATATATCGACGGAATTAATCGAACAAAAGGACCATTTGTGATGTTTTGTGTCGCGCCTGCAGGTTTGAAATGTTTTCTCTCTTTTGTTTACTCAGATAATATGCTCAGATAATAGCATTGTATGCTTTCGCTGAAAAGCCTATTTGAATTCTGACATGTTGGCTGGATTCACAACCAGTGTAGCTTTAATTTGGTATCTTTCATGTGTGATTTAATGAAAGTTTGATTTTATAGTAATTTTCATAGTAATTAATTTTAATTTGGCGCTCTGCATTTTCTCAGGCTTTTTGTCAAGTGAGACAGTAGCGTCTTGCCTAAACTCAGATCTTTTGATATAAATATGAACTTTACCGAACAAAAATACATGTATTGTGTAACATGAAGTCCTATGAGTGTCATCTGATGAAGATTATCAAAGGTTAGTGATTAATTTTATCTCTATTTCTGCTTTTTGTTACTGCTCTCTTTAACTGGAAAAATGGCTGTCTTTTTCTGTGACTTGGCTCATACCTAACATAATCGTTTGGTGTGCTTTCGTCGTAAAACCTTTTTGAAATCGGACACTTTGGCTGGATTTACAACAAGTGTAGCTTTAAAATGGTGTAAAATACTTGTATGTTTGAGGAATTTAAATTATGGGATTTCTGTTGTTTTGAATTTGGGGCCCTGCAGTTTCACTGGCTGTTGACGAGGTGGGACACTACCGTCCCACATACCCTAGAGAAGTTAAGGAGAGGTATATCTATAATTCCATGTGTATAACTTGTATTTTCATCTACATTTATGATGAGTGTTTCTGTTGAATTGATGTGGCTATGCAAAATCACTGGATGTTTTTGGAACTAGTGAACGTAACGCGCCAATGTAAACTCCGATTTTTTGATATAAATATGAACTTTATCAAACAAAACATACATGTATTGTGTAACATGAAGTCCTATGAGTGTCATCTGATGAAGATCATCAAAGGTTAGTGATTCATTTTATCTCTATTTGTGCTTTTTGTGACTCCTCTCTTTGGCTGGAACAATGGCTGTGTTTTTCTTTGACTTGGTGGTGACCTAACAATCGTTTGTGGTGCTTTCGCTGTAAAGCCTATTTGAAATCGGACACTGTGGTGGGATTAACAACAAGATTACCTTTAAAACAGTATAAGATACATGTATGTTTGAGGAATTTTAATTATGAGATTTCTGTTGTTTTGAATTTTGCGCCCTGCACTTTCACTGGCTGTTGTCATATCGATCCCTTTAACGGGATTGCAGCCATATTAATAAACTTCAGTTAGTGCTAAACACGGCTGCTAGAATCTTGACTAGAACGTAAAAATGTTATCATATTACCCCAGTGCTAGCCTCTCTACACTAGCTTTGTCACGCCCTGATCTGTTTTACCTGTCCTTGTGATTGTCTCCACCCCCTCCAGGTGTCGCTTATTTTCCCTGGTGTATTTATCCCTGTGTTTCCTGTCTCTCCGTGCCAGGTCGTCTTGCATGTTCAAGTCAACCAGTGTATTTTTCCTGTGCTCCTGCTTTTCTATTCTCTTTTAATAGTCCTCCCGGGTGTGACCTTTGGCTGTTTTTCTGGACTCCATTCCCGCCTGCCTAACCATTCTGCCTGCCCTGACCTCGAGCCTGCCTGCCATTCTGTACCTCTGGAACTCTGAACTGGTTTTGACCTTTTGCCTGTCCACGACCATTCTCTTGCCTACCCCTTTTGGATTGTTAATAAACATCTTGGACTCTAAACATCTGCCTCCTCTGTCTGCATCTGGGTCTCACCTTGTGCACTTATAGGCTTCCTGTTAAGGCTAGGGATGATTGCAAGGTTTACCTGCTAACCTACAAAGCATTACATCGGCTTGCACCTGCCTATCTTTCCGATTTGGTCCTGCCGTACATACCTACACGTTACGGTCACAAGACGCAGTCCTCATTCCTGTCCCTAGAATTTCTAAGCAAACAGCTGGAGGCAGGGCTTTCTCCTATAGAGCTCCATTATGGAATGGTCTGCCTATCCATGTGAGAGACGCAGACTCAGTATTGACCTTTAAGTCTTTATTGAAGACTCATCTCTTTAGTAGGTCCTATGATTGAGTGTAGTCTGGTCCAGGAGTGTGAAGGTGAATGGAAAGACACTGGAGCAGCGAACCGCCCTTGCTGTCTCTGCCTGGCCGGTTCCCCTCTCTCCACTGGGATTCTCTGCCTCAAACCCTATTACAGGGGCTGAGTCACTGGCGCTCTTCCATGCCGTCCATTGGAGGGGTGTGTCACCTAAGTGGGTTGAGTCACCGATGTGATCTTCTTGTCCGGGTTGGTGCCCCTCCTTGGGTTCGTGCCGTGGGGGAGATCTTCGTGGGCTATACTCGGCCTTGTCTCAGGATAGTAAGTTGGTGGTTGAAGATATCCCTCTAGTGGTGTGGGCTGTGCTTTGGCTAAGTGGGTGGGGTTATATCCTGCCTGTTTGGCTCTGTCCAGGGGTATAGTCGGACGGGACCACAGTGTCTCCCGACCCCTCCTGTCTCAGCCTCCAGTATTTATGGTGCAATAGTTTGTGTCGTGGGGCTAGGGTCAGTCTGTTATATCTAGAGTATTTCTCCTGTCTTATCCGGTGTCCTGTGTGAATTTAAGTATGCTCTCTCTAATTCTCTCTCTCTCTCTTTCTCTCTTTCTTTTTCTTTATTTCTCTCGGAGGACCTAAGCCCTAGGACCATGCCCCAGGACTACCTGGCCTGATGACTCCTTACTGTCCCCAGTCCACCTGGTCGTACTGCTGCCCCAGTTTCAACTGTTCTTATTGCGGCTATGGAACCCTGACCTGTTCACCGGAAGTGCTACCTTGTCCCAGACCTGCTGTTTTCAACTCTCTAGAGACAGCAAGAGCGGTAGAGATACTCTGAATAATCGGCTATGAAAAGCCAACTGACATTTACTCCTGTGGTGCTGACCTGTTGCACCCTCTACAACCACTGTGATTATTATTATTTGACCCTGCTGGTCATCTATGAACATTTGAACATCTTGGCCATGTTCTGTTATAATCTCCACCCGGCACATGCAGAAGAGGACTGGCCACCCCTCATAGCCTGGTTCCTCTCTAGGTTTCTTCCTAGGTTCCGGCCTTTCTAGGGAGTTTTTCCTAGCCACCATGCTTCTACACCTGCATTGCTTGCTGTTTGGGGTTTTAGGCTGGGTTTCTGTACAGCATTTTGTGACATCAGCTTATGTAAGAAGGGCTCTATAAATACATTTGATTGATATAAAATGAACACACTGATTTTTGTTTAGTATTGAAGTTTTTCTACAAACCATATCACAATACTAGACAAATGTATATTCTTGTCTTCTGTACTTTAAAATAATGCACTTGAGTGAATACTCCCTTAAAGCTGGAATACCTAGTTGCTACATCAAGTTTTTGACTTATATCAAGTTATGAGCTTATAAATTAATGATATATACCCATTGATTGTTTATTAAAAATGTATATGTAAACAAACACTGTATATCCTCAAAACATGGTTTAAACTGTCATTTTACTATCATGGATGGTCAGCCCTTGCATCTGTGGCTTATTCTATGATTTTGAGAGTGGTTACATACCTCAGTTTATTCCTAAATACAAGAGGAGTGACCACTTTGTTATTGTTTCAATTAAGGATTCAAGCTTTAATGGAAAATTAAATTTCGTGCCTAGCGTATACAGATTTCTTTTTTTGTAGCTTTTACCCATTTTTCTCCGCAATTTCGTGGAATCCAATTGGTAGTTACAGTCTTGTCCCAACACTGCAACTTCCGTACGAACTCGGGAGAGGCGAAGGTCGAGAGCCATGCATCCTCCGAAACACGACCCCGTCAAGCCAGTGCTTCTTGACACACTGCTCGCTTAACCCGGAAGCCAGCCCCACAAATGTGTCAGAAGAAGCACAGTACAGCTGGCGATCAATGTCAGCGTGCATGCGCCCGGCCAGCCACAAGGAGTCGCTAGAGCGTGATGGGACAAGGAAACACTCCCGTAACCCGGACAATGCAGTTTTCCTGTCGATAGTATTGCCTACCGATAGAAATGTTTTTGCTTTGAATAGAATCCATTTTCTACTTGTCTGTTTCTGTTAAGCTAGCGCCACATGGCTAGCTATCGAGGAAGGTCAGCCCTTATCTTCGGTTAGGTTAGCACACACCGCAAGGTTTTAGTTAACTTGGCTAGCTAGCTGCAAAGCTATATAACCACATTAACAAGGGGCTAGTTCCCACCGCAATTCTTAAGCTAACCTATCTAGCTAACTCCAAGCAAGCTAGCCACACCATAATTACTACCTGCAACCCCGTACTATTGCTAGCTCTCTTCTCTCGTCTGGCTCCAAAAGTGCAGTAGTATCTAACAATTCACAACAAAACACACAAATCTAAAAGTTAAATAATGGAATAAAGAAATATATAAATATTAGGACAAGCAATGTCAGAGTGGCATTGACTAAAATACAGTAGAATATAATACAGAATATACATATGAGATGAGTAAAGCAGTATGTAAACATTATTAAAGTAACTATTGTTCCATTATTAAAGTGACCAGTGATTCCATGTCTATGTATATAGGGCAGCAGCCTCTAAGGTGCAGGGTTGAGTAAACGGGTGGTAGCCGGCTAGTGATCGCTATTTAACAGTCTGATGGCTTTGAGAGAGAAGCTGTTTTTCAGTCTCTCGGTCCCAGGTTTGATGCACCTGTACTGACCTCACCCTCTGGATGAACAAGCCGTGGCTCAGGTGGTGATGTGCTTAAAGATCTTTTTGTTCTTCCTGTGACATCGGGTGCTGTAGGTGTCCTGGAGAACAGGCATTGTGCCCCCGGTGATGCATTGGGCAGACCGCACCACCCTCTGGAGAACCCTGCGGTTGTGGGTGGTGCAGTTGCCATACCAGGTGGTGATACAGCCCGACAGGATGCTCTCAATTGTGCATCTGTAAAAGTTTATGAGGGTCTTAGGGCCAAGATTAATTTCTTCAGCCTCCTGAGGTTGAAGAGGCGCTATTGCACCTTCTTCACCAAACTTTCTGTCTGGGTGGACCATTTCAGATTGACAGTAATGTGTACGCCGAGGAACTTGAAGCTTTCCACCTTCTCCGCTGCGGTCCCGTCGATGTGGATAGGGGAGTGAGTGCTCTCTCTGCTGTTTCCTAAAGACCACGATCAGCTCCTTTGTTTTGTTGACATTGAGGGAGATTTTCCTGGCACCACTCCGACAGGGCCCTCACCTCGTCCCTGTAGGGTGTCTCGTCATTGTTGGTAATAAGGCCTACTACTGTTGTGTCATCTGCAAACTTGATTATTGAGTTGGAGGCGTTCGTGGCCACGCAGTCATGGGTGAACAGGGAGGACAGGAGGGGGCTGAGCATGCACCCTTGTGGGGCCCCTGTGTTGATGATCAGCGAAGCGGAGGTGTGTTTTCTACCTTCACCACCTGGGGGCGGCCCGTCAGGAAGTCCAGGACCCAGTTGCACAGGGTGTGCTTCAGACCCAGGGACCCATGCTTAATGATGAACTTGGGAGGGTACTATGGTGTTGAAGGCTGAGCTATACTCTTGTCCAGATGGGATAGGGCAGTATACAGTGCGATGGCGATTGCATCGTCTGTGGATCTATTGGGGTGGTAAGCAAATTGAAGTGGGTCTAGGGTGTCAGGTAAGGTAGAGCTGATATGATACTTAACTAGCCTCTCAAAGCACTTCATGATTACAGAAGTGAGTGCTACTGGGTGATAGATATTTAGTTAATTTACCTTTGTTTTCTTGGGTACAGGAACAATGGTGGACATCTTAAAGCAAGTGGGGACAGCAGAATGGGATAGGGAGATATTGAATATGTCTGTAAACACTCCAGCCAGCTGGTCTGCGCATGCTCTGAGGATGGGGCTAGCGATGCCATCTGAGCCGGCAGCCTTGCGAGAGTTAACTTCTTTGGGCTGCAAGCCCGAAGCCGGGCACAATATGACAACAGCCACTTCAAGTGCAGGGCGCGAAATTAAAAATATATTTTTTAGAAATATTTAACTTTCACACATTAACAAGTCCAATACAGCATATGAAAGATAAACATCTTGTGAATCCAGCCAACATGTCCGATTTTTTAAATGTTTTACAGCGAACATCACATAACACCCACCTCTCACTTCCGGCGCCGACCGAGATGGCCGCCTCGCTTCGCGTTCCTTGGAAAATATGCAGTATTTTGTTTTTTTATGTGTTATTTCTTACATCGGTACCCCAGGTAATCTTAGGTTTCATTACATACAGTCGGGAGGAACTACTGAATATACGATTAACGTCAACTCACCATCGTTCCTACCAGGAATATGACTTTCCCGAAACGGATCCAGTGTTTTGCCTTCCACCCAATACAATGGATCTGATCCCAGCCGGCGACCCTATGCGCCGCCGTAAAAGGGGCAAACGTAGCGGTCTCCTGGTCAGGCTTCGGAGACGGGCACATCGCGCTCCACTCCCTAGCATACTACTCGCCAATGTCCAGTCTCTTGACAATAAGGTTGATGAAATCCGAGCACGGGTAACATTCCAGGGAGACATCAGGGATTGCAACGTGCTCTGCTTCACGGAAACATGGCTAACTCAAGAGACGCTAACGGAGTCGGTGCAGCCAGCTGGTTTCTTCACGCATCGCGCCGACAGAAACATACATCTTTCTGGTAAGAAGAGGGGCGGGGGGGTATGCCTTATGATTAACGAGACGTGGTGTGATCATCATAACAACACACAGGAACTCAAGTCATTCTGTTCACCTGATCTAGAACTCCTCACAATCAAATGTCGACCGCATTATCTACCAAGGGAATTCTCTTCGATCATAATCACAGCCGTATATATTCCCCCCCAAGCAGACACATCGATGGCCCTGAACAAACTTTATCTGACTCTTTGTAAACTGGAAACCACACACCCTGAGGCTGCATTCATCGTAGCTGGGGATTTTAACAAGGCTAATCTAAAAACAAAACTCCCTAAATTCTATCAGCATATCGATTGTGCTACCAGGGCTGGTAAAACCCTGGATCATTGTTATACTAACTTCCGCGACGCATATAAGGCCCTCCCCCGCCCTCCTTTCGGAAAAGCTGACCACGACTCCATTTTGTTGATTCCAGCCTACAAACAGAAACTAAAACAACAAGCTCCCGCGCTCAGGTCTGTTCAACGCTGGTCCGACCAATCTGATTCCACGCTTCAAGACTGCTTCGATCACGCGGATTGGAATATGTTCCGCATTGCGTCCAACAACAACATTGAAGAATATGCTGATTCGGTGAGCGAGTTCATTAGGAAGTGCATTGACGATGTCGTACCCACAGCAACGATTAAAACATTCCCAAACCAGAAACCGTGGATTGACGGCAGCATTCGCGTGAAACTGAAAGCGCGAACCACTGCTTTTAACCAGGGCAAGGTGACCGGAAACATGACCGAATACAAACAGTGTAGCTATTCTCTCCGCAAGGCAATCAAACAGGCTAAGTCCCAGTACAGAGACAAAATAGAGTCGCAATTCAACAGCTCAGACACAAGAGGTATGTGGCAGGGTCTACAGTCTATCACGGATTACAAAAAGAAAACCAGCCCCGTCGCGGACCAGGATGTCTTGCTCCCAGACAGGCTAAATAACTTTTTTGCCCGCTTTGAGGACAATACAGTGCCACTGACACGGCCCGCTACCAAAACCTGCGGGCTCTCCTTCACTGCAGCCGAGGTGAGTAAAACATTTAAACGTGTTAACCCTCGCAAGGCTGCAGGCCCAGACGGCATTCCCAGCCGCGTCCTCAGAGCATGCGCAGACCAGCTGGCTGGTGTGTTTACGGACATATTCAATCAATCCTTATCCCAGTCTGCTGTTCCCACATGCTTCAAGAGGGCCACCATTGTTCCTGTTCCCAAGAAAGCTAAGGTAACTGAGCTAAACGACTACCGCCCCGTAGCACTCACTTCCGTCATCATGAAGTGCTTTGAGAGACTAGTCAAGGACCATATCACCTCCACCCTACCGGACACCCTAGACCCACTCCAATTTGCTTACCGACCCAATAGGTCCACAGACGACGCAATCGCAACCACACTGCACACTGCCCTAACCCATCTGGACAAGAGGAATACCTATGTGAGAATGCTGTTCATCGATTACAGCTCAGCATTTAACACCATAGTACCCTCCAAACTCGTCATCAAGCTCGAGACCCTGGGTCTCGACCCCGCCCTGTGCAACTGGGTCCTGGACTTCCTGACGGGCCGCCCCCAGGTGGTGAGGGTAGGTAACAACATCTCCACCCCGCTGATCCTCAACACTGGGGCCCCACAAGGGTGCGTTCTGAGCCCTCTCCTGTACTCCCTGTTCACCCACGACTGCGTGGCCATGCACGCCTCCAACTCAATCATCAAGTTTGCGGATGACACTACAGTGGTAGGCTTGATTACCAACAACGACGAGACGGCCTACAGGGAGGAGGTGAGGGCCCTCGGAGTGTGGTGTCAGGAAAATAACCTCACACTCAACGTCAACAAAACAAAGGAGATGATTGTGGACTTCAGGAAACAGCAGAGGGAGCACCCCCCTATCCACATCGACGGGTCAGTAGTGGAGAAGGTGGAAAGTTTTAAGTTCCTCGGTGTACACATCACGGACAAACTGAATTGGTCCACCCACACAGACAGCGTTGTGAAGAAGGCGCAGCAGCGCCTCTTCAACCTCAGGAGGCTGAAGAAATTCGGCTTGTCACCAAAAGCACTCACAAACTTCTACAGATGCACAATCGAGAGCATCCTGTCGGGCTGTATCACCGCCTGGTACGGCAACTGCTCCGCCCACAACCGTAAGGCTCTCAAGAGGGTAGTGAGGTCTGCAGAACGCATCACCGGGGGCAAACTACCTGCCCTCCAGGACACCTACACCACCCGATGTCACAGGAAGGCCATAAAGATCATCAAGGACAACAACCACCCAAGCCACTGCCTGTTCACCCCGCTATCATCCAGAAGGCGAGGTCAGTACAGGTGCATCAAAGCAGGGACCGAGAGACTGAAAAACAGCTTCTATCTCAAGGCCATCAGACTGTTAAACAGCCACCACTAACATTTAGCGGCCGCTGCCAACATACTGACTCAACTCCAGCCACTTTAAAAATGGGAATTGATGGAAATTATGTAAAAATGTACCACTAGCCACTTTAAACAATGCCACTTGATATAATGTTTACATACCCTACATTACCCATCTCATATGTATATGAATATACTGTACTCTATATCATCTACTGCATCTTGCCATCTTTATGTAATACATGTACCACTAGCCACTTTAAACTATGCCACTTTATGTTTACATACCCTACAGTACTCATCTCATATGTATATACCGTACTCTATACCATCTACTGCATCTTGCCTATGCCGTTCTGTACCATCACTCATTCATATATCTTTATGTACATATTCTTTATCCCTTTACACTTGTGTGTATAAGGTAGTAGTTGTGGAATTGTTAGGTTAGATTACTGCATTGTCGGAACTAGAAGCACAAGCATTTCGCTACACTCGCATTAACATCTGCTAACCATGTGTATGTGACTAATAAAATTTGATTTGATTTGATTTGATTTATTTATGTTAGCTCACCACCAAATACAAAAAAGGACAGACATTTTTCACAGCACAGGTAGCATGCACAAAGCCAACCTAACTAACCAAGAACCAACCAAACTAACCAAGAAACAACTTCATCAGATGACAGTCTTATAACATGTTATACAATAAATCTATGTTTTGTTTGAAAAATTTGCATATTTGAGGTATAAATCAGTTTTACATTGCAGCTACCATCACAGCTACCGTCACAAATAGGACCGAAGCAGCCAGAGTAATTACAGACACCAACGTCAAATACCTAAATACTCATCATAAAACATTTCTGAAAAATCGATGGTGTATAGCAAATTAAAGACAAACATCTTGTGAATCCAGCCAATATTTCTGATTTCTTAAGTGTTTTACAGCGAAAACACAATATAGCATTATATTAGCTTACTACAATAGCCTACCACACTACCGCATTCATTCATCAAGGCACGTTAGCGATAGCAATAGGCACGTTAGCGATAGCGAATAAACCAGCAAAAGATATATAATTTTTGACTAACCTTGATAAGTTTCATCAGATGACAGTCCTATAACATCAGGTTATACATACACTTATGTTTTGTTCGAAAATGTGCATATTTAGAGCTGAAATCAGTGGTTATACATTGTGCTAACGTAACATCTTTTTCCCAGAATGTGCGGATATTTTTATGGCACTCAACTATTCTGACCAAATAACTATACATAAACGTTACTAAAAAATACATGTTGTATAGGAAATGATAGATACACTAGTTCTTAATGCAATCGCCGTGTTAGAATTCTAAAAATAACTTCATTACGACATCCAGCTTAGGTATAGCGAGAGAGTACCCAAAATCTGGGCGCCTACGACTATTTCACATGTTCGACAGATATATGAAATAGCATCATAAAATGGGTCCTACTTTTGACGATCTTTCATCAGAATGTTGTACAAGGGGTCCTTTGTCGGGAACAATCGTTGTTTGGATTTAGAATGTCCTCTTCTCCAGTCAATTAGCACGGAAAGCTAGCAAAGTGGCGCGAAGCTCTTCTTCCTGAACAAAGGCACACAACGCAACACGCCTAATGTCCCGAAAAAATTTAAATAATCTAATAAAACTATATTGAAAAAACATACTTTACGATGATATTGTCACATGTATCAAATAAAATCAAAGCTGGAGATATTAGTCGTCTATAACGACAGCTGTACAGAAGGCAAAACCAGGTCCCTTCACAAGTCTTCTGGACATGTTTCATGGGAATTTTGCAAGAACATTGATGTTCAGTTCCAATCAAATGTTATTTGTCACATGTACCGAATACAACATGTTTACAGTTGCTTACTTACAAGCCCTTAACAAACAATGCCGTTTTAAGAAGAAAATGTAAAAGTATGAGATTAGAAAAACAAATTATTAAAGAGCAGCAGTAAATAACAATAGCGGGGCTATAAACAGGGTGTACCGGTACAGAGTCAATGTGCGGGGGCACCGGTGTCGAGATAATTGAGGTTATATGTAAAGTGACTATGCATAGATAATAACAGAGAGCAGCAGCAGCGTAGGAGAGGGTGGAAGGGCAATGCAAATAGTCTGGGTAGCCATATGATTAGCTGTTCAGGAGTCTTATGGCTTGGGGGTAGAAGCTGTTTAAAAGCCTTTTGGACCTAGACTTGGCACTCCGGTACTGCTTGCTGTGCGGTAGCAGAGCAAACAGTCTATGACTAGGGTGGCTGGAGTCTTTGACAATTTTTAGGGCCTTCCTCTGACACCGCCTGGTATAGAGGTTCTGGATGGCAGGAAGCTTGGGCCCTGTGACGTACTGGGCCGTATGCACTACCCTCTGTAGTGCCTTGCGGTCGGAGGCCGAGCAGTTGCCATACCAGGCAGTGATGCAACCCGTCAGGATGCTCTCGATGGTGCAGCTGTAAAAGCTTTTGAGGATCTGAGGACCCATACCAAATATTTTCCGTCTCGTGAGGGGGAATAGGTTTTGTCGTGCCCTCTTCGACTGTCTTGGTGTGATTGGACCATGTTAGTTTGTTGGTGATGTGGACGCCAAGGAGCTTTGAGGGTACTATGGTACTATGGTACTATGGTGTTGAACGCTGAGCTGTAGTCAATGAACAGCATTCTCACATAGGTGTTCCTTTTGTCCAGGTGGGAAAGGGCAGTGTGGAGTGCAATAGAGATTGCATCATCTGTGGATCTGTTTGGGCGGTATGCAAATTAAGGTGGGTCTAGGGTTTCTGGGATAAAGGTGTTGATGTGAGCCATTACCAGCCTTTCAAAGCACTTCATGGCTACGGATGTGAGTGCTACGGGTCTGTAGTCATTTAGGCAGGTTGCCTTTGTGTTCTTGGGCACAGGGACTATGGTGGTCTGCTTGAAGCATGTTGGTATTACAGACTCAATCAGGGACATGTTTAAAATGTCAGTGAAGACACCTGCCAGTTGGTCAGCACATGCCCGGATCACACATCCTGGTAATCCGTCTGGCCCCGCAGCCTTGTGTATGTTGACCTTTTTTAAGGTCTTACTCACGTCGGCTACGGAGAGCGTGATCACACAGTTGTCCGGAACAGCTGATGCTCTCATGCATGCCTCAGTGTTGGTTGCCTCGATGCAAGCATAGAAGTGATTTAGCTTGTCTGGTAGGCTCGTGTCACTGGGCAGCTCGCGGCTGTGCTTCCCTTTGTAGTCTGTAATAGTTCGCAAGCCCGGTGTAGTATGATTCAATCTTAGCCCTGTATTGACGCTTTGCCTGTTTGATGGTTCGTCGCAGGGCATAGCGGGATTTCTTGTAAGCTTCCGGGTTAGAGTCCCGCACCTTGATAGCGGCAGCTCTACCCTTTAGCTCAGTGCAAATGTTGCCTGTAATCCATGGCTTCTGGTTGGGGTATGTACGTACAGTCACTGTGGGGACGACGTCCTCAATGCACTTATTGATAAAGCCAGTGACTGATGTGGTGTATTCCTCAATGTCATCGGAAGAATCCCGGAACATGTTTCAGTCTGTGATAGCAAAGCAGTCCTGTAGTTTAGCATCTACTTCATCTGAAAAAAAAATTATAGACCGAGTCACTGGTGCTTCCTGCTTTAATTTTTGCTTGTAAGCAGGAATCAGGAGGATAGTGTTGTGGTCGGATTTACCAAATGGAGGGCGAGGGAGAGCTTTGTACGCGTCTCTGTGTGTGGAGTACAGGTGATCTAGAATTGTTTTCCCTCTGGTTGCACATTTAACATGTTGATAGAGTATGGTAGAACTGATTTAAGTTTCCCTGCATTAAAGTCTCCGGCCACTAGGAGCACCGCCTCTGGGTGAGTGGTTTGCTTATTTCCTTATACAGCTGACTGAGTGCGGTCTTAGTGCCAGCATCTGTCTGTGGTGGTAAGTAAACAGCCACGCAAAGTATAGCTGAGAACTCTCTAGGCAAGTAGTGTGACCTGCAGTTTATCACAATATACTCAACTTCAGGCGAGCAAAATCTAGAGACTCCCTTAGATTTCGTGCACCAGCTGTTGTTTACAAATATGCACAGACTGCCCCCCCTCGTCTTATCGGAGTGTGCTGTTCTATCCTGCCGGTGCAGAGTGTAACCTTCTAGCTGAATATCCATGTCGTCATTCAGCCACGATTCCGTGAAGCATAGGATATTACAGTTTTTTATGTCCTGTTGGTAGGATATCCATGATCTTACCTCATCTAGTTTATTGTCCAATGATTGCACGTTGGCGAGTAATATTGATGGTAACGGCAGCTTTCCTAGTTGTTTGCTGCGGGTCCGGACAAGGCATCCGGCTCTTCGTCCTCTCCGTCGCTTCCTTTTGCGAATATTTGGGATGTCTGCCCTGTGGGTTGTTTGGAGAATATCGTGTGAGTCCTGCTTGCTGTTGTTGTTGTTGTTGTTGTTGAAGAAATCTTCGTCTAATCCGAGGTGAGTGATCGCTGTCTTGATATCCAGAAGCTCTTTTCTGCCGTAAGATATGGTTGCAGAAACATTATGTACAAAATAATTTCCAACTATCGCGAAAAAAAACACATAATAGCACAATTGGTTAGGAGACCGTAAAACGGCGGCCATCTCCTCCGGCGCTGGCGCTACAATTGGTAGTAGTTACAGTCTTGTCTCATCGCTGCAACTCCCGTACGGACTCGGGAGAGGCAAAGGACGAGAGCCATGCGTCCTCCGAAACACAACTCAACCAAGCCGCACTGCTTCTTGACACAATGCACATCCAACCCGGAAGCCAGCCACACCAATGTGTCGGAGGAAACACCGTACACCCGGCGACCTGGTCAGCGTGCGCCCGGCCCGCCACAGGAGTCGCTAGTGCGCGATTAAAAAAATATATATATATTATTTCACCTTTATTTAACCAGGTAAGCTAGTTGAGCACAAGTTCTCATTTACAACTGCAACCTGGCCAAGATAAAGCAAAGCAGTGCGACAGAAACAACAACACAGAGTTACATGGAATAAACAAGTACAGTCAATAGAAAAAAAAGAAAGTCTATATACAGTGTGTGCAAATGGCATGAGGACGTATGGCAATAAATAGGCCATAGTAGCAAAGTAATTACAATTTAGCAATGAGACAAGGATATCCCTGCCGGCCAAACCCCCCCTAACCCGGACGACGCTGGGCCAATTGTGTGCAGCCCCATGGGCCTCCCGGTCACGGCTGGCTGCAAACCCAGAATCTCTGGTGGCACAGCTAGCACTGCGATGCAGTGCCTTAGACCACTGTGCCACCCG
Organism: Salvelinus alpinus; assembly: GCF_045679555.1. Lineage (NCBI taxonomy): Eukaryota > Metazoa > Chordata > Actinopteri > Salmoniformes > Salmonidae > Salvelinus > Salvelinus alpinus. Next base: position 18,592,479 of record NC_092116.1, read on the forward strand.
GGAGGCCTAGAACACATTTCTTTTTTGCAAATCCAATTGATTTTAAACATAGATTCCATGTCACAATATGTTGACAAATTACATTGAAACAACATTGATTCACCAAGTTTGTGCCCAGTGGAATAGTTATTTTAAATGATGGTTATTCATCTTGTTGACATTTATCCAAGGGCCACTTTATTTGCATTACACACCCTCACTGCAGAAACATTTCTCCATGAAATCATGTGACTTATAGTTAGAGAAAAGGATTCCTGTAAACGCGCACTACTACAGTACAAGCAGGAAACAAGTCAGAGGAGTGTGACTCCCCATAATATGTTGTACCTCGTTTTTCAACTTCAGGGAACAGTAGTTTCAGTTATAACGTTACATTTCCATTCATCAACAGAGATCTTGACTGATACAGTAGACAGTTTCAGAACAGCAAGAGCGTACAGTTACCACAATGGCAATCAGACATGTTTTCATGTTTTTAAAATTGTTCACGGTTATGAAGAAGTAAATAATTGTAGCCCTCTCAGAACTCAACAGTAACTAATCTGCTCAGAGCAGCATAACTTGAGCTATGATGAAATTGAACTCAGGATGTAGATTGATGCTATCGGCTGGACTTTTCACAGAGAAACAGATCTGACTTATTTTTTGGTTGTCTCTGATTCATTCTCAATCTTTTTTCTTGCTTCATGGAACAAATTTGCCTATTGAAGAAACAAGTACCCTAATCCCTAGACACAATGTATTTGGTGATATAGTACAGTGTCAGATGATTTGCCCCTCTATTAAATGATGTGACTTCTTGTTAACACTAGGTACCTGAATGATAAAAGCATTATGACTCAACAGAAATCCCCCTTAATGGATAGACCTTTTCACACAGCCTCACCACTTTTTGTTTCACAATCTCTCTTGATATAGTCCAGGCAACTAGGTTTGTTTCAATCTGGTCATATTTTTATATATATACAGTATATAAATTTCACCCTCAAAACAACAGTTTACTTTGATTACTTTTTGCAAATCCAATTGATTTTAAACATATTCCATGTCACAACATGTTGACAAATTACGTTGAAACAACACTGATTCACCAGTTTTTTCCAATTGGGATAGTTCTTTTAAAAATGCTGGTTATTCATCTTGTTGACATTTTGTCACGTTCGTGGGAATGGACGGACCAAGGCGCAGCGTGTCTAAACTAGAACACCCCCTAGTCACGCCCTGACCTACTACACCATAGAGAACCAAGGGCTCTCTATGGTCAGGGCGTGATACATTTATCCAAGGGCACCTTCATTTGCATTACACACCCTCACTGTAGAAACATTTTCTCATGAAATCATGTGACATAGTTAGAGAAAAGGATTCCTGTAAACGCTCCCTGCTACAAGCAGGAAACAAGTTATGAATGACTCAGAAATGTGACATCTGTTTTATAGCAACCCTAAATGATAAATGTGTTACTTATTGTAGTGGAATTTTACTGTGTCTCTCTCTTTTCACGTTCAGCATGTATGTTTGACTTCTTGTATACTTAGAGTTTCCTGTTGTTGACAGACAGGATGTTTAAGGTTTGCTCACAGGGAACTTTGGCTGAACGCCCAGACTCTGTGGTTGCCAAGTGTTCTTTCGAGAGCAGCCTCTCCCCAGCCGCTCCCTGAGAGCAAGCACTTAGCTGAGGAAGAATGTGCTTAGTTATTCTTGTGTAACTCATTGTTATCATTATATAAATATGCTGTGCTTAGTTATAATTCAGCCCAATGCGTTCCACCAGTCATCCATTAGGCTGTTGTCTGTCTGTCCATGCAAATGCGTGTTTCCTTGTTGTCAAGTGGGGTGCTGTTTCAAAAAACGTTTTCCTGTCGATGGTGTTGTGTACTGATAGAAAGGCTTTTGCTTCAGGTCTGTCTCTGTTAAACTAGCGCCACATGGCTAGCTATCGAGGAACGGTTAGCCCTTGCCGCAAGGCTTCGGCTGACTAGCACACGCCGCAAGGTTTTAGCTAACTTGGCTAGCTAGCTGAAAAGCGAATTAATCAAATCAATAAGGGGTAGCTCCCGCAAACAAGGCTTAAGCTAAAAGCTAACCTGGTTAGCTAGCTAAAAGAAGCAAGCCACACAAGAATTTCTACCTGCAACCCCGTACCATTGCTAGCTGTTCTCTTGTTCGGTTCCAAACTACGTTTACTTGTTCGTGTTAAACCGACTGTTAGGCTCACGGCTCTACGGTCATGGGAGAATACCTACCGAAGTCGAACTGCCCACACGCGGTTCCGTTCAAATAAAACATTGCTAGCTACTGCATGCCCTAGCAATGGTAGCTACTAACCAAGTAACACGAAACGTTGCCACAACTTTAGAGAATGTTCCATTCAAAGTCTCATTAGGTCATTAACTAATGTTTTTATTGGAATGTTCCTGTGACGTTCAAGGAATGTTTCCAAGAGACCATTCCCTCAATGTCAAATAGAACTTGGTTACCATGTTCTATTTGGTTACCAGAACATGGTTACCATGTTCTCAGAATTAAAGATATTAATCTTCTAGATACGTTGTCACGTTCCTGACCTGTTTTATGTTATTTTTGTATGTGTTTAGTTGGTCAGGGCGTGAGTTGGGGTGGGCATTCTATGTTTTGTGTTTCTATGTTTAGGTCACTTGTAATTAGCCTTATATGGTTCTCAATCAGGGACAGGTGTTTGACGTTTCCTCTGATTGAGAACCATATATAGGTTGGCTGTTCACACTGTTTGTTTGTGGGTGATTGTCTTCCGTGTCTGTGTATGTTGCACCACACGGGACTGTTTCGGTTTGTTCGTTCGTTTGATGTAGTCTGTTCCTGTTCGTGAGTTCTTCGTGTATTTATGTAAGTTCCATGTTCAGGTCTGTCTACGTCGTTTTGTTATTTTGTAGTTTGTTGAAGTGTTTTCGGTTTTCGTCATTACTTTAATAAACTTCGTTATGTCAAACCATCACGCTGCGCTTTGGTCCAATCCCTACTAGGACAGCCGTTACAGAATCACCCACCAACCAAAGACCAAGCGGCGTGGGAGAGCGCAACAAAGAAACCAGGACTCGTGGACATGGGAGGAAATATTGGACGGAAAAGGACCCTGGGCTCAACCAGGAGAATATCGCCGCCCCAAAGCTGAGCTGGAGGCAGCGAAAGCAGAGAGACGGCGATATGAGGAGGCAGCACGGAAGCAAGGCTGGAAGCCCGTGAGTACTACCCAAACATTTCTTGGGGGGGGGCTTAAAGGGAGTGTGGCGAAGTCAGGTAGGAGACCTGCGCCCACTCCCTGTACTTACCGTGGAGAGCGAGAGTACGGGCAGACACCGTGTTACGCAGTAGAGCGCATGGTGTCTCCTGTACGTGTGCATAGCCCGGTGCGGGTTATTCCACCTCCCCGCACTGGCAGGGCTAGATTGAGTATTGAGCCGGATGTCATGAAGCCGGCCCTACATATCTGGCCACCAGTACGTCTCCTCGGGCCGGCTTACATGGCACCAGCCTTACGCATGGTGTCCCCGGTTCGCCTACATAGCCCGGTGCGGGTTATTCCACCTCCCCGCATTGGTCGGGCGACGGGGAGCATACAACCAGGTAAGGTTGGGCAGGCTCAGTGCTCAAGGGAGCCAGTACGCCTGCACGGTCCGGTATTTCCGGCGCCACCTCCCGCTCCAGACCAGTGCCTACACCACGCACCAGGCTTCCAGTGCGTCTCCAGAGCCCTGTTCCTCCTCCACGCACTAGCCCTGTGGTGCGTGCCTCCAGTCCCGGCACCACGCACCAAGCCTCCTGTGCGTCTCCAGAACTCTGTACGCACTGTTCCTTCTCCCCGTACTCGCCCTGATGTGCGTGCCCTCAGCCCGGTACCACCAGTGCCGGTACCACGCACCAGGCCTATAGTACGCCTTGAGAGTCCAGTGTGCCCTGTTGTTGTTCCCCGCACTAGCCTGAAGGTGCGTGTCCTTAGCCCGGTACCTCCAGTTCCGGCACCACGCACCAGGCCTACAGTGCGTCTCAGCCGGCCAGAGTCTGCCGTCTGCCCAGCGGCGCCTGAACTGCCCGTCTGCCCAGCGGCGCCTGAACTGCCCGTCTGCCCAGCGGCGCCTGAACTGCCCGTCTGCCCAACGGCGCCTGAACTGCCCGTCTGCTCAACGGCGCCTGAACTGCCCGTCTGCCCAACGGCGCCTGAACTGCCCGTCTGCCCAACGGCGCCTGAACTGCCCGTCTGCCCAACGCTGTCTGAACTGTCCGTCTGCCAAGCGCCGCATGAACTGCCCGTCTGTATTGAGCCTTCAAAGCCGCCCGTCTGCCATGAGCCTACAGAGCCTTCCGCCAGACCGGATCAGCCAGAGCCTTCCGCCAGACCGGATCAGCCAGAGCCTTCCGCCAGACCGGATCAGCCAGAGCCTTCCGCCAGACCGGATCAGCCAGAGCCTTACGCCAGACCGGATCAGCCAGAGCCTTCCGCCAGACCGGATCAGCCAGAGCCTTCCGCCAGACCGGATCAGCCAGAGCCTTCCGCCAGACCGGATCAGCCAGAGCCTTCCGCCAGACCGGATCAGCCAGAGCCTTCCGCCAGACCGGATCAGCCAGAGCCGTCAGCGAGCCATGACCAGCAAGAGCCGTCAGCGAGCCATGACCAGCCAGAGCCGTCAGCGAGCCATGACCAGCCAGAGCCGTCAGCGAGCCATGACCAGCCAGAGCCGTCAGCGAGCCATGACCAGCCAGAGCCGTCAGCGAGCCATGACCAGCCAGAGCCGTCAGCGAGCCATGACCAGCCAGAGCCGTCATCCAGCCATGACCAGCCAGAGCCGTCATCCAGCCATGACCAGCCAGAGCCGTCATCCAGCATTAAGCCATCATCCAGCCAGGATCCGCCAGAACCAGCCAGCCAGGATCCGCCAGAGCCAGCCAGCCAGGATCCGCCAGAGCCAGCCAGCCAGGATCCGCCAGTCATTCTGGTGTTGCCCCTCATTCTGGTGTTGCCCCTCATTCTGGTGTTGCCCCTCATTCCGGTGTTGCCCCTCATTCCGGTGCTGCTCCTAATCCTGGTGATGCCCCTTAATTTAGGTGGGAGTATTTGGAGGGTGGTCATTGTGAGGGGGATAAAGAAGCGGGGATTTATTATGGTGGGAAGGGAACCACGCCCAGAGCCTGAGCCGCCACCGTGGACAGATGCCCACCCAGACCCTCCCCTAGACTTTTGGTGGTGCGTCCAGAGTTCTCACCTTGAGGGGGGGTTTCTGTCACGTTCCTGACCTGTTTTATGTTATTTTTGTATGTGTTCAGTTGGTCAGGGCGTGAGTTGGGGTGGGCATTCTATGTTTTGTGTTTCTATGTTTAGGTCACTTGTAATTAGCCTTATATGGTTCTCAATCAGGGACAGGTGTTTGACGTTTCCTCTGATTGAGAACCATATATAGGTTGGCTGTTCACACTGTTTGTTTGTGGGTGATTGTCTCCCGTGTCTGTGTATGTTGCACCACACGGGACTGTTTCGGTTTGTTCGTTCGTTTGATGTAGTCTGTTCCTGTTCGTGAGTTCTTCGTGTATTTATGTAAGTTCCATGTTCAGGTCTGTCTACGTCGTTTTGTTATTTTGTAGTTTGTTGAAGTGTTTTCGGTTTTCGTCATTACTTTAATAAACTTCGTTATGTCAAACCATCACACTGCGCTTTGGTCCAATCCCTACTCCTCCTCTTCGTCCTCTCCTCTTCGTCTGAAGGAGGACAGCCGTTACATACGTTTCATGGGAATGTTGCAAGAACATTGATGCTCAGTTCACATTTTAAGGTCACATGCACAAATACAGAGAAATGCCTTTCTTGCAAACTCAAACCCAACAATGCAATAACCAATAACAATGTAATATTAGAAGAAAAAAAACAGGTACGTACGCATACTATATACAGGGTCAGTTCCAATACAATATTTACAATGTGCAGGGATACTGGAGTGATGGAGGTAGATATGTACAGGGGTAAGGTGACTAGGCAACAGGATATAAGATACACAGTGTAGCCACAGCTTGTAGGTAAGTGGGAGTGCCAAGAGTCAGTATAAATGTATGTGCATATTATGTGTGAGTGAGCATGTTATGGAGTGAGTGTGTGTGAGTGTTTATGGCCCTGTGAGTGTGCAGAGAGAGAGTGTGTACAGTTTTTTGTGGTTTAGGAGAGTATTCCATCAATGTCCCACCAAACATACACATACACTGTGTATTTAATTACGCATGACAAATTGTTACTGTTTTTTTTTTAAATATATGTATTTCACCTTTATTTAACCAGGTAGGCTAGTTGAGAACAAGTTCTCATTTACAACTGCGACCTGGCCAAGACAAAGCAAAGCAGTGCGACACTAACAACACAGAGTTACACATGGAATAAACAAAACATACAGTCAATAATACAATAGAAAAATCAATATACAGTGTGTGCAAATGTAGTAATATTAGGGAGGTAAGGCAATAAACAGGCCATAGTTACAATTTAGCAATTACACACGAGTGATAGATGTGCAGAAGATGAATGTGCAAGTAGAGATACTGGGGTGCAAAGGAGCAAAAAAACTAATAACAATATGGGGGTGAGGCAGTTGGGTGGGCTATTTACATATGGGCTCTGTGCAGGTGCAATGATCGGTTAGCTGCTCTGACAGCTAATGCTTAAAGTTAGTGAGGGAGATATAAGACTCCAGCTTCAGTGATTTTTGCAATTTGTTCCATTGGCAGCAGAGAACTGGAAGGAAAGGCGGCCAAATGAGGAGTTGGCTTTGGGGATGACCAGTGAAATATACCTGCTGGAGCGCATGCTACGGGTGGGTGCTGCTATAGTGACCAGTGAGCTGAGATAAAGTGGGTTTTTACCTAGCAAAGACTTATAGATGACCTGAAGCCAGTGGGTTTGGCGACGAATATGAAGCGAGGGCCAGCCAACGAGAGCATACAGGTCGTAGTGGTGGGTAGTATATGGGGCTTTGGTGACAAAACGGCTGGCACTGTGATAGACTACATCCAATTTCCTGATTAGAGTGTTGGAGGCTATTTTGATAATGACATCGCCGAAGTCAAGGATCAGTAGAATAGTCCGTTTTATGAGGGTATGTTTGGCAGCAGAAGCCGATTCTAGATTTAATGTTGGATTGGAGATGCTTAATGTGAGTCTGGAAGGATAGTTTACAGTCTAACCAGACACTTAGGTATTTGTAGTTGTCCACCTATTCTAAGTCAGAACCGACCAGAGTAGTGATGCTAGACGGGTTGGCGGGTGCGGGCAGCGATCGGTTGAAGAGCATGCATTTAGTTTTACTTGCATTTAAGAGCAGTTGGAGGCCACGGAAGGAGTGTTGTATGGAAATTGAAGCTCGTCTGGAGGTTTGTTAACACAGTGTCCAAAGAAGGGCCAGAAGTATACAGAATGGTGTTGTCTGTGTAGAGGTGGATCAGAGACTCACCAGCAGCAAGAGCGACATCATTGATGTATACAGAGAAAAGAGTCGGTCTGAGAATTGAACCCTGTGACACCCCCATAGAGACTGCCAGAGGTCCGGACAACAGGCCATCCGATTTAACACACTGAACTCTATCTGAGAAGTAGTTGGTGAACCAGGCGAGGCAGTCATTTGAGAAACCAAGGCTGTTGAGTCTGCCAATAAGAATGCGGTGATTGACAGAGTCAAAAGCCTTGGCCAGGTCGATGAAGATGGCTGCACAGTATTGTCTTTTATCGATGGTGGTTATGATATCGTTAAGGACCTTGAGCGTGGCTGAGGTGCACCCATGACCAGCTCGGAAACCAGATTACATAGCGGAAAAGGTACGGTGGGATTCGAAATGGTCGGTGATCTGTTTGTTAACTTGGCTTTCGAAGACTTTAGAAAGGCAGGGTAGGATAGAAATAGGTCTGTAACAGTTTGGGTCTAGTGTCTCCCCCTTTGAAGAGGAGGATGACCGTGGCAGCTTTCTGATCTTTGGGGATCTCAGACGACACAAAAGAGAGGTTGAACAGGCTAGTAATAGGTTGCAACAATTGCGGCGGATCATTTTAGAAAGAGAGGGCCCAGATTGTCTAGCACAGCTGATTTGTAGGGGTCCAGATTTTGCAGCTCTTTCAGAACATCAGCTATCTGGATTTGGGTGAAGGAGAAATGGGAGAGGCTTGGCCAATTTGCTGTCGGGGGTGCAGAGCTGTTGACCGGGGTAGGGGTAGCCAGGTGGAAAGCATGGCCAGCTGTAGAAAAATGCTTATTGAAATTCTCGTTTATCGCAGCTTTATCGGTGGTGACAGTGTTTTCTAGCCTCAGTGCAGTGGGCAGCTGGGAGGAGGTGCTCTTATTCTCCATAGACTTTACAGTGTCCCAGAACTTTTTGGAGTTTGTGCTACAGGATGCAAATTTCTCTTTGAAAAAGCTAGCCTTTACTTTCCTAACTGCCTGTGTATATTGGTTCCCAACTTCCCTGAAAAGTTGTATATCGCGGGGGGCTATCCGATGCTAATGCAGTACGCCACAGGATGTTTTTGTGCTGGTCAAGGGCAGTCAAGTCTGGAGTGAACCAAGGGCTATATCTGTTATTAGTTCTAAATTATTTAAATGGAGCATGCTTATTTAAGATGGTGAGGAAAGCACTTTTAAAGGATAACCAGGCATCCTCTACAGACGGAATGAGTTCAATATCTTTCGATTAGAAAGGCCTGCTTGCTGAAGTGTTTTAGGGAGCGTTTGACAGTGATGAGGGGTGGTCGTTTGACCGCAGACCCATTACGGACGCAGGCAATGAGGCAGTGATTGCTGAGATCCTGGTTGAAGACAGCATGAGGGTGCCCGTGTTTGCGGATTTAGGGTTGTACCTGGTAGGTTCCTTGATAATTTGTGTGAGATTGAGGGTATCTAGCTTAGATTGTAGGACGGTGTTAAGCATATCCCAGTTTAGGTCGCCTAACAGTACAAACGCTGAAGATAAATGGGGGGCAATTAATTCACATATGATGTCCAGGGCACAGCTGGGGACTGAGGGGGGTCTATAACAAGCGGCAACAGTGAGAGACTTATTTCTGGAAAGGGGGATTTTTAAAAGCTGTTTGGGCACAGACCTGGATAGCATGTCAGAACTCTGCAGACTATCTCTGCAGTAGATTGCATCTCCACCCCCTTTGGCAGTTCTATCTTGATGGAAATTTCTGAATTTTTAATGGCCTTCCTAAGCCAGGATTTAGACACGGCTAGGACATCCAGCTTGGCGGAGTGTGCTAAAGCAGTGAATAAAACAAACTTAGGGAGGAGGCTTCTGATGTTAACATGCATGAAACCAAGGCTTTTACAGTTACAGAAATCAACAAATGATAGCGCCTGGGGAATAGGAGTGGAACTGGGGGCTACAGGGCCTGGGCTAACCTCTACATCACCTTAGGAACAGAGGAGAAGTAGGATAAGATTACGGATAAAGGCTATAAGAACTGGTCGTCTACTGCGTTGGGTACAGAGAATAAAAGGAGCATATTTCTGGGCGTGATAGAATAGATTCAGGGCATAATGTACAGACAATGGTATGGTAGGATGTGAGTACAGTGGAGGTAAACTTAGGCGTTGAGTGACGATGAGAGAGATTTTGTCTATAAGGGCACCAGTTAAGCCAGTTGACGTCTCCGCATGTGTGTGGGGTGGGACAAAAGAGCTATCTAAGGCATGTTGAGCAGGACTGAGGGCTCTACAGTGAAATAAAACAATAAGAACTAGCTAAGGCAGCAGTAGACAAGGCATATTGACATTAGAGAGAGGCATAAAGCAATCACAGGTGGTGATTAGGAGAGCTAAGACAACAACTGGTAAATGGCGATGAATGGGCAGAGCGGGGCAGTTAGGTAAATACAGGACCTGAGTTAGAGGCTGGGGCCGACAGGTAAACAAAATGAGGTACTGTGTTATTGAAACAGTCCAGGGGGCATCAGCTGTGTAGCCGAGTGATCATAGGGTCAAAATAGCAGCAATAGGTGAGTCAGGGTGACGTTCGGTAGTCACTACTACGCTAGGCAAGCAGGGGACACAGTGTTCAGAAAAGCTAGCGGGCCGGGGCTAGTAGATGGTTCTTCGGCGACATCGTAACAGTATAGCCTGTTGAGACCACATCGGGCGATCACATCTGCAGTCCAGTCGTGATGGATCGGCGGGGCTCCGTGTTGACAATAAATGGTCCAGGCCAATTGGAAAATGAGGTATTGTAGCCCTAGAATTAGCTGGTATATGGGCCTAGCTCGAGGCTAGCTCAAGGCTGGCTGGTGCTTGCTTCGGGACAGAGGCGTTAGCTAACAGTAGCCACTCGTTTCAGCTAGCTAGCTGCAATGATCCGGAATAATGATCCGGTGTAATGCTCCAGAGCTGCAGGAATCCGGTGATGTATTAGAGAGAAGCAGTCCGATATGCTCTGTGCAGACTGGTAGACTGGCAGTTCCTGATGGAAGTTCCAGTTATGAGGATTAAAATTAGCAGATACGTACCACATTGGGTGAGACGGGTTGCAGGAAAGTATATTTAGTTCGTAGATAGAAAGTGAGATTAAGACCTATATGAAAAAGACTGGCTATTTACACGGGATAAGACACAGGATAAGACAAACACAAACACACATGTCCTACTGCTACGCCATCTTGGGGGTGTAAAACAAACCAAGCCAATCAATGCCAATCAAAACAAAGTCAAGCCAGTCAATGCCTTGATTGTTGAACCACCATTCATAGCTCTTCATCTGATGGCAAGGTTATGGATTCTCACAAACACTGCTTTTAACATAGTGTTTTCAATTTGTAAATTTGACGTAGTTGATTACATTATGCATGTTTTGTCCTTACCTGGGATTAGAACTGAACTCACAACCTCTTGGTTCACGGTAAGCACTACTCCATCATCATTGATTTGACTTATTTCAGCAATTTAAGGGCTTTCTGTATAGTTGTCTAATGTTGGTGGGGCGTGTTAACCAGTTTTAATGAAACTCCTGACAAACTATGATCAATAAAATCATTTTTTGTGTAGTTTCAGCAGTATGATAGCATTGCGCCACCGTTAGGAGTAGTAGCCCAACACCAATGACACATTTTAGGTAATTGAGGATTTTATTAAATGGAGGTCAAATCTAGGCCTGGTCTAAGGTCATTAACCCGAAAATTGCTAACTCTGTTTTGAAAACTTTAGTCCATAAACCATGCCTTGGCAGCAAGTGTGAATGTGGATATACATTCCCGTGCCATGGAATTTGAATTGTGCTATCATTCAAATTACTATAAGGAGGTTAGATCAATATTGATGATAATATAATGAATAATGAGAAATACATAACTTGATTCAACTGTTGCTTGAATATTCAATTTATGTAGGCATTGTCCTCTTCACAAATGCCCCCCCAGAAAAATTCCCCCCCCCCCCCCCCCCGCCCATACAATGGCAGCATGAGTGAGGGATGCTTTGTTGCGAAACAGGGAGACGATTCTAGATTTAATGTTGGATTGGAGATGCTTAATGTGAGTCTGGAAGGAGAGTTTACAGTCTAACCAGACACCTACAGTTGAAGTCAGAAGTGTACATACACCTTAGCCAAATACATTTAAACTCAGTTTTTCACAATTCCTGACATTTAATCCTAGTAAACATTCCCTGTTTTAGGTCAGTTAGGATCACCACTTTTTTAAGAATGTGAAATGTCAGAACAATAGTAGAGAGAATGATTTATTTCAGCTTTTATTTCTTTCATCACATTCCCAGTGGGTCAGAAGTTTACATTGTAACTGACAGTTAGACTTACAGGTTATGTCGTTGTTTTGTGTTTGAATTGTTTACGTGTCCGCTGTGCGGGGGAAATAAGACAAGCGGAACTACGTAGCTAATAACTGTTGTAACGGGGATCCTTATTGTAGCAACACACTTTTGGAGGGAAGGCAATCCCGCGCTGTGTTAGCTAAGTTTTCATGTCATCGGGTGTAGTTCATAAAGGTTGAAGCGTGTATGTTAGGATGGTAACGTTCTAATAATTAAGGATGAAGCGTGAATTCATGCCAGGAATAATAAGTGTGAAGTTTGATTTCCTCCCTTCTGTAATAAGCAGCCAATGGGGTATTTTTCCTTTATTCATGTGTTTAATCTGATACTGTTATAGCGCCGGCTAAACTGTTTATGTATGTAAGCACTTCAGAGTTATACCAAACTAATAAGTCACTCGTAAGATAAGGTTGTAAGAGTGTGCTTAACTGTATTTTTCATTTACTTTATAGTTCTCACGGAAGGTGATAATTCTGACTAAATCTACAGAATAAAGCCGCCAGTTAAAATCAAGGAACGGTTGTGCTCGTGGTTACTGGAGGGAGATACAGTGAGAACTCAATGCTCTTCACGAGCAAGAGAGAAAGAAGAATCTCACCCAGCTGTAAAACGTCTACAAGATTCCCAAATCCTGGTAGGCCCTGTCATCTGCCAGATAAGAGTTTTGCACCTACCTGCAACCTAAGAAGAAAATCTCCACATGAGGAAGCATCGTGAGGCAACATAAGGTCAAGACTAACAGGAAAGTCAGACACGCAAGTACAAGTCAAGGTGTTTGAAGGTGGTCCTAGCCTTGTGAACAGCTAATAAGAGACTTTAAGATTACAATTCGTAAGGACTGGAGATAGTTGTGTATTTCAAGAGGCTGGTATTATGCATTTGTTCTTTCTATCTTAATGTATCGCTGGTATGTGTATTACTGGAACAATATTCTTTGATACTTACTAAAAAAAAAATATACACTGCTCAAAAAAATAAAGGGAACACTTAAACAACACAATGTAACTCCAAGTCAATCACACTTCTGTGAAATCAAACTGTCCACTTAGGAAGCAACACTGATTGACAATACATTTCACATGCTGTTGTGCAAATGGAATAGACAAAAGGTGGAAATTATAGGCAATTAGCAAGACACCCCCAAAAAAGGAGTGATTCTGCAGGTGGTGACCACAGACCACTTCTCAGTTCCTATGCTTCCTGGCTGATGTTTTGGTCACTTTTGAATGCTGGCGGTGCTCTCACTCTAGTGGTAGCATGAGACGGAGTCTACAACCCACACAAGTAGCTCAGGTAGTGCAGTTCATCCAGGATAGCACATCAATGCGAGCTGTGGCAAAAAGGTTTGCTGTGTCTGTCAGCGTAGTGTCCAGAGCATGGAGGCGCTACCAGGAGACAGGCCAGTACATCAGGAGACGTGGAGGAGGCCGTAGGAGGGCAACAACCCAGCAGCAGGACCGCTACCTCCGCCTTTGTGCAAGGAGGTGCACTGCCAGAGCCCTGCAAAATGACCTCCAGCAGGCCACAAATGTGCATGTGTCAGCATATGGTCTCACAAGGGGTCTGAGGATCTCATCTCGGTACCTAATGGCAGTCAGGCTACCTCTGGCGAGCACATGGAGGGCTGTGCGGCCCCACAAAGAAATGCCACCCCACACCATGACTGACCCACCGCCAAACCGGTCATGCTGGAGGATGTTGCAGGCAGCAGAACGTTCTCCACGGCATCTCCAGACTCTGTCACGTCTGTCACGTGCTCATGTGCTCAGTGTGAACCTGCTATCATCTGTGAAGAGCACAGGGCGCCAGTGGCGAATTTGCCAATCTTGGTGTTCTCTGGCAAATGCCAAACGTCCTGCACGGTGTTGGGCTGTAAGCACAACCCCCACCTGTGGACGTCGGGCCCTCATACCACCCTCATGGAGTCTGTTTCTGACCGTTTGAGCAGACACATGCACATTTGTGGCCTGCTGGAGGTCATGCTACCACTAGAGTGAGAGCACCGCCAGCATTCAAAAGTGACCAAAACATCAGCCAGGAAGCATAGGAACTGAGAAGTGGTCTGTGGTCACCACCTGCAGAATCACTCCTTTTTTGGGGGTGTCTTGCTAATTGCCTATAATTTCCACCTTTTGTCTATTCCATTTGCACAACAGCATGTGAAATTTATTGTCAATCAGTGTTGCTTCCTAAGTGGACAGTTTGATTTCACAGAAGTGTGATTGACTTGGAGTTACATTGTGTTGTTTAAGTGTTCCCTTTATTTTTTTGAGCAGTGTATATATATATATATATATATATATATATATATAGTTACAAAACATTAAGGGTCAGCGTACACCTATTAATTCTATTTTCACCTGTAAGTTAATAGTGTAATTGTTTGGTAAGGTGTTTGTTCAAGCCTTTGTTACAAGCATTATACATGTTTATACCACGTACTAAGGTTTAAATTACAGTGAATTAGAGTATAAATTACCTACTCACTTATCCAAACCTTACCTAGAATTGATTTGATTTAGAATGTCAGAAAGAGGTAGTTTCACTGAAGGTGATAGAGATGGGGTGGGTCAAGTTGAGCAGCTGCAGCAACACCTCGCAAACTTCAAGCCTTCATCAGAACAAACAGAGCAGCAGGAAGAGGGCCAGACTGGTGTGGAGTCACTTCTGCCAGCGAATGATGATACAGAGGCTGCTAATGAGATATCACAACAAGAGCCACGAAAAGGTGAGAGGGTCCGCAGGTTAACTGAAAAGGGCAGAGAACTGCGCGACGAAAGGTGGAGACAGCTCGAACATCGTTTCAGGGTCAGCTATGAGAAGTGGAAGGCTCTGGTAAAGGAAGCAAAACTATCACTGACAGGCTGTTGCTCTGAAGACCTACTAGAAGACCTCTTAAACAAGATTAGCCATACCTCTACAGAGCTAAAACCTTGTCTATGTAAATTTGCGTCAAATCTACATTCCCGACAACAATATACAACGCAGAGTTGATACTTGTGAAGCAGTTACAATGTCTATTATCAAGATTGTAAGGTGTCATTTAAAAGGCATGGAAGAAGGTCAAAGTAACCAGATAGAGCTGCACTGGAAGGACAGCAATTCCTTGTGCATGTCCGAACTCTCACATAGGTCAAGTCTCAACTATCAGCCCTCAAGTGCTTCCTCCCAGTCTCAAAGCAACTCAAAGGTCAACTCCAGACGCTCAAGCGTGTCATCTGTCAAGAGACAAGAGGCTGCGGCGGAAGTTGCTGCTAACCAAGCAGCTTTAGAAGTAATGGTTAAGCAAGAACACCAACTAGAAGAGCTTCAGAGACTCAAAGATGAAGATAAGAAGAGGACAGCGGAGCAAGAAGCTGAGGCTGTGAAACGCAGCTTAGAAGAAGCTAGGCTGCGAGTCAAGTTAGAGGTAGAAAATGCTGCCAGACGAAGGACGCTAGAAGACAAGCGTAGAGAGTTAGAGCGCCTAGAAGTGCTCAAGAAACTAAATGCTGCCAAGGCGCGGATGCAAGTGTATGAGCAAGATGAAAACTCAGAGGACGAGAAGAGAGAACTACTCTCTAACTGCAAATCTGTGAAAGAAGTCATGCACAGAAGTGGCTCATTTCACAGTCTCTCACCGCAACATGTTGTGACAAGCACACAACAAGAAGATGGCACCAAGACCATGTTCAGGTTACTAGCGGAATCAATCATTGAAAGCCGCCTCCCCATACCAGAACCAGTAACATTCAATGGAGAACCACTCTCGTTCACTGACTGGAAGGTCTCTTTTCAGACTCTGATAGACAGGAAGAACATACCAGCAACTGAGAAGATATATTACTTAAGAAAATATATCGGTGGGCCTGCCAAGAAAGCCATTGAAAGTTACTTTATGTTAGGAACAGAGTCAGCCTACCATGCTGCGTGGACCATTCTTGAAGAAAGGTACGGAAACAAATTCCTCATTGCCAAGTCCTTCAGAGATAAGCTCAATGCATGGCCTAAGATAGGATCCAAGGACAGTCTTGAACTTAGAGACCTTGTAGACTTTCTTCGCAGCTGTGAGGCTGCTATGTCTCAGAATAAGGGCCTGGAGGTGCTTAATGACTGTAATGAAAACCAAAAGATCCTTGCTAAACTTCCAGATTGGCTAACTTCAAGATGGAATAGAAAGGTCATAGACATCTTAGAAGAAACTGAGACATTTCCAAGATTCAGTCAGTTTGTGAAGTTTCTCACGAGAGAAGCAAAGATAGCTTGCAATCCTGTGACATCCCTTCATGCTTTGAAACCAAGTGAAGATGGAAAACCTAAGACGCCAAGGATTCAAAGCCCCGGAGCAAGGGTATTAGCAACTAACTCTGATGAGAAAGATACTGTTACTAGTTGTATCTTCTGTGAGAAGTCAGGTCACAGTCTCCACAAATACTGGAAGTTCATGGATAAGCTCACCGCAGAGCGACAGAAGTTTGTTCAAGAGAATAAATTGTGCTTTGGCTGTTTAAAGCCTGGGAATCGCTCGAAAGATTGTGATAACAGGAACACCTGTGACACGTGTCAGAGGAGGCATCCATCCTGCCTGCACGAAGATCGTACTAAAGAAAGGTTAACCTGTTTGGGCTGCAGGGGCAGTATTGAGTAGCCTGGATAAAAGGTGCCCATTTCAAACGGCCTCGTACTCAATTCTTGCTCGTACAATATGCATATTATTATTACTATTGGATAGAAAACACTCTCTAGTTTCTAAAACCGTTTGAATTATATCTGTGAGTAAAACAGAACTCATTTTGCAGCAAACTTCCTGACAGGAAGTGGAAAATCTGAAATCGATGCTCTGTTCTAGGGCCTGCCTATAAATGTCCTTGATATATATCAGTATACATGCACTTCATACGTCTTCCACTAGATGTCGACAGGCAGTGAGAGAAGAAATGGAGTGTATAACTTGATCTGGGGTCGAATAAAAGCTCTTTGTATGACGTGTCACCAGTTTCCTGTTTTCTGGAGAGCGCGTGAAGGGACCTGGTTTTGCCTTCTGTAAAGCTGTCGTTATAGAAGACTAATATCTCCGGCTTTGATTTTATTTGATACATGTGACAACATCATCGTAAAGTATGTTTTTTCAATATAGTTTTATTAGATTATTGAAATTTTTTCGGGACGTTAGGCGTGTTGCTTTGTCTGCGTATGTTCAGGAAGGAGAGCTTCGCGCCACTTTGCTAGCTTTCCGTGCTAATTGACTGGAGAAGAGGACATTCTAAATCCAAACAACGATTGTTCTGGACAAAGGACCCCTTGTATAACATTCTGATGGAAGATCATCAAAAGTAGGACCCATTTTATGATGCATTTCATATATCTGTCGTACATGTGTACTAGTAGTTTGCGGCCAGGTTTTGGACACGCTCTCGCCATAACGTAAACTGCATATCGTAATGAAGTTATTTTTAGAATTCTAACACAGCTCTAAATATGCACATTTTCGAACAAAACATAAGTGTATGTATAACCTGATGTTATAGGACTGTCATCTGATGAAGCTTATCAAGGTTAGTCAAAAATGATATATCTTTTGCTGGTTTGTTACGATCGCTAACTTTTGCTGCTAGGGAATGGCTTGTGTTTCTGGCTATTGTGGTAAGCTAGTATAATGCTATATTGTGTTTTCGCTGTAAAACACTTAAGAAATCGGAAATATTGGCTGGAATCACAAGATGCATGTCTTTCATTTGCTGTACACCATGTATTTTTCAGAAATGTTTTATGATGAGTATTTAGGTATTTGACGTTGGTGTCTGTATTTACTCTGGCTGCTTCGGTGCTATTTCTGACGGTAGCTGTGATGGTAGCTGCAATGTAAAACTGATTTATAGCTCAAATATGCACATTTTTCGAACAAAACATAGATTTATTGAATAACATGTTATAAGACTGTCATCTGATGAAGTTGTTTCTTGGTTAGTTTGGTTGGTTCTTGGTTAGTTAGGTTGGTTTTGTGCATGCTACCTGTGCTGTGAAAAATGTCTGTCCTTTTTTGTATTTGGTGGTGAGCTAACATAAATATACGTGGTGTTTTCGCTGTAAAACATTTTAAAAATCGGACATGTTGGCTGGATTCACAAGATGTTTATCTTTCAAATGCTGTATTGGACTTGTTAATGTGTGACAACAGCCAGCTCAAGTGCAGGGTGCAAAATTCAAAATATATTTTTTAGAAATATTTAACTTTCACACATTAACAAGTCCAATACAGCAAATGAAAGATAAACATCTTGTGAATCCAGCCAACATGTCCGATTTTTTAAATGTTTTACAGCGAAAACACCACGTATATTTATGTTAGCTCACCACCAAATACAAAAAAGGACAGACATTTTTCACAGCACAGGTAGCATGCACAAAACCAACCTAACTAACCAAGAACCAACCAAACTAACCAAGAAACAACTTCATCAGATGACAGTCTTATAACATGTTATACAATAAATCTATGTTTTGTTCGAAAAATGTGCATATTTGAGGTATAAATCAGTTTTACATTGCAGCTACCGTCACAAATAGCACCGAAGCAGCCAGAGTAATTACAGACACCAACGTGAAATACCTAAATACTCATCATAAAACATTTCTGAAAAATACATGGTGTACAGCAAATGAAAGACAAGCATCTTGTGAATCCAGCCAATATTTCAGATTTCTTAAGTGTTTTACAGCGAAAACACAATGTAGCATTATATTAGCTTACCACAATAGCCAGAAACACAAGCCATTTACCAGCAGCAAAAGTTAGCGATCGTAACAAACCAGCAAAATATATATAATCTTTGACTAACCTTGATAAGCTTCATCAGATGACAGTCCTATAACATCAGGTTATACATACACTTATGTTTTGTTCGAAAATGTGCATATTTAGAGCTGAAATCAGTGGTTATACATTGTGCTAACGTAGCATCTTTTTCCCAGAATGTCCGGATATTTTTATGACACTCACCTATTCTGACCAAATAACTATTCATAAACGTTACAAAAAAATACATGTTGTATAGGAAATGATAGATACACTAGTTCTTAATGCAATCGCCGTGTTAGAATTTTAAAAATAACTTCATTACGACATCCAGCTTACGTTATAGCGAGAGAGTGCCCAAAATCTGGGCGCAAACTAATAGTACACATGTTCGACAGATATATGAAATAACATCATAAAATGGGTCCTACTTTTGATGATCTTCCATCAGAATGTTGTACAAGGGGTCCTTTGTCGGGAACAATCGTTGTTTGGTTTTAGAAGGGCATTTTTCCCTCTTGAATTAGCAAGCACACTAGCGAAGTGGCGCAAAGCTCTCCATCGTCAACAAACGCAGACAACGCAACACGCCTAACGTCCCGAAAAAATTTCAATAATCTGATAAAACTATATTGAAAAAACATACTTTATGATGATATTGTCACATTTATCAAATAAAATCAAAGCCGGAGATATTAGCCGTCTATAACAACAGCTTTTCAGAAGGCAATACCCGGTCCCTTCTCGAGCGTTCCAGAAAACAGGAAATTGGTGTCACGTCATGCCAAGAGCTCTTATTCAACCTCAGATCAAGTTATACACTCCATTTCTTCTCTCACTGCCTGTTGACATCTAGTGGAAGGCGTATGAAGTGCATGTATACTAATACATATCAAGCACATTTATAGGCAGGCCCTAGAACAGAGCATCGATTTCAGATTTTCCACTTCCTGTCAGGAAGTTTGCTGCAAAATGAGTTCTGTTTTACTCACAGATATAATTCAAACGGTTTTAGAAATTAGAGAGTGTTTTCTATCCAATAGTAATAATAATATGCATATTGTACAAGCAAGAATTGAGTACGGGGCCGTTTGAAATGGGCACCTTTTATCCAGGCTACTCAATACTGCCCCTGCAGCCCAAAGAAGTTAATTAACCACCGCCGCCTTTATCAATTCCCTGCGTTCATTCATTGCCATACGTGGTAATGTTCGTCAAATCAGATGTGATCAAGGCAGCAACTTCATTGGCGCAAGACGCGAGTTTGTGGACGCCCTGAAAGAAATGGATCAAACACGACTGAAGGAACTTGGATGCGAGTTTATCATGAACACCCCATCTTCAAGTCACATGGGTGGTGTTTGGGAAAGGCAAATCCGCATGATACGAAGTGTCTTAACATCCATTCTTGATCAGTCAGATGGAAGACTCGACAGCGCTTCTCTGTGTACCTTTCTCTATGAAGTCATGGCGATTTTAAATAGTAGGCCCCTAACTACGGAATATCTGAATGATCCATTAGGTCCAGAACCTCTCACGCCAAATCACATCTTGACAATGAAGTCCACAGTTATCTTACCGCCACCTGGACAGTTCATCAAGGAAGATCTTTATCTCCGCAAGAGATGGCGCAGAGTACAATTCTTAGCCAATGAATTCTGGACAAGGTGGAAGAAAGAGTACCTCCTAAACCTCCAACACAGACAGAAATGGAATAAAGACAGAAGAAACGCAAGGATTAATGACATTGTCATCTTGCAAGATGATACTGCAACACGCAACCAGTGGAAATTGGCAAAGGTTACAGAAATGTACCCGAGACAGGATGGCCGGGTGAGAAGATTCAAGTTACTGATCAGCGACTCAACCCTGGATGAGAGAGGTAAACGCATCACCAAACCCACCTATCTGGAGAGCCCCATCCATAAGACAGTCACCCTCCTGGAAGCCGATCAAGAAACCTGCAGACCCCTTTCACAGAAATCACCGGTGATTGGTGGGAGTGTAACTGACAGTTAGACTTACAGGTTATGTCGTTGTTTTGTGTTTGAATTGTTTACGTGTCCGCTGTGCGGGGGAAATAAGACAAGCGGAACTACGTAGCTAATAACTGTTGTAACGGGGATCCTTATTGTAGCAACACACTTTTGGAGGGAAGGCAATCCCGCGCTGTGTTAGCTAAGTTTTCATGTCATCGGGTGTAGTTCATAAAGGTTGAAGCGTGTATGTTAGGATGGTAACGTTCTAATAATTAAGGATGAAGCGTGAATTCATGCCAGGAATAATAAGTGTGAAGTTTGATTTCCTCCCTTCTGTAATAAGCAGCCAATGAGGTATTTTTCCTTTATTCATGTGTTTAATCTGATACTGTTATAGCGCCGGCTAAACTGTTTATGTATGTAAGCACTTCAGAGTTATACCAAACTAATAAGTCACTCGTAAGATAAGGTTGTAAGAGTGTGCTTAACTGTATTTTTCATTTACTTTATAGTTCTCACGGAAGGTGATAATTCTGACTAAATCTACAGAATAAAGCCGCCAGTTAAAATCAAGGAACGGTTGTGCTCGTGGTTACTGGAGGGAGCTACATACATACACTCAATTAGTATTTGGTAGCAGTGCTTTAAATTGTTTAACTTGGGTCAAACATTTTGGGTAGCCTGCCACAAGCTTCCCACAATAAATTGGGTGAATTTTGACCCATTTCTCCTGACAGAGCTGGTGTAACTGAGTCAGGTTTGTAGGCCTCCTTGCACTCACACACTTTTTCAGTTCTGCCCACAGATTTTCTATGGGATTGAGGTCAGGGCTTTGTGATGACCACTCCAATACCTTGACTTTGTCCTTAAGCCATTTTTCACAACTTTGGAAGTATTCTTGGGGTCATTGTCCATTTGAAAGACCCATTTGCGACCAAGCTTTAACTTCCTGACTGATGTCTTGAGATGTTGCTTCAAAATATCCACATATTTTTCCTTCTCATGATGCCATCTATTTTGTGAACTGCACCAGTCCCTCCTGCAGCAATGCACCCCCACACCATGATGCTGCCACCCCCGTGCTTCACGGTTGGGATGGTGTTCTTCGGCTTGCAAGCCTCCCCCTTTTTCTTCCAAACATAACGATGGTCATTATGGCCAAACAGTTCTATTTTGTTTCATCAGACCAAAGGACATTTCTCCAAAAAGTAAGATCTTTGGCCCCATGTGCAGTCTGGCTTTTTTATTGAGGTGTTGGAGCAGTGGCTTCTTCCTTGCTGAGCGGCCTTTCAGGTTATGTCGATATTGGACTCATTTAACTGTGGATATAGATACTTTTGTACCTGTTTCCTCCAGCATCTTCACAAGGTCCTTTGCTGTTGTTCTGGGATTGATTCACACTTTTTGCACCAAAGTACGTTCACCTCTAGGAGACAGAACGCGTCCTCTTCTTGAGCGGTATGAAGGCTGCGTGGTCCCATGGTGTTTATACTTGCTTACTATTGTTTGTAGAGATTAACGTGGTACCTTCAGGCGTTTGTAAATTGCTCACAAGGATGAACCAGACTTGTGGAGGTCTACAATTTTGTTTCTGAGGTCTTGGCTGATTTCTTTTGATTTTCCCATGATGTCAAGCAAAGATGCACTGAGTTTGAAGGTAGGCCTTGGAATACATCAACTGGTATACCTCCAAATGACTCAAATGATGTCAATTAGCCTATCAGAAGCTTCTAAAGACATGACATCATTTTCTGGAATTTTCCAAGCTGTTTAAAGGCACTGTCAACTTAGTGTATGTAAACTTCTGACCCACTGGAATTGTGATACAGTGAATTATAAGTGAAATAATCTGTCTGTAAACAATTGTTGGAAAAATGACTTGTGTCATGCACAAAGTAGATGTCCTAACCGACTTGCCAAAACTATAGTTTGTTATCAAGACATTTGTGGAGTGGTTGAAAAATTTGTTTTAATGACTCCAACCTAAATGTATGCAAACTTCCGACTTCAACTGTAGGTATTTGTAGTTGTCCACATATTCTAAGTCAGAACCGACCAGAGTAGTGATGCTAGACGGGCGGGCGGGTGCGGACAGCAATCGGTTGAAGAGCATGCATTTAGTTTTACTTGAAATTAAGAGCAGTTGGAGGCCACGGAAGGAGTGTTGTATGGCATTGAAGCTCGTCTGGAGGTTTCTTAACACAGTGTCCAAAGAAGGGCCAGAAGTATACAGAATGGTGTCGTCTCCGTAGAGGTGGATCAGAGAATCACCAGCAGCAAGAGCGACATCATTGATGTATACAGAGAAAAGAGTCGGTCTGAGAATTGAACCCTGTGACACCCCCATAGAGACTGCCAGAGGTCCGGACAACAGGCCATCCGATTTAACACACTGAACTCTATCTGAGAAGTAGTTGGTGAACCAGGCGAGGCAGTCATTTGAGAAACCAAGGCTGTTGAGTCTGCCGATAAGAATGCTGTGATTGACAGAGTCAAAAGCCTTGGCCAGGTCGATGAAGATGGCTGCACAGTATTGTCTTTTATCGATGGTGGTTATGATATCGTTAAGGACCTTGAGCGAAGCTGAGGTACACCCATGACCAGCTCGGGAACCAGATTGCATAATGGAGAAGGTACGGTGGGATTCGAAATGGTCGGTGATCTGTTTGTTAACTTGGCTTTCAAAGACTTTAGAAAGGCAGGGTAGGTAGATATAGGTCTGTAACAGTTTGGGTCTAGAGTGTCTCCCCCTTTGAAGAGCGGGATGACCGCGTCAGCGTTCCGATCTTTGGGGATCTCAGACGATACGAAAGAGAGGTTGAACAGGCTAGTAATAGGTTGCAACAATTGCGGCGGATATATCTGTATCTGAACGTGAGCTAACACACATACAGTGCCTTCCAAAAGTATTCACACCCCTTGAATATTGTTGTGTTACAGCCTGAATTTAAAGTAGATTAAATTGAGATTTTGTGTCACTGGCCTACACACAATACTCCATAATGTCAAAGTGAAATTATGTTTCTAGACATTTGTACAAATTAATAAAAAATCATTATGAGTGCATTCAAGTGTGTGCCACGGCAAATGTATCACATAAAAATAATAAAGCAACACCTCACGTCACAACGTCTCTCCCCATGTGACCTACTTGTTGTGTGTATGCACTGACATGTACAGTATGTGTACCTGATAGATACACACACACACACACACACACTACATGTTCAGGTTTTTAAATCTATGTAAATTGTAACGTATTGTGTCTGTAATGTTTTTTTTGTTATGTGTTGGACTACTTGTCGCCATTAGCGTTAGCTAATGGGGATCCTAATAAATAAAATATCTAATCACAATAGACAAACAAAGGCTAGTTATTTTCAGAACAACTCAGGGTATGGCGCCATATCATCTTGTAACTGTATATCAAACGTAGTGATCATAAACGTTGACACTGTATGACATGAGTTTATCAACATGTTTTTTATTTATTCCCAGAAACAGTACACATTATATTGTTCTGATACATACCCTCATAAAACTGACTATCCTACCGATCCTTGGCTTCGGCAATGTCATTATCAAAATAGCCTCCAACACACTACTCAGCAAATTGAATGCAGTCTATCACAGTGCCATCCGTTTTGTCACCAAAGCCCCATATACTACCCACCACTGCGACCTGTATGCTCCTGTTGGCTGGCCCTCGCTTCATATTCGTCGCCAAACCTTCTGGCTTCAGGTCATCTATAAGTCTTTGCACCCACCCGTAGCACAGGCTCCAGCAGGTATATTTCACTGGTCACCCCCAAAGCCAATTCGTCCTTTGGCCGCCTTTCCTTCCAATTCTCTGCTGCCAATGACTGGAACGAACTGCAAAAATCACTGAAGCTGGAGACTCATATCTCCCTCACTAACTTTAAGCACCAGCTGTCAGAGCAGCTCACAGATCACTGCACATGTGCATAGCCCATCTGTAAATAGCCCATCCAACTACCTCTCCCCATACTGTTATTTATTTTATTTATTTTGCTCCTTTGCACCCCAGTATCTCTACTTGCACATTCATCTTCTGCACATCTATCACTCCAGTGTGTAATTGCTATATTGTAATTATTTCGCCACAATGGCCTATTTATTGCCTTACCTCCCTTATCCTACCTCATTTGCACACACTGTATATAGACTTTTCTATTGTATTATTGACTGTATGTTTGTTTATTCCATGTGTAACTCTGTGTTGTTGATTGTGACACACTGCTTTGCTTTATCTTTGTTAGGTATGTGTAACTGGCTGTAAGGGAGTCAGGCGCAGGAGAGCAGAATTTGGGTAGCAAACGGAGCCTTTTATTTATGCGAACAAAAACACACGGCGCTAAGAACACTAAACACAATACGGGTAACATAACCCAGCGCAACCAGTCTAACATGCGCATACACAAAACAATAAACAATTTCACACACAGACATGGGGGGGAACAGAGGGTGAAATACACGACAAGTAATGAGGGAAATGTAAACCAGGTGTGTGGAAAAACAAGACAAAACAAATGGAAAATTAAAGGTGGATCGGCGATGGCTAGACGACCGGTGACGTCGACCGCCGAACGCCGCCCGAACAAGAAGAGGAAACGACTTTGGCGGAAGTCGTGACAATCTGGCCAGGTCGCAGTTGTAAATTAGAACTTGTTCTCAACTACCCTACCTGGTTATATAAAGGTGAAATAAAATTAAAATGTAAAAAAATACTACCTGTGGAATGAAGGGGTCTTACCAAGAAGTGCATAAGATTGCTCTCATCACCGAGGAGATACTCAAATTTGAGGAGACATTGGCAGATTGATTTTCAGCCTAAAACCCTTCTGAATACAAACCAGTGATG
The DNA here is from genome assembly GCF_045679555.1 of Salvelinus alpinus. NCBI lineage: Eukaryota > Metazoa > Chordata > Actinopteri > Salmoniformes > Salmonidae > Salvelinus > Salvelinus alpinus. The sequence continues at coordinate 18,617,931 of NC_092116.1, forward strand.
CATTCAGCTGTCAATGAAAAGTGACTATCTCATTTACCAAGCACCAGTTACAAGAATGCAATACTGCAGGAGCAATCACATTTTGCTTGGTAAGCCCTGTGGAAGCTCCACGCACCAGGCTGCCTATACGTCTCCTCCCCCAGTGATGATCCATGGCCCGAAGCCTCCAGTGATGATCCATGGCACGAAGCCTCCAGTGATGATCCACGGTCCACTCTGATCCACTCTGTAACTGTTTACCATTGGCCTCGTGGTGAAATCCCTGAGCAGTTTCCTTCCTCTCCGTCAATTGAGTTAGGAAGGACGCCTGTATCTTTGTAGTGACTGGGTGTATTGATGCACCATCCAAAGTGTAATTAATAACTTCACCATGATCAATGTCTTCTTTTTATTTATACGCATCTACCAATAGGTGCACTACTTTGGAAAACCTTCCTGATATTTATGGTGTTTGAAATCCACTGCTCGACTGAGGGACCTTACAGAAAATTGAATGTGTGGGGTACAGAGATGAGGTAGTCATTCAAATATCATGTTAAACACTATTATTGCACACAGAGGGAGTCCATAATACATACTACCACGTTGACATTATGGGGTATTGTGTGTAGGCCAGTGACACAAAATCTTGATTTAATCCATTTTAAATTCAGGCTGTAACACAACAAAATGTGGAAAAAGTCAAGGGGTGTGAACACTTTTTGAAGGCACTGCATGATCAAATTCAAGGCAGGGTGTGAATTGATTCTATCCCTTACAGAAACAAACACATTAATATCTTATGTGAAGTTAATGTGATAACATGTGACAACATGTGATAACATGAAATTACATGAGAAAAAGTATCTCTTGTGAAATAAATGTGACAACAAGGGGATGCAAAACATATGATACCATGAAACTACACATCTGAAAACATTTGAGCTAGACAAAAACCTCCAGGTAAACATGACACAACATCCCAAGAACATTATTGCCCTTACAGAAAAAAGACAATTTCACGTGTGAAATTTCAAGCTTGGGTCAGTGGAAAATTGTCTGTGCTACACCAAAATAGTACCTATCCTGTAACTTCCAGTAATGGATAACAAAACTCTTTGGTTATATCACATTATCTGGTATGTCATTACGTGACTGTGATGACTGTTATTTATCGAATCAACTAACTATGTTTAATTGTTACCCGATTAAATGAATAATCGGGTAACTCATTAGGAATTTATGGCACCACGGAAGAAGTTGTTTATAGAGTTACCATCTCCCAATTACTCTAAAATGTCACGCTGTATAATTATAGGAGACAGGCGCAGGAAGATGTAATTATTTCTCCACCAAAAACAAACGTGCGTGTGTATATATATATAACACAGGGATGTAACCCAAAGAAAAAGTGAAGTGTAAACCTCTAAATAATACACGGGACGAGACCCGTAAAACAAGTGCAAAAATACACGTAGCATGAAAGCCGATACAATAGCACAGGTACTCACAGGACCAACGGACATGGTAACAATAACCGACAAGGACAATGGGGAACAGAGGGCACATATTTAACATACTAATCAGGGGGAATGGAAACCGGGTATGCGTAATGAGACAAGACAGTCCGGGGTTGGTGGTAATGAACCCAGTTCAGTAACGCCTAGAAGTCCGGTGACGTAGACCTCCGGAGCTGGTGACCGTAATAAGCAGCAGTACCGCGGGAATCCGTGACATACACTATATGTTATATATCGATGACAGTCACTTATTAATCATTACCTCATATCAGTCTCTTTATTGAACGTCACAAACCTCTTGAATCTGCACAAACCCGAGTCTTACTGATCATTCCGTACCACACCAATTTATTTGATTATTTATTTACTAACTAACTTAATAATAACACAGGATACACACACTGTATAGGTTATTGATTAGAAACTTAATATGATAGAAACAGGTCCCTAGCGGACTAACACAATATGACACTTGTTACAAAATATGGAGAGCTAAAGAGAGAAAGAGAGAAAGAGAGACAACACTTGGATACATTTAGGAACTACACTCACAGTAATCCTAAATCCCTGCCCCGAACTGCCACCAGTTTGGGTAAGAAGTAATGCATGTATTTACATGTTGAAGGTGAGAACTTTAACTAGCCTACCTGGTTAAATAAAGGTGAAATAAATAAAAAAGCTCTTCCTTCGTCGTGTATCTCTGTTGGACCCAGGCCTTCGTGAAAAGGGTTTGATTGGGCCCTCTCCTTAGTTCTTAAGTGTAAGGCTCTGACTGTCCACAAGAGGTCATAATGTCCTTCTTCTTAATTGTCTGTGTTTACTTTCACTCGTTCTGAAAGAGTGGTCTTCTGAGGACAGCTAATCAGCCATGTGGATTATCCCCAGAGTTGTGATGAGAGCAGTGTAGTTGACGATGATTTGAAGAGAATAACCAGATGGTTCTACTTAAATGCACTTTCTTAGATACAGTACTAAGAACAGCTACTCAACCGTAACGTTGATTGTTAGAGGCTACTTTGGCGTCTTCACCTCGTGTTGATTTTCAGGGTCGTGACCAATGGAGACCTAGCTGCAGCTTGGGTCCTTCTGGTCTGATATGTTCATTCTCAACTCAATATTTTATACGCTTGGGTAAAATGGGGCGTTTCCGTCATACTGACACAATCTCTGAGCTCCCTCGGGCATGGCTCGTTACGGGGCACAGCATCATCAAAAACTATTGTTGGATTCGACATTTTGAACATTGAGATATAAATAAATGATAGAGAAGAAGCATAGAATAAGGAGTGAAAGAGACTGGGTTTTATGTCAGAAGTTAATGGTTCTCTGTAGAAAGACAGATGGCTTTGGAATGTGTTGGGTGGATGGGAGGAGAGCAACGTGTTGCTATAGGAGAGACAGACGGACATCTGTGGATTGGGTGAAGGAGGGGTTGAGATCAGGAGGTGAGGTCAGATCCCCTTAAGGGAGTAATAAGGGTTTAGTATTCTGTTACCCTCTTCCTGTAGAACCATAAGATGTAAGGATTGGAGAGAAGGAGGAGTGTCTTAAGTGGGATATATATATATCTGTGATGGGAGAAATGTTGGGTTGTCTGAATTACAGCTGTACAGATCCTTTGGGAAGAATTAAACTTGGTTAAAGCTTCTCTAGTGTCCGTGAGTTATTTACTCTGAAAAATAAGAACCTAACACTATGATCTCATTAGAAAACTAAAATCCCATTCATATCTTAACAAAAATATCCTCTTCATCATTGATATTTCCTACTAAAGTATGTAAACCTGACAAACAGTGTGAAAGCTCTTCAAGTTACAAGATTTTCGTTATAACATTTTAATGACATCCCAAAATATAAATTAATTTCCCACATTCCATCTCTCATCATTCCCCACATTCAGATGTTGAGATATATTGTCCCAGTGTTCACTGTTGGACGTTAGATTTTTTGGGCAGCAAATCGTCTCTGTAACAAAGGGACATTTCTATCCCAATACTAGAGACCAAAAGTACTTGTCTGCTGCATACAATTTACAATTGGCATGAGGTGTCATAAAACCCCCATGCCAATCCCTCCTCCCCTCTGTGGGTGAGAAGTCTCTGTAGACGCTGATCCATTGGAACCTGATCTTTGGATCCTCACAGGAGTGTCATGACAGGTGTAACAATCTATAGCTACAGTTCTCTGCACACTGAAAAACACTGAACTGTACTACACTGTTCATATTGTATTGTTTTGTATGTTACTTTTACCATATAACATTCTTGTTGAATACCAAGTTATATTTTTAGCATTAAACAGTGTACACTCCCATATATTTTAGACATTATCTTCTTATGGCTGAAGGGGCAGTATTGAGTAGCTTGGATAAAAGGTGCACAGAGGTGCCCAGAGTAAACGGCCTGCTCCTATGTCATAGTTGCTAATATATGCATATTATTATTAGTATTGGATAGAAAACACTCTGAAGTTTCTAAAACTGTTTGAATTATGTCTGTGAGTATAACAGAACTCATGTGGCAGGCAAAAACCTGAGAAGTTCCACTTCCTGTTTGGATATTTTCTGGGGGTGCCAGATTTTCAACCAAGCTCTCATTGAAAATACAGAGAGATATGGATGGGTTTTCACTTCCTACGGCTTCCACTAGATGTCAATAGTCAACAGAACTTCGTCTGATGATTCTAATGTGAAGGGGGGCCGAAGGAGACAGGAATTAGTGACCACTGCCACGAGGTGATCACGCATTGAAGAGGCGCGTTCACGTGAGAGGGACCTCCGGTCTTTCGGTCAATGGAAGTCGATGTAATTCTCCGGTTGAAACGTTATTCAAGATGTATGTTAACAACATTCTAAAGATTGATTCAGTACATCGTTTGACATGTTTCTACTGACTGTAACGGAACTTTTGGACATTTCGTCACGTTATAGTGCTCGCGCTTTGTGACTTTGGTTAGGGCTTTTGGTAAACAATTCCAAAGTAGCTAATTGGACATAAATAACGGACATTATCGAACAAATCAAGCATTTATTGTGGACCTGGGATTCCTAGGACTGCATTCTGATGAAGTTCATCAAAGGTAAGGAAACATTTATCATGTATTTTCTGGTTTCTGTTGAGTCCAACATGGCGGCTAATTTGGCTATTGTTCTGAGCTCCGTCTCAGATTATTGCATGGTTTATTTTTCCGTAAAGTTTTTTTTAAATCTGACACAGCGGTTGCATTAAGGAGAGGTATATCTATAATTCCATGTGTATAACTTGTATTATCATCTACATTTATGATGAGTATTTCTGTTGAAACGATGTGGCTATGCAAAATCACTTGATGTTTTTGCACTTAGTGAATCTAACGCGCCAATGTAAACTCAGATTTTTTTATATAAATATGAACTTAATCAAACAAAACATGCAATGTTTGTGTAACATGAAGTCCTATGAGTGTCATCTGATGAAGATAATCAAAGGTTAGTGATTAATTTTCTCTTTCTGGTTTTTGTGAAAGCTATATTTCGCTGGAAAAAATGGCTGTGCTTATTGTGATTTTGTGGTGACCTAACATAATCGTTTGTAGTGCTTTCGCTGAAAAGCATATTTGAAATCGAATACTTTGGTGGGATTAACACCAAGATTACCTTTAAAATGATATAAAACACATCTATGTTTGAGGAATTTTAATTATGAGATTTCTGCTTTTTGAATTTGGCGCCCTGCACTTTCACTCGCTGTTGTCATATCGATCCCGGTAGCGGGATGCAGCCATAAAAGGTTATTTGGCTGTATCTGAATGTCTATCCGTTTGATGCTATGAATCCCTGTACATATTTTATAAATATCTTCTGTGAATCTATAAAGGCAGACACATTTTTAGGATTGAAAGTACAAGAAACAATTCATATTTATTTTATTGTAGTGAAAGATATCTAATTTCCGCACTTATTTGTAATTAGCAAAGAACAACATACAGGCATGATGACTAACGTCAGTCAAAAAACAACGTTATCAAAACAATCTTGCCTAGAGAAGTTCTGAGAAGTTTACTTATTGGGCGGTATCTGCATTCACTATGAATGCCCGACTTTGTGGCTCACTAAGAGCTGACGGATACACAGGAGGTTTCCTCCTGCATTATGGCAACTGGCGGGGATTGCGGGCACCCTCAATGAGGAAGCAGCCCCAATTACTTGCTTGCGGTAGCCCCCAGGGTGAGGGGACTTGGCACGGGTCTGAGTGACCTATAATCTCCTTGAGGGAACAGTAGTTACAGTCAAAACGTTATGTTCCCTTTCAGTCAGTCAACTTCTATACAACATACTATGGGAACTAGAATCACGCCCCAAACCGACCCCAACGGATACTAAATGGCAGACCACCCAGACCTGACCCTGCAAGATGCAGCAGTCTATCTATTTCACACACGGTGCGCTGCCTAGTGACTTACCCTGTCCCAGCCTTAAGGACACAGTAGCCTGCACTGGGAGCAACAACATCCAAGCGATTGACCCTCACAAAAGTGTGTGGTGATGTCCAACTCGCCGCAGCACAAAATATCTCCTGTAGTCAATCCTTTAAACAATGCCTAAGACACTGCCAGACCCCTGGTGGAGTGGGCACCGCTAGGTAACCCTTGTCTCTTGCTGTTAAATGCCAGGGAGATCCACAATCCAGTGGGAAAGACGCTGCTTAAGGAGCACCCTGCCACGAACTGGATTAGCAAAACAGACAAAAAGCTGGTCACATAATCGGATATCCCGGGTCTGTTCAATGTACATGCATAAAGCTTGCACCAGCCTCTGTTGCTCTTCAGAAGCAAACAGATGAGGCGAAAAGGAAAATAGCTCAAAAGCTAAGGACCTGTAGGATGTAGCCATAACTTTCATGGCGAAGGCCGCATTTGGTTGCAATGTCATGTTACAGTCGCCCGAAGCGAACTGAGTACAGGAAGAGTGTACAGGTAATACGTGTAAGTTCTCAACGCATTTAGCCGAGGCTAAAGCCATGAGCAGGGAGGTTTTCGAGGAGAGTATCTTCAGATCCACCAACTCCACAGGCTCAAAGGGGGATGCAAAAAGTGCCTCCAAAGCCAGTCCCATGTGGGTACAATAGGTTTAAAGACCGTTCTGAGACAAAGTACAACTTTCAGGAACCGCACCACCATGGTGATGCTCCGTCAATTCCAACATGACACGCTGAGACAGCGGCCATGTGCACTATTATTGAGGAGAATGCTTAAATAACTCATGTAGGAACAAAAGGATGTCCCTCACAGAGCACTGAAAACGAACAAGTCCTTTACTTTTGAACCAGAGCTAAAATGCTTGTCACTTATACGCATACAGCCCTCTCATGGAGGATGCACTTGCAGACTGAACTGTAGCAATAATATTCAGAGGTAAACCTCAAGCCAATAGACTGGGCCTCATAATGGCCAGGCCCATAGGAACCCAATCTCCGGCCTCGCTTGCCAAACCTGCATGTGCACCTGGGACAACAGGTCCCTGCGCAATGGGAATTGCCACGGGTCCACGCCTTAAAGGCGAATGTGCTAACCAAGGCTGCACCCTCTCCAACCTGGGCTGAAACAGATCAACTGGCGGAATAGTGTAAAGGAGGATCAGAGGCCACTGGTGTGCCAGATTGTCCATTTTCAACGGGACACTCGGGTCCCTCATCGAGAAAAATGTACGGCACTGCACGTTTTTTTTTTATCACAATGCGTAAAGATCCATGTAGGCCCTGCCAAAAATGCCTGTCCCAAAAATGGGACAGACTCCACTCCTGGATAAAAGATCTGAACCCAAGTTGAGGCAACCAGGGACATGCTTCACCCAAACAAAAGCATGTGCACACCGCTCTCCAGCAATAGGAAGCAAGCCAAGGTTAGGAAGAAAAGAGACAGTCTCTCCCCATCTGTTGATGCACGCCACCACTGAGATATTGTCGGTTCTGACCAGCACAAACCGGCCTGACAAAAACAGAAACGCCAATGCGCCCGGGTTATTGCTGTGAGATGCGTCTAGGTGAGTGGCTAGCGCTCAGCGCGGAAAGGGCCGCATCAACAATAGCCCCACAGGATTGGAATCCATCACAGAAGTTATTATCCCCCAGCAGACATAGGCACTGGTGAAAACGCACTGTGTGACCCAGCCAAAATTTGGCAGAGCAGAGCCAAGGCTCCCGAGTGGCGCAGCGCTCTAAGGCACTGCATCTCAGTGCAAGAGGCATCACTACAGTCCCTGGCTTGAATCCAGGCTTTCTCACATCCGGCCGTGATTGGGAGTCCCATAGGGCGGCGCATAATTGGCCCAGCGTCGTCCGGGTTTGGCTGGGTTGGCCATCATTGTACATAATAATTTGTTCTTACCTGACTTGCCTAGTTAAATAAAGGTTAAATAAAAAAATAAAAGAGCCGGAACCCGGACACCCTCTGTGGGGATAGACTGCTCTTTTTCTGGTTTCTGATGAAGCCTAGAGATTTAATACAGGACAGTAGCATGGACGTGTGTAACATTGCTTGCCCCCTCGATTCCGCCGCCACCCGCAAATTGGCATTAATTAACTTCTTATGGCTGCAGGGGCAGTATTGAGTAGCTTGGATGAAAGGTGCCCATTTCAAATTTCCTCGTACTCAATTCTTGCTTGTACAATATGCATATTATTATTACTATTGGATAGAAAACACTCTCAAGTTTCTAAAACCGTTTGAATTATATCTCTGAGTAAAACAGAACTCATTTTGCAGCAAACTTCCTGTCAGAAAGTGAAAAATCTGAAATCGAGGCTCTGTTCCAGGGCCTCCCTATTAATTTGCTTGAAATCTATTAGTATACATGCACTTCATACGCCTTCCACTAGATGTCAATAGGCAGTGAGAGAAGAAATGGAGTGTATAGCTATATCTATGGTCAAAAGAGAGGTCTTGGAATGACATGACCCCAATTTCCTTTGTTCAGGAAGGCGCGGGTAGGACATCAGCATTGGTTTCTGAAAAGCTTTTGTTATAGACGGCTAATATCTCCGGCTTTGATTTTATTTGATAAATGTGACAATATCATCGTAAAGTATGTTTTTTCAATATAGTTTTATCAGATTATTGAAAGTTTTTCGGGAGTTTTGGAGTGTTCCGTTCTCTGCGTTTGGTGACGATGGACAGCTTCGCGCCACTTGGCTAGCTTTGGTTGCTAAATCGAGAGGGAAAAAGGACATTCTAAAACCAAACAACGATTGTTCTGGACAAAGGACCCCTTGTGCAAGATTCTGATGGAAGCTCAACAAAAGTAGGACCCATTTATGATGTTATTTCGTATTTCTGTCGAAAATGTTTAGACGTATATTCCGCTCTTATTTTGGGCGCTGTCTCGCTATAACGTAAGCTGCATGTCGTACTAAAGTTATTTTTAGAATTCTAACACGGCGATTGCATTAAGAACTAGTGTATCTATCATTTGCTGTACAACAAGTATTTTTTAGTAAAGTTTATGATTAGTTATTTGGTCAGAATAGGTGAGTGTCAGAAATATATCCGGAGATTCTGGAAAATAGTTGCTACGTTTTCACAATGTATAACCACGGATTTCAGCTCTAAATATGCACATTTTCGAACAAAACATAAGTGTATTGTATAACCTGATGTTATAGGACTGTCATCTGATGAAGTTTGTCCAGGTTAGTGAAAAATTATATATCTTTTGCTGTTTTTTTGCGATCGCTAACTTTTGCTGCTGATAAATGGGTTGTGTTTTTGGCTATTGTGGTAAGCTAATATAATGCTATATTGTGTTTTCGCTGTAAAACACTTAAAAAATCGGAAATATTGGCTGGATTCACAAGATGTTTGTCTTTCATTTGCTGTACACCATGTATTTTTCATAAATGTTTTATGATGAGTATTTAGGTATTTCAATTTGGTCTCTGTAATTGTTCTAGCTGCTTCGGTGCTATTTGTGATTGCAGTTGCAATGTAAAACTATGATTTATACCTGAAATATGCACATTTTTTTAACAAAACATAGATTTATTGTATAACATGTTATAAGACTGTCATCTGATGAAGTTGTTTCTTGGTTAGTGACTAATTCTATCTCTATTTGGTCGGTTTTGTGCAATTTACCTGTGCTGTGAAAGAAATGTCTGTGCTTTTTTGTATTTGGTGGTGAGCTAACATAAATATACGTGGTGTTTTCGCTGTAAAACATGTAAAAAATCGGACATGTTGGCTGGATTCACAAGAGGTTTATCTTTCATTTGCTGTATTGGACTTGTTAATGTGTGAAAGTTGAAAGTGAATTTCGCGCCCTGCACTTGGACTGGCTGTTGTCATATTGAGCCCGACTTAGGGCTTGCAGCCATAAGAAGTTTTAACGGCGGCTAGTGAGCATTCTGAGTTTTTAGACTCTGAGGTGCTTGCTGAGGGCATGTAGGTCTAGAATGGGCCGCAAAATCCGGTCCCTTTCCGTAACCAGGAAATACCGGCTGTACTGTTCAGGATCTTCAACATAGGAACCACTTGGATTGCCTACTTCTGGAGACAGGAGTATATTCCCTCCCTCAAAACAGGTGCTGATTCTTCGGGAACAGTCGACTTGATGATGCTGCAAAAGCGTGGGTTACGCATAAAATATTGTAGCATGTACCCTGACATCACTGTTTGTATGATCCAGGGCAACACGGCGCATGCGTGGCATTGGTAGGAGCAAACAAGAGACTTCGTGAAGTGCCATCTGAAGGTGGAGGACGCCACCTTGTGGACTGGGAGAGATTGGTTCTTCTTCCATTTCCACCACTCTTGACAACCGTGTGTCTGAACGTGGAGAAGGGACACTTTTCATCGAACTCACATTTAGGAGGGCGATTTGTAATTGAATCTATTTCCCAGGAATGAAAGTGTTAAGCCGGAGACAGACAGCTCATTTCGGGGCTCATATGAACCACAGAGGTACTGTGTGTGGGATAATTGCTTGGTCGTGTCCAGTCCTGTTCGTTCCCTCGACTCCGCTACCAACAACTAATCACCTATATAGCTCATAACCTGTATCACTTCACACCTCATAGGGACAAGTGAGCAACAGGCAGGGATCAGCAATGAATCTCAGAAATGAGCCTTCTATGGGGGAGGGGCGCCCCATTGTGGACAGAGACCCAACTTATCACTCTCACCCTGGGGAGATTGATAAACCCCTTGAACCCTGTGGAACATGGGGTAACAGAGGGGGCAACATTAAACACATACAAGCTTCCAACATATGTTGTGTTTCAGTGAGACTGTATTGACTGCATGGAGCCCAGCCCCTATGGGCACAAGGGGCTTTGGCAATGGCTGAAGTAGTACTCCGTTTGGACCATAACCAAACATGGGGGCACTGTTGTCACAGTAATATTTTTGTGGAGGGGCGCACACATATTAGGCTAGATATTCTCTTTGACTACAGCACTGTCTATTTAGAATAACCAAGTGAATTAAAACATTATACTAAATAAAAGAGCTACCCCAGCAACTCTACTGTGGGTAGGGAGGAATAGCTAGTAATAGCCAGCTCACCTCTGTGAGTTGCCTACCTGGCACGCTACATAGCGCACAAGAGCCGGGTTGGCTGCGGGCATCCACCACATACAACATGCCCAGGCAGATGAGAGATTTGCTCTAACCACCCAATCCATCTCCGCTTCCTGCCCTGGGAAAGGAAAGTTGCCAATGGTAATTCCAAGCATCTTCAAGAAAGCTACACATCTTTCCAGGGGGTTTGTACGCAGTATGTGACAGTGCACAGATGGACTGATATAAGCAAGGGTGGCCTAAGTGTGCTCCAAGCTAAGGCAAACTAGGAATGAATCCGAGGCTCACCCTTATCACCTGTGGATGGCGGGGCTTCCAGCAAGGCGCAAATTACATTGGCCTTGTCAGGTGTGATTGTATATCCTTCAACCGAAGTCGGGAGAGTGCAATTCCCCTTCTACTGAAGTTGACTGACTAAAAGGGAACACAGTTAATCTTCATAAATCACTGTTTTTGGCACAACATTGTTTGATGGGTTATCATCAGTTAAAATCATTTTGAGTCTGTAAAATTATTTACAGGAGAAATTATGGTGGAAAATCATTTATGCGCAAATATTGATTTAATAACCATCATATCGAATTACATTTGGAGTCATGGGATGACATGTTGTGGTCCACCCACCACGAGTTGTCGGGAAAGCATGGAGTTTATTAGGGTACGGATTAAATAAGTTATAATGAACTTCACAGGGTTGTGAAAGTGCAAGGTGATGAGTTTGAGGATCCTTTCCAATAAATATTGAGGGTCTCATTCTTGTGACATGATTATCTATGCTCTGCTGCTGTTTGACCTATACAAATAATCTCTCTCTTTTGTCCATAATAATCTCATCATGTAGGCTATAGTATACCCACACTGTATCTGTGAGCTGTAGGCTAGAGTGCAAGTGCAGAATGCCGATAACAGAGTGGGACACTCACTATGTAGCCTTACGCAACATCAGTAGAATTTAACCGCAAAAGGTATTTTACTCTTAATAGCTTAAACATTAGACCAAGAGGATATTCCCTTTTGGGCTGAGAGTAACTGTTTGTTTTTTGAAGGCAGATCTACTTCATCACGACAGAATGAGTCCAACTTCCCTTTGCTACACTGGCATCTCTAATTGTGTATTGCTTACTTGGGTTACTACTAGCACCTCCTGTAGAATATTGGCTTTAATAGGCCTATATAGTCAACACCTACATCCAGCAAACAAAATGAGCACCGGCACCATTTCATTGCACTTCAAGCACTGACCAAGATATAAATCATTATGTAACTAAACTGAATGCAAAAGTGAAAGCATTTGGATTTCTCTCACATGTTAAAAACACCCGCTACAGAAGTTTGCAGGCATATTCAGCTAAATGGAGAAGATCTACCAGGTCATGGTGACTGGAATCAAAGGGGAGGGAATAGCAATCGATGTCGGTAATGAGGCAGCATGGAACAGTATGACAGTACTAAAGCTGAAAGTGAACATTTTTAAAAAACTACAGCCGGTGAACGGGTTAGGTAGGTAGGAAAACTATGCAATGCAGAATAGTTCCATGTTTGGTGGCAAGCAATTCCATGTTTGCCACCATAAACCTGATGTGAGAGTGTTAACATGATGGCAAAGACAACTAGTCATTACAACGATAGTCATAACATGGAGATATTTTATGATGTATTGTAACTTTCTCCTCTTTACGTAGATCTGCAGAGCCTGCAGCTGACATTCACAAGCAAGACTCTGGAAGACTCACGTCTTCTCACCTACTATGGGATCCAGGACAAGTCTATGATTCAGTCAGTGGTGCAGTTACCTGGAGCTTGACAAATAGGCAGAGAAGAATGGAAGAAACTCCCGAAATACAGGTGAGCCAAACTTGTAGCGTCATTCCCAAGAAGACTCGAGGCTGTAATCGCTGCCAAATGTGCTTCAACAAAGTACTGAGTTGAGGGTCTGAATACTTATGTAAATGTGATATTTCAGTCAAATTATACATTTGCAAAAATGTCCAAAAAACAGTTTTTGCTTTGCAATTATGGGGTATTGTGTGTAGATTGGTGAGGGGGTTAAAAACAATGTAATCCGTTTTGGAATAAGGCTCTAACGTAACAAAATGTGGGAAAAGTCAAGGGGTCTAAATACTTCCCGAATGCACTATAAATGGAACTTTAGTTGTTCACATCAAATTTTGACTTGAGCGTTGGCTGAATGGTGTATATATGAGGGGAGGTAACCCCATTCTGTCTGATGAGGTAATTTCTGCACAGTTTTTTCTGTAAGTCTGTTTCTTGTGTAACTTGCTCTTTATTAACTATATTATGGCTAATAAGAATTGTATTAAGGACTGGCGAGTACTACATTACTTATCATGTTTGAATAACAAATTACTTAATTAAGGCCTAATATATGGCTAAGAAGCCACAATAAAGACCTTATAAGATATGTTTGTGTAACTTGCTCTTTATTAATTATAAATATTATGGCTAATAATAATTTTAGTAAGGATTGGTGAGTACTACATTACTTACCATGTTTGAATAATAAATCACTTAATTAAAGCCTAATATGCTACAATAAATGCCTTATAAGATCATTTTATATAGGCCTACATACTTATAAACTACAAATTAGTAGCTAATATGTAAACCTTAAAATAAACGGTTACCACATTGTCACAAGCCGGCTCATAGCCTGTGACAAAAATGAGGGGACACGAACAACAGGTATAGGCCAATTAAAAGTGTTCTTTATTATAAACAAAACTATTAACTTAAAACTAAGAAAAAGGAATGAGGTGTGGAAGTATTATAATGTAAGGTGTATGTAAAGTGCATGGATGCGTGAATAAGTGTGTGTGAACATGACTGAGTGAAAACTATGCAAAACTACAAAGGAACAAACAAATCATGAGCATACCTGGAGGAGCAGAGAGAGAGAGAGAGAAGTGATTAGTGAAACAGTTTAAATACTTAGAGCCCAGGTGACTCCAATCACTATGACTCCAATCACAATCACCCTCCTCTGCCTGCAGGAGGAACCGCCCCCTGCACTGCAGAGGAGGAGCCGTGACACCCCCCTCCTTAAAATGAGGGTCCCACCCTCAACCCAACTTCCTCCAACATATTCAAAATAATTCAAATTTCCCCAAAAACCAAAAAAAATAAAAAATAAAATAAAAAAAATACCAATCCCGGCTCCTAACAGTAGCCCCGTGTCCCCCAGCTGACTGTCCGCCCCTCAAACTCAACAGCCCTGGTACCTGGGGAGCAATTTAAGAGGAAAGAGGCGCAGACAGCCCGTAGGGTCAGCAGAGAAAAGATACAAGCTAGGTTAAAGGAGCACGGGACAGAGCATCAGCAATGATATTATCCTTACCACTAATGTGTCTAATATCAAGGTTGAAAGGTTGCAAGAACAAAGCTCAACGCAACAGGCGCTGGTTTGGATTTTGCAGGGACCGCAGAAAAACAAGTGGATTGTGGTCAGTGAACACAGTTAAAGGGGTCAAACCAGAACCAACATAGACCTCGAAGTGCTGTAAAGCCCAAATGAGACCTAAAGCCTCCTTTTCAATTACAGAATAGTTTTTCTGATACTTATTACATTTTCGGGAGAAGAAACTGACTGGACACTCAACCTTGTCATCATTCTCCTGGAGAAGCACAGCCCCAGCACCGATTTGACTGGCGTCTACCTGCAATTTGAAAGGTTTCCCAAAATTTGGTGCTGCCAACACAGGTGCCAAACACAAAAGAGTCTTAACTGCATCAAATGCCTCTTGACACTGGGTGGACCAGATAAACTCAGCCTTGGCCTTCAACAGATTGGTCAGGGGGGACACTACTACCGAAAAGTTTACAGAAAGCACGGTAGTACCCCGCCATTCCCAGGAAGCGCATCAGTTCTTTCTTTGTGGAGGGCTGTGGGAACTGCTTCACAGCCTGAACCTTGGCTTCCACGGGACAGACAAATCCCTGACCAACAACCTTGCCTAGGTATGTGACTGTAGCTTTGGCAAACTCACATTTTGCCAAATTAATAGTCAACCTGGCCCACACCAGTCTTTCAAACAGGGCTTGCACTCTCCAAACATGCTCCTCCCAGGAGTCTGAGTAGACGACCACGTCGTCCAAATACACGGCAAACCCTTCCAGACCTGAGACCACCCGATTCATCAGCCTCTGGAAGGTGGCTGGAGCATTCCGCAAGCCAAAAGGCATCACTTTATAAGAGAACATACCAGATGGAGTTATAAAGGCAGCAATCTCACAAGCTCTTTTGGTAAGGGGTACTTGCCAATATCCCTTTAAAAGATCAAATTTGCTAACATACTTTGCTGACCCAACTTGATCAATACAGTCCTCCATCCTAGGAAGAGGGTAAAGGTCTGCTTTAGTAACATTGTTAACTTTTCTATAATCAGTGCAAGGTCTGAAAGTAGAATCAGACTTTTTGACCAATAGACAGGGTGAAGCCCAATTTGAACAACATGGCTCAGCAATACCATTGTCCAACATATACTGCACCTCTGTTTCCAGTTTCAATCTCTTCTCCTCAGACACTTAGCATCTCCGATGTCTATATCATGCTCAGTTAAGTGGGTTTGCGATGGAGTGTCAGAAAACAAAACAGGGTAGTTTCTAATAAGAGCTACCAATTCATCACGTTTCTCAGAGTCTAAATGATCTACCAAAACCCCAAGGTTTTGCAAAGTCTGGGAGTTTTTCAACCGTCCTTGTAAGACCTCATCCGAAACTTTAACTTCCTCTTCTCCCCCCTCCACCAAATTAAAGCCACAAGATGCAGTGACTGGGGCAGCAGGGGAAAAGGGAAAGGGATGCTCTACCCACGTTCACTGCCACCTAAAACAAAAACACCACAAGCCTCCTATTGACACTTGCTGATATGCCTGAACAGGAGAGGACTCCCACCTGAACAAAACCCAGAAAAACCCAGTGAATTGCTTAGCTACCAAGCTAACTGAACCAAAAGAACACATGGCTCTCAACTCTCTCTTAAACAAAATTGGCCCAACCAAAACATCCCCTCAAACAAAAAAACATTTGGCAAACTAAACCAAATTAACCCAAGTTAACTACTATCCCGGACGAGCCCCCACTTGTCACAAGCCGGCTCATAGCCTGTGACAAAAATGAGGGGACACGAACAACAGGTATAGGCCAATTAAAAGTGTTCTTTATTATAAACAAAACTATTAACTTAAAACTAAGAAAAAGGAATGAGGTGTGGAAGTATTATAATGTAAGGTGTATGTAAAGTGCATGGATGCGTGAATAAGTGTGTGTGAACATGACTGAGTGAAAACTATGCAAAACTACAAAGGAACAAACAAATCATGAGCATACCTGGAGGAGCAGAGAGAGAGAGAGAGAGGGAAGTGATTAGTGAAACAGTTTAAATACTTAGAGCCCAGGTAACTCCAATCACTAACGACCCTCCTCTGCCTGCAGGAGGAACCACCCCCTGCACTGCAGAGGAGGAGCCGTGACAACATTTAATAGCCTTCTTTCTTTTTATTGATTAAATAATTTGGTTAACATATTTTTTCTTATTAAATAACTTAAATAAAACTGATGTTTTTCCATGTTATTGTCATTTTAAAGTGCTTTTACATGGTGCCAAAGTCCAGGGACAGCATTTACCACCGCAATTCAAGAATTACCCAATTGTAACCACAATTCATTCCATTTATTCACATTGTGTGCTGCCTGGAATGGTTGAGAAGTTTTTGAACCAAATCAAATCAAATTTTATTGGTCACGTGCTCTGAATACAACAGGTATTGTGACCTTATTGTGAAATGCTTACTTTACAAGCCCTTAACCAACAATGCAGTTCAAGAAATAGAGTTAAGAAAATATTTACTAAATAAATTAAAGTAAAAAATTAAATAAAAAGTAACACAATGAAATAACAATAACAAGGCTATATACAGGGGGTAACGGTTCCTAGGCTAGTGGTTAGAGCGTTGGACTAGTAACTGAAAGGGTGCAAGTTCAAATCCCCCAGCTGACAAGGTAGAAATCTGTCGTTCTGCCCCTGAACAAGGCAGTTAGCCCACTGTTCCTTGGCCGTCATTGAAAATAAGAATTTGTTCTTAACTGACTTGCCTAGTAAAATAAAGGTTTAAAAATAATAATAAAATGGTACCAAGTCAATGTGCTGGGATACAAGTTAGTCGAGGTCATTTGTAAAGGTAGGTAGGGGTAAAGTGACTATGACTGGTTAATAAACAGCGAGTAGCAGCAGTGTTAATGTAGATATTCCTGGTGGCCATTTGGACCATATCACCTCCACCCTACCGGACACCCTAGACCCACTCCAATTTGCTTACCGACCCAATAGGTCCACAGACGACGCAATCGCAACCACACTGCACACTGCCCTAACCCATCTGGACAAGAGGAATACCTATGTGAGAATGCTGTTCATCGACTACAGCTCAGCATTTAACACCATAGTACCCTCCAAACTCGTCATCAAGCTCGAGACCCTGGGTCTCGACCCCGCCATGTGCAACTGGGTCCTGGACTTCCTGACGGGCCGCCCCCAGGTGGTGAGGGTAGGTAACAACATCTCCACCCCGCTGACCCTCAACACTGGGGCCCCACAAGGGTGCGTTCTGAGCCCTCTCCTGTACTCCCTGTTCACCCACGACTGCGTGGCCATGCACGCCTCCAACTCAATCATCAAGTTTGCGGATGACACTACAGTGGTAGGCTTGATTACCATCAACGACGAGACGGCATACAGGGAGGAGGTGAGGGCCCTCGGAGTGTGGTGTCAGGAAAATAACCTCACACTCAACGTCAACAAAACAAAGGAGATGATTGTGGACTTCAGGAAACAGCAGAGGGAGCACCCCCCTATCCACATCGACGGGTCAGTAGTGGAGAAGGTGGAAAGTTTTAAGTTCCTCGGTGTACACATCACGGACAAACTGAATTGGTCCACCCACACAGACAGCGTTGTGAAGAAGGCGCAGCAGCGCCTCTTCAACCTCAGGAGGCTGAAGAAATTAGGCTTGTCACCAAAAGCACTCACAAACTTCTACAGATGCACAATCGAGAGCGTCCTGTCGGGCTGTATCACCGCCTGGTACGGCAACTGCTCCGCCCACAACCGTAAGGCTCTCCAGAGGGTAGTGAGGTCTGCACAACGCATCACCGGGGGCAAACTAACTGCCCTCCAGGACACCTACACCACCCGATGTCACAGGAAGGCCATAAAGATCATCAAGGACAACAACCACCCAAGCCACTGCCTGTTCACCCCGCTATCATCTAGAAGGCGAGGTCAGTACAGGTGCATCAAAGCAGGGACTGAGAGACTGAAAAACAGCTTCTATCTCAAGGCCATCAGACTGTTAAACAGCCACCACTAACATTTAGCGGCCGCTGCCAACATACTGACTCAACTCCAGCCACTTTAATAATTTGAATTGATGGAAATTATGTAAAAATGTACCACTAGCCACTTTAAACAATGCCACTTAATATAATGTTTACATACCCTACATTACTCATCTCATATGTATATGTATATACTGTACTCTATATCATCTACTGCATCTTGCCATCTCAATGTAATACATGTATCACTAGCCACTTTAAACTATGCCACTTTATGTTTACATACCCTACATTACTCATCTCATATGTATATACTGTACTCTATACCATCTACTGCATCTTGCCTATGCCGTTCTGTACCATCACTCATTCATATATCTTTATGTACATATTCTTTATCCCTTTACACTTGTGTGTATAAGGTAGTAGTTGTGGAATTGTTAGGTTAGATTACTTGTTGGTTATTACTGCATTGTCGGAACTAGAAGCACAAGCATTTCGCTACACTCGCATTAACATCTGCTAACCATGTGTATGTGACAAATAACATTTGATTGATTTGATTTGATTTGATGAATTGTCCAGCAGTCTTATGGCTTGAAGCTGTTAAGGAGTCTTTTGGACCTATACTTGGATGTCCGGTACCACTTGCCATGCGGTAGCAGAGAGAACAGTCTGTGACTTGGGTGTCTGGAGTCTTTGACATTTTTTTGGGCCTTCCTCTGATACCGCCTAGTATATAGGTCCTGTCTATTATTACATAACATTCATGCAGAATAATGATTCCATTAGGCCTACTGGTTTGAGTGAAATTCCATTGTCTGAGTTAATCTGACAATAAATCTTACTAATATCATCCGGTCTCTTGACAAACTTGAGCGTTGTGTCTCTGGGGTCATAGTGCTTCTCTGGCTTCTGCAGTTGAGTTGCCATCGTGTTGCTCTCTTCACTCACTGTCTCTCAGCTGCTAGTTCACTCACTGAAGGTAGTCTGTAAGACTGAGCAAGGCAACGTGCTCTCCCTCTATTATCCCCTGAACTCTTTTTCAACATCATCAGATTTCACTTTTTTTTCCATGTGACATGTTGTGTCTTTAGTCTTATTTAACTGTAGATTACATGTATATTTCTCTGAATCTGTATTATACTTCAGTATAATATCTTTATTATAGGTTATTTCATGCATGTGAAGGTGAGATGTATAGACTACCCTTCCGCCCAAAAATGTACACCGGACCAGCAAATAAAAGTATAGGCGGGACTTCCCAGGGTAGCCTACGTATCGTCATGTGTGACAGTAACCACCATTCCATCCAATTATTTCATGTGGATGAAAAAAGTCACGACCTGGCTGATGGAAACATGAAATGCCGGTACAATTGTATAAATGCCGACAGACAATTTGTTTGTTTGATATGGTGGTATCTTTTTGTGTCAGTAAAAATAATAATACGAAAAATGGCGGTGGAAATTCTGTTATATGCAAATATTAATATACAGTAATAACCATCATATCGAAGTAAACGTAGAGTCACGTGATGATATATTGTGTGGTCCTCCCACAACGACTCGGAAGAGCATTCAGTTTATTAGGTATTTAATATACATTATGATGACCTCCACAGAGTGGTGAATGTGCAAGGTGATGAGCTAGCTTGATATTATTTTCCAATAAATATCAAGGGTCTTATTCTAGTGACATGTTCGATGCTTGGCTGCCGTTTGACAAATACAAATAATGGGCGTATCGCTCTTATCCAGAATAATCTCATAATGTAGGTAGCCTGTCATCAAGCTGCCCACTCAAAAATAAACTGTAACCAGTGCCTGCAATCTGATTCAAGTTATCAGTCAATATTCCAGGGTATTTACAAACAGAACAGGAACTAAATCATCCACGTGTATTGATCTTTAGTAATGTTGCAGAAATCTGCTCTAATGCAATATACAAACCCATCGGATGTAGTGATCATAATATAATAGCCATATCTAGAAAAACAACGTTCCAAAAACTGTACCTAAAATGGTGTATAAACGATCATACAATAGATTTTGCAATAATTCCTATGTCGAAGATATGAAAAATATTTGTTAGTATGATGTGTTTAATGAGGAACATCCCAACACTGCACTTGAAGCATTTATGAAACTGCTTCTTCCAGTTACTGATAGACATGCGCCCTTCAAGAAACTGACAGTTAGAACTGCCAAATCCCCATTGATAGATGATGAATTGAAAAACTGACTGGCTGAGCGGGGTGAGGCAAAGGGAATAGCAAATAAGTCTGACAACATGGCAGTAAATTGAGAAATCACGTAACTAAACTAAACAAAAAGAAGAAGAAGAAACTATACTATGGAACAAATATACTCAGCAAAACATTTCTGGAGGGATTGGCCCTAGCCCTCACCCTCCGATCCAACAGGTCCCAGACGTGCTCAATGGGAATGAGATCCGGGCTCTTTGCTGGCCATGGCAGAACACTGACATTCCTGTCTTGCAGGAAATCACGCACAGAACGAGCAATATGGCTGGTGGCATTGTCATGCTGGAGGGTTATGTCAGGATGAGCCTGCAGGAAGGGTACCACATGAGGGAGGAGGATGTCTTCCCTGTAACGCACAGCGTTGAGATTGCCTTCAATGACAACAAGCTCAGTCCGATGATGCTGTGACACACCACGCCCAGACCATGATGGACCCTCCACCTCCAAATCTATCCCGCTCCAGCGTAAAGGCCTCAGTGTAACGCTCATTCCTTCGACGATAAACACAAATCCGACCATCACCCCTGGTGAGACAAAACCGCGACTCGTCAGTGAAGAGCACTTTTTGCCAGTCCTGTCTGGTCCAGCGACGGTGGGTTTGTGCCCATAGGCGACGTTGTTGCCGGTGATGTCTGGTGAGGACCTGCCTTACAACAGGCCTACAAGCCCTCAGTCCAGCCTCTCTCAGCCTATTGCGGACAGTCTGAGCACTGATGGAGGGAAGGCGCGTTCCTGGTGTAACTCGGGCAGTTGGTGTTGCCATCCTGTACCTGTCCCGCAGATGTTATGTTCGGTTGTACCGATCCTGTGCAGGTGTTGTTACACATGGTCTGCCACTGCGAGGACAATCAGCTGTCCGTCCTGTCTCCCTGTAGCGTGGTCTTATGAGTCTCACAGTACAGACATTGCGATTTATTGCCCTGGCGACATCTGCAGTCCTCATCCTCCTTACAGCATCCCTAAGGCACGTTCATGCAGATGAGCAGGGACCCTGGGCATCTTTCTTTTGGTGTTTTTCAGAGTCAATAGGAAGACCTCTTTAGTGTCCTAAGTTTTCATAACTGTGACCTTAATTGCATACCATCTGTAAGCTGTTAGTGTCTTAACGACAGTTCCACAGGTGCCTGTTCATTAAATGTTCATGGTTCATTGAACAAGCATGGGAAACAGTGTTTAACCTGTTTGGGCTGCAGGGGCAGTATTGAGTAGCCGGATAAAAGGTGCCCATTTCAAACGGCCTCGTACTCAATTCTTGCTCGTACAATATGCATATTATTATTACTATTGGATAGAAAACACTCTCTAGTTTCTAAAACCGTTTGAATTATATCTGTGAGTAAAACAGAACTCATTTTGCAGCAAACTTCCTGACAGGAAGTGGAAAATCTGAAATCGATGCTCTGTTCTAGGGCCTGCCTATAAATGTCCTTGATATATATCAGTATACATGCACTTCATACGTCTTCCACTAGATGCCGACAGGCAGTGAGAGAAGAAATGGAGTGTATAACTTGATCTGGGGTCGAATAAAAGATCTTTGCATGACGTGTCACCAGTTTCCTGTTTTCTGGAGAGCGCGTGAAGGGACCTGGTTTTGCCTTCTGTACAGCTGTCGTTATAGACGACTAATATCTCCGGCTTTGATTTTATTTGATACATGTGACAATATCATCGTAAAGTATGTTTTTTCAATATAGTTTTATTAGATTATTGAAATTTATTTGGGACGTTAGGCGTGTTGCGTTGTGTGCCTTTGTTCAGGAAGGAGAGCTTCGCGCTACTTTGCTAGCTTTCCGTGCTAATTGACTGGAGAAGAGGACATTCTAATCCAAACAACGATTGTTCCCGACAAAGGACCCCTTGTACAACATTCTGATGAAAGATCATCAAAAGTAGGACCCATTTTATGATGCTATTTCATATATCTGTCGAACATGTGAAATAGTCGTTTGCGCCCAGATTTTGGGTACTCTCTCGCTATACCTAAGCTGGATGTCGTAATGAAGTTATTTTTAGAATTCTAACACGGCGATTGCATTAAGAACTAGTGTATCTATCATTTCCTATACAACATGTATTTTTTAGTAACGTTTATGTATAGTTATTTGGTCAGAATAGTTGAGTGCCATAAAAATATCTGCACATTCTGGGAAAAAGATGTTACGTTAGCACAATGTATAACCACTGATTTCAGCTCTAAATATGCACATTTTCGAACAAAACATAAGTGTATGTATAACCTGATGTTATAGGACTGTCATCTGATGAAGCTTATCAAGGTTAGTCAAAAATTATATATCTTTTGCTGGTTTATTCGCTATCGCTAACGTGCCTATTGCTATAGCTAACGTGCCTTGATGAATGAATGCGGTAGTGTGGTAGGCTATTGTAGTAAGCTAATATAACGCTATATTGTGTTTTCGCTGTAAAACACTTAAAAAATCGGAAATATTGGCTGGATTCACAAGATGTTTGTCTGTAATTTGCTATACACCATCGATTTTTCAGAAATGTTTTATGATGAGTATTTAGGTATTTGACGTTGGTGTCTGTATTTACTCTGGCTGCTTCGGTCCTATTTGTGACGGTAGCTGTGATGGTAGCTGTGATGTAAAACTGATTTATACCTCAAATATGCACATTTTTCGAACAAAACATAGATTTATTGTATAGCATGTTATAAGACTGTCATCTGATGAAGTTGTTTCTTGGTTAGTTTGGTTGGTTCTTGGTTAGTTAGGTTGGCTTTGTGCATGCTACCTGTGCTGTGAAAAATGTCTGTCCTTTTTTGTATTTGGTGGTGAGCTAACATAAATATATGTGGTGTTTTCGCTGTAAAACATTTTAAAAATCGGACATGTTGGCTGGATTCACAAGATGTTTATCTTTCATATGCTGTATTGGACTTGTTAATGTGTGAAAGTTAAATATTTCTAAAAAATATATTTTGAATTTCGCGCCCTGCACTTGAAGTGGCTGTTGTCATATTGTGCCCGGCTTCGGGCTTGCAGCCCAAAGAAGTTAAACCCTTTACAATGAGGATCTGTGAAGTTATTTGGATTTTTACTAATTATCTTTGAAAGACAGGGTCATGAAAAAGGTCCGTTTCTTTTTTTCTGAGTATATAAATGATATAAATAATGACAGTAAAAAGCTCTGGAGTACTTTAAATGAAATTCAAATAATAATAAGTGCATCGATGACGTCATCCCCACAGTGACCGTACGTACCCCAACCAGAACCCATGGATTACAGGCAACATCCGCACTGAGCTAAAGGGTAGAGCTGCCGCTTTCAAGGAGCTGGACTCTAACCCAGACGCTTATAAGAAATCCCGCTATGCCCTCCGACGAACCATCAAACAGGCAAAGCATCAATACAGGACTAAGTCGAAATCATACTACACCGGCTCCAACGCTCGTCGGATGTGGCAGGGCTTGCAAACTATTACGGACTACAAAGAGAAGCACAGCCGCCAGCTGCCCAGAGACACGAGCCCACCAGACAAGCTAAATAATTTATATGCTCCGTTCGAGGCAAGCAGCACTGAAGCATGCATGAGAGCCTCAGCTGTTCCGGACGATTGTGTGTTCACACTCTACGTAGACGATGTGAGTAAGACCTTTAAACAGGTCAATATTCACAAGGCCGCAGGGCCAGACAGATTACCAGGATGTGTACTCCAAGCATGCGCTGACCAACTGGCAAGTGTCTTCACTGACATTTTCAAACTGTCCCTGACCGAGTCTGTAATACCAGCATGTTTCAAGCAGACCAACATAGTCCCTGTGACCAAAAACACCAAGGTAACCTGCCTAAATGACTACCGACCTGGAGCACTCACGTCTGTAGCCATGAAGTGCTTTGAAAAGCTGGTCATGGCTCACATCAACACCATTATCCCAGAAACCCTAGACCTACTCCAATGTCATTAGCGCCCCAACAGAGCCACAGATTATGCAATCTCTATTGCACTCCACACTGCCCTTTCCCACCTGACAAAAGGAACACCTATGTGAGAATGCTATTCATTGACTACCGCTCAACATTCAACACCGTAGTGCCCTCAAAGCTCATCACTAATCTAAGGACCCTGGGACTAAACACCTCCCTCTGCAACTGGATCCTGGACTTCCTGACGGGTCGCCCCCAGGAGGTAAGGGTAGGTAACAACACATCTGCCACGCTGATCCTCAACACGGGGGCTCCTCAGGGGTGCATGCTCAGTCCCCTCCTGTACTCCCTGTTCAACCATGACTGCATGGCCAGGCACGACTCCAACACCATCATTAAGTTTGCCGATGACACGACACTGTCATCGTCACCGACAACGATGAGACAGCCTATAGGGAGGAGGTCAGAGATCTGGCAGTGTGGTGCCAGGATAACTAACCTCTCCTTCAACATGATCAAGACAAAGGAGATAATTGTAGACTACAGGAAAAGGAGGACCGAGCATGCCACCATTCTCATCTACGGGGTTGTAGTGAAGCAGGGTGAGAGCTTAAATTCCTTGGTGTCCACATCACTAACAAACTATCCTGGTCCAAACCCACCAAGACAGTCGTGAAGAGGGCACGACAATGCCTATTCCCCCTCAGGAGACTATAAAGATTTGGCATGGGTCCTCAGATCCTCAAAAAGTTCTACAGCTGCACCATCAAGAGCATCCTGACTGGTTGCATCACTACCTGGTATGGCAACTGCTCGGCCTCCAACCGCAAGCCACTACAGAGGGTTGTGCGTAAGGCTCAGTACATCACTGTGGCCAAGCTTCCTGCCATCCAGGACCTCTATACCAGACGATGTCAGAGGAAGGCCCTAAAAATTGCCAAATACTCCAGCCACCCTAGTCATTGACTGTTCTCTCTGCTACCGCACGGCAAGCGGTACCGGAGTGCCAAGTCTAGGTCCAAAAGGCTTCTTAACAGCTTCTACCCCCAAGCCATAAGACTCCTGAACAGCTAATCAAATGGCTACCCGGACTATTTGCATTGTCCCCCCCCCCCCCCCCCCCATTTTTACACTGCTGCTGCTCTCTGTTTATTACCCATGCATAGTCACTTTACCTCTACCTACATGTACATATTACCTCAATTACTTTGACTAACCTGTGCACATTGACTCTGTACCGGTACCCCCTGTATATAGCCTCTCTACTGTTATTTTATTGTTTATTTTATTTTAATTTGTAATTTTATTTTTTGTAAATACTTGAACACTTATTTTTCTTAAAACTGCATTGTTGGTTAAGTAAGTAAGTAAGCATTTCACTGTAAGGTCTACACCTGTTGTATTCGGCGCATGTGACAAATACAATTTGATTTGATTTTTGATAAGCACTGTAGTTTTGAGTTCCACAAAGTAGGTCTGGAAGAGGTGAAAAAAATTGCTATCTATAAATGGATGGTAAATTGCTGAGGTTGGTAGTGCAATACATTGCAATACATTGTGACTCCTGTTTGCCACATTTTCAATTTAATAATAAGCCTAGAAGACGGTGTGTGCCCTCAGACATGGAGGGAGGCAAAGGTCATTCCACTACCCAAGAATAGCAGAGCACCCTTTAATGGTGTAATGGTTCAAACAGCCGGCCAATCAGCCTGTTACAAGTGCTTAGCAAACTTTTGGAGAAAAATATTGTTTGATCAAATACAAAGATATTTTACTGAAAACAAATGAACAATTGTTACGTGCCTCCTAATGGAGGGAGGTGCAGGAATCAGGAGCAGGAGAGCAAGGAAATCCCAGTGGCAAAAAATGGTTTAATGAGCAGTCCTAACTCAATTACAACAATGGGACTGAAACACGCCCAAACGAGGTCGCCACACACACAGGGAATAAAGCGCTACACACGGAGGAGAAACCTCTACTCCTAAACTCAAATACCAAACGGCACAACTGCCGAGAGAAAAGAAAACCCTGTGGTGCAGACACGCACCCCTAAATAACGTGACCACAGAGAAACAATCCCGCACAAAGACTAGCAGGCAGCGGAGGTAAATATACCCACCGAAATCAACTAATAAGACACCGGTGTAAACAATACAGACAGACACAAACGAAAAGGAAAAATGGATCGGTGGCAGCTTAAACGACCGCCGAGCACAGCCCGAACAGGGAGAGGAGCCACCTTCGGTGGAAGTTGTGAGAGTATCCCCCCTCACGCGCGGCTCCCACAGCGCGCCGACGCCGGCCTCGAGGACGACCCGGAGGACGAGGCGCAGGGTGATCCGGATGGAGGTGGTGAAACTCACTCAGTAGAGATGGGTCCAAGACGTCCATCACCGGCACCCAGCATCTCTCCTACCGACCGTACCCCTCCCAATCCACGAGGTACTGCAGGCCCCTCACCCAGCGCCTGGAATCCAGTATGGAACGCACTGTGTATGCCGGGGGCTCCTCAATGTCCAGGGGGGGCGGAGGGACCTCCCGCACCTCAGCTCCTTGAAGCGGACCAGCCACCACCAGCCTGAGGAGAGACACATGAAACAAGGGGTTAATTCGGTAATAAGGGGAGCTGTAACCTATAAAACACCTCGTTTATTCTCCTCAGGACTTTAAATGGCCCCACAAACCACGGACCCAGCTTCCGGCAGGGCAGGCGGAGGGGCAGGTTTGAGGTCGAGAGCCTCACTGCGGTGGCGGTCAGCGCTCGCTTTCTGCCGCCCTTCGGCCCGTTTCAGGTGCCCGTGGACGGCCTCCCAGGTTTCCTTCAAGCGCTTCACCCAGTCCTCCACCACAGGAGCCTCTTTCTGGCTCGGATGCCACGGTACCAGGATCGGCTGATACCCCAACACGCACTGAAAAGGCGAAAGGTCAGTTGAGGAGTGACGTAGTGAGTTCTGGGCCATCTCTGCCCATGGAATGTACCTTGCCCACTCCCCTGGTCGGTCCTGGCAGTACGACCGCAGAAACCTCCCCATATCCTGTTTTACTCTCTCCACCTGCCCATTACTCTCGGGGTGAAAACCAGAGGTCAGGCTGACCGAGACCCCCAGACGCTCCATGAACGCCCTCCAAACCCGGGACGTGAACTGGGGACCCCGATCAGAAACTATGTCCTCAGGCACCCCGTAGTGCTGGAAGACGTGAGTGAACAGGGCCTCCGCAGTCTGTAGGGCCATTTGGAGGCCGGGCGAAGGGAGGAGACCACAGGACTTAGAGAACCGATCCACAACGACCAGGATCGTGGTGTTACCCTGGGACGGAGGAAGATCGGTCAGGAAGTCTAACGACAGGTGTGACCAAGGCTGCTGTGGAACGGGGAGGGGATGTAACTTCCCCCTGGGCAGGTGTCTAGGAGCCTTGCACTGAGCGCACACTGAACAGGAGGAGACATAGACCCTCACGTTCTTAGCTAAAGTGGGCCACCAGTACCTCTCCCTAAGGTTTTGCACCGTCCTATCGATACCCGGATGACCAGAGGAGGGTAACGTGTGTGCCCACCGAATCAACCTATCACGGACACCAAGCGGGACGTACCTCTGTCCAGCTGGACACTGAGGTGGAGTAGGCTCTGACCAAGATGCCCGCTCGATGTCCGCTTCCACCTCCCACACTAAAGGCGCCACCAGACAAGAGGCCGGAAGTATGGGGGTGGTATCGATGGACCGCTCCTCTGTATCGTACAGACGGGACAGTGCATCTGCCTTAGCGTTCTGGGAACCTGGTCTATACGATATAGTAAATCTGAATCTGGTGAAAAACATGGCCCACCTTGCCTGGCGAGGGTTCAGTCTCCTCGCCGCCCGGATGTACTCCAGATTACGGTGGTCGGTCCAGATGAGGAAAGGGTGTTGAGCCCCCTCAAGCCAATGTCTCATTTACATTTACATTTACATTTAAGTCATTTAGCAGACGCTCTTATCCAGAGCGACACCTTCAGGGCTTTTACGACAGCCAGCAACTCCCGGTCCCCCACGTCATAGTTTCGCTCCGCCGGGCTGAGCTTCCTCGAAAAAAAAGCACAGGGGCGGAGCTTCAGTGGCGCGCCCGAGCGCTGTGAGAGCACAGCTCCAATCCCAGCCTGGAATGCGTCCACCTCCACCATGAATGCCAAAGAGGGATCCGGATGAGCCAACACGGGAGCCTCGGTAAACAGAGTCCTCAAGCGACAAAACGCTCTGTCTACCTCAACCGACCACAGCAGACGCACCGGTCCCCCCTTCAGCAGTGAGGTAATGGGAGCAGCCACCTGCCCAAAACCCCGGATAAACCTCCGGTAATAGTTGTCAAACCCTAAAAACCGCTGCACCTCTTTTACCGTGGTGGGAGTCGGCCAATTACGTACGGCTGCAATGCGGTCACACTCCATCACCAACCCAGATGTGGAAATGTGATAACCCAGGAAGGAGACGGCCTGTTGGCAGAACACGCATTTCTCCGCCTTGACGTACAGGTCATGCTCCAACAGTCGCCCAAGTACTCTGCGCACCAGGGACACGCGCACGGCGCGTGTGGCGGATTATATCAGAATGTCATCAATATACGCCACCACACCCTGCCCGTGCAGGTCCCTGAGAATCTCGTCTACGAAGTATTGGAAGACTGTTGGGGCATTCTTCAACCCATACGGCATGGCGAGGTACTCATAATGGCCGGATGTGGTACTAAATGCTGTCTTCCACTCATCTCCCTCCCGGATACGCACCAAGTTATACGCGCTCCTGAGATCCAGTTTTGTGAAGAAGCGTGCTCCATGAAATGACTCCATCGCCGTAGCGATGAGAGGCAGCGGGTAACTGTACCCCACCATGATAGAATTTAGACCTCTATAGTCAATGCACGGACGCAGACCTCCCTCCTTCTTCTTCACAAAAAAGAAACTCAAGGAGGCAGGTGACGTGGATGACCGAATGTACCCCTGCCTCAGAGATTCAGAGACATATGTTTCCATAGCCACCGTCTCCTCCTGTGACAGGAGATACACGTGACTCCTGGGGAGTGCAGAGTTTACCTGGAGGTTTATCGCACAATCCCCTCGTCGATGGGGTGGTAATTGGTTCGCCCTCTTATTACAGAAGGCGATAGCCAAATTGGCATATTCGGGGGGAATACGCACGGTGGTGCTTTGGTCTGGACTCTCCACCGTCGTTGCACCAATGGAAACTCACACACACCTACCTGAGCACTCCTCTGACCACCCCTTTAGAGCCCTATGTTGTCACGAAATATTGGGGTTGTGAAAGGCCAACCAGGGAATCCCCAGCACCACTGGAAACGCAGGTGAATCAATGAGGAAGAGACTAATGCTCTCCTCGTGATCCCCCTGTGTAACCATGTCCAGTGGACCCGCGGCCTCCCTGACCACCCCTCACCCTAATGGTCGACTATCTAGGGAGTGCACATGGTTTGTCCATCTGAACCAGGGGAATCCCTAACCTATGCGCGAAACCGCGGTCCATGAAATTCCCCGCTGCGCCTGAATCTACTAGCGCCTTATGCTGGGAATGGGGAAAAAACTCAGGGAAAGAGATTAACACATACATGTGACCAACAGGGTCTCTGGGTGAGCCTGGTGCTGATTCACCTGGGGTGCCCGAACAGTACGCGACCTGCCGTCTCGACTCCTAGACGAGCTCCTCCAGCACTGGTCAGCAGTGTGCCCTCTCTGACCACTCCCAGTGCAGGAGCAGGCTCCTCCTCCGATCGCCCTTGCTGCAGCACCCCCTAACTCCATGGGGGTTGGAGCGGAGGCGCTGGTGGGTGGGCCCTGTCGTTCCACCCTGCGCCGGCGGCCAAGGTCCTGAACTCCAGCGCGAAGTCTTGAGCGCTCCTCATAGACGGAACAGACGGAACAGACGCTCACCCGTGGTTGGACACGGCCCGGAAGCAGCGGGTGAACTCTGGGTAGTGGTCCCTCGCCGAATCTGGCCCACTCCAGAGCTTTGCCTGACAGGCAGGAGACGAGCGCGTTCACGCTCTCACCTCCCGAAGGAGTCGGGTGCACGGTTGCCAGGTAAAGCTCCAGCTGGAGCAAAAAACCCTTGCACCCGGCAGCCGTCCCATCGTACTCCCTCGGGAGCGCGAGCCGAATACCGCTGGGGCAGGATGGTGCCGGAGAAGGTGGTGGTGCTGGTTGGAGTGTGGCCGGTGGAGGGGCAGGCCACCCCTCTCCCATCTCTCCATCGTCGCCATCACTTGATCCATAGCGGTCCCGAGACGATGGAGAACGGTGGCGTGATGTTGCACGCGCTCCTCCATGGAAGTGGAGAGCGTGTCAGCTCCTGCTGATTCCATAGAGTGGTGCGGGATTCTGTTATGTGCCTCCTAACGGAGGGAGGTGCAGGAATCAGGAGCAGGAGAGCAGGGAAATCCCAGTGGCAAAAATGGTTTAATGAGCAGTCCTAACTCAATTACAACAATGGGACTGAAACACGCCCAAACGAGGTCGCCACACACACAGGGAATAAAGCGCTACACACGGAGGAGAAACCTCTACTCCTAAACTCAAATACCAAATGGCACAACTGCCGAGAGAAAATATAACGTAACCACAGAGAAACAATCCCGCACAAAGACTAGCAGGCAGCGGAGGTAAATATACCCACCGAAATCAACTAATAAGACACAGGTGTAAACAATACAGACAGACACAAACGAAAAGGAAAAATGGATCGGTGGCAGCTAGTAGGCCGGTGACGACGACCGCCTAGCACCGCCCGAACAGGGAGAGGAGCCACCTTCGGTGGAAGTCGTGACAACAACAAGACGTTCAGCATGCTTATAGGGAAGGGCACTCAACATGCTCGGCACTGACACAAATGACTGATGATTGGCTGAAAAAAAGTCATAGTCAGAAGATTGTGGGAGCTGTTTTGTTAGATTTCAGTGCAGCTTTTGACATCATTAATCATAACTTATTGCTGAAAAAAATGTAGGTGTTATTGATTTACATCCTGCTAAATGTAAAATGTATTTAAAAAAAACTAAAAACACACTCGCTCAACGCAAAACCTCATTTAGATCTATTATTGAATAATGTGGCTATTGAGCAAGTTCAGGAGACTAAGCTGCTGGATGTAACCATAGATAGTTAGCTGTCATGGTCAAAACATATAGACTCAATGGTTGCTCAAATGTGAAGAGGTCTGTCCACGATAGGGCTTTGCTCTGCCTTCTTGACATCTCAGTCAACCAGACAGGTCCTACAGGCCTTAGTTTTGTGGCACTACTGCCCAGCTGTTTTATCATGTGCGGCAAAGACGGTAGGCTATGTGTGACGTTTTAAATGTACAGTAATCCCTCGTTTATCGCGGGGGTTACGTTCCGAAAATGACCCGCGATAAGTGAAATCCGCGAAATAGAATTTTTTTTTTTTTTACAATTAGCAACTATTACATGTATACAAATACAGTGACTCACGTGTAGGCCGTTTCGTCGACATTATGGGTTTAGGAGATGTTCGAAATTACAAGATAATTTGGCCAATTTAATGTAAATTTGCCAAGCTGTTTTATGTACGTACACATAACTGCACGAGACGACAAAATGATAGCACAATTCGTAGCATGTTTTGATACAAGAAGCGGGAGTGAGTTTTTAGCGAATCAGAATGCAGAGCACAATGCACCAAAAAAAAAAAAAAAATGCATTATGAAAATCCGCGAAATAGCGAATCCGCGATAAGTGAACCGCGAAGTGGCGAGGGATCACTGTATGTAGTTCAGTCCTTGACTGATAATGTTCTGTACTGTGTATTATATAGTTTTTTCATGTGGACCCCAGAAAGAGTAGCTAATGATTTTGCAGCAGCTAATGGGGATTCTAATCCATACCAAATACCAAATACCTTCGCTGTATCTAAGAGCTGTTGGCTAGAGCGCATGTGCCAAAACCAGAGCGGGCACATTTTCTATATAACGCTACAGTTTTTGTGACAAAAACGTTAGTAGTGTTGAAAATGGCATGGAAACTTCTATTTAACTTGTATTTTTCATTCAGTACGCCATCACGCACATCCTTTTATCAGAAAAAAATTCTGTTAATAGGAACACATCTCTGGTGGGAGATTCTAAAATATTTTTGTGAAAATTGTCACAAATTGGATGGAAACCTGGTAATTGGATGGAAACCTAGCTAGTAACCAGGTTTCCATCCAACCTTTTTATGCAAGTAAAGCACAAGTAAAACACGTCATGACAGGCCTGCTGGAAACAGAATTTAAACTTTCCAAATGTCGACAAAACAAAATACGCTAGGCAAGGTGGAATCTTTTTGAGAGTGTAAAATGAAATATTATCAGGAATCAAGGTAAGACCCAGATGCAGACACGTTGAATAAACAATGGTTTAACAGTCCAAAGGGGCAGGCAAGAGACAGGTCAAGGCAGGCAGGTGTCAATAATCCAGAGATGGGGCAAGGATACAGGTCAGCAGGCAGGCTCAGGGGTCAGGGGCAGGCAGAGTGGTCAGGCAGGTGGGTACAGAGACGGGACAGGCGAGGGTCAAAACCAGGAGGGCGAGAAAAAGAGAGGCTGCGAAAAAAAACAGGAGCTGACAGGACAAAAGTTGTTAAGCTTGACAAACAAGACAAACTGGCAACAGACAAACAGAGAACACAGGTATAAATACACAGGGGATAATGGGGAAGATGGGCGACACCTGGAGGGGGGTGGAGACAAGCACAAAGACAGGTGAAACCGATCAGGGCGTGTCAAATATGGGAGAAATGACATTGGAAACTCATATCGAATTAAACTTGGAGTCATGGGATGACATGTTGTGTGGTCCACCCACCACGAGTTGTCGGGAAAGCATGAAGTTTATTAGGCTACAGATTAAATAAATGATGATGAACTTCACAGGGTGGTGAAAGTGCAAGGTGATGAGCTTGATGCACCTTTCCAATAAATATCTCTGCTGCTGTTTGACAAATACAAATAATCTCTCTCTTTTGTCCATAATAATCTCATCATGTAGGCTATAGTATACCCACACTGTATCTGTGAGCTGTTGGCTAGAGTGCAAGTGCCAAATGCCGATAGCAGAGTAGGCACATTAAACAAAATTAAGCTACCGTCGGTAAAGAGGTAGGTAGGAAAACTATGCAATGCAGAATATTTCCATGTTTGGTGGCAAGCAATTCCATGTTTGCCACCATAAACCTGATGTGAGAGTGTTAACATGATGGCAAAGACAACTAGTCATTACAAAGATAGTCATGACATGGAGATATTTTATGATGAATTGTAACTTTCTCCTCTTTACGTAGATCTGCAGAGCCTGCAGCTGACATACACAAGCAAGACTCTGAAGGACTCATGTCGTCTCAACCGACTGTGGGATCAGTGGTGCAGTTATCGGGGGCGGAGAGCTTGACAAACTTCCACTAGACGCATGAACGCATGAAAAAATCATCTGTCCTCGGCTGCAACACTCACTACTGAGTTCCAAGTTGCCTCTAGAAGCAACGTCACACAAGCCTAAGATCACCATGAGCAATGTCAAGTGTCTGCTGGAGTGGTGTAAAGCTCGCCGACATTGGACTCTGGAGCAGTGGAAACACGTTCTCTGGAGTGATGAATCACGCTTCACCATCTGGCAATCTGACGAACGAATCTGGGTTTGGTGGATGCTAGGAGAACGCTACCTGCCCCAATGCATAGTGCCCACTGTAAAGTTTGGTGGAGGAGGAATAATGGTCTGGGGCTGTTTTTCATGGTTCGGGCTAGGCCTCTTAGTTCCAGTGTATGGAAATCTTAACGCTACATTATACAATGACATTCAACATGATTCTGTGCCTCCAACTTTGTGCTCCCGTGCACAAAGAGAGGTCCATACAGAAATGGCTTGTCAAGATCGGTGTGGAAGAACTTGACTGGCCTGCACAGATCCCTGACCTCAACCCCATCGAACACCTTTGGGATGAATTTGGATTGCCTACTGCGATCCAGGCTTAATCGCCCAACATCAGTGCCCAACCTCACTCATGCTCTTGTGTCTGAATGGAAGCAAGTCCCCGCAGAAATGTTCCAACATCTAGTGGAAAGCCTTCCCAGAAGACTGGAGGCTATTATAGCAGAAAAGGGGAGACCAACTCCATATTAATGCCCATGATTTTGGAATGAGATATTCAACCAGCAGGTGTCCACATATTTTTGGTGATGTAGTGTGTCAACCATTTTATGTGAGGGCCTTTTGTCTGATGATCAAGGTATACCTATCAGAGATCTCAGTTGACTTATCAATACCTATAAAATGGGTTGTTTGGATCCAGGATGCTGATTGGACAAGCAGCGTCCCAAGCCGTTCTGTATTGGCCATCACAGACACACCTATGCCTGCTATCAGTTCCATCTGAAAATGATCACTGCACCTCCATAAGAATATCATGTTTATGTTGCTGTCCTAGTCATCTCTTGTATTTACTAACTCTCAAATGGTTTACCCTTTCTTCCAGCGTAGCTTTTAGTTTGCTACAGCGGGGGTTTAATAAAAGCCTCACTCTCATCCAGTCCTACGTCGGATTCAATGTTTTACTTTTGAATTTTGATAATCTGTACAATACATAGAGAGTGAAAGGTGGGCAGATAAGACGAGACCATTTTTTTCTGAGCTAGGCGAAATCACATCATTATCATGGACAAATCCAAGTAAAAGCGAATAGGAAAAGCTAAAACAAACAAAAATGCAGTTCAGTGTACTTTCATTTCATGTACAGTGTTTGACGTGACTGAGTTAGCTAAAGTTGGCTGGCTAGCTAGCAGGTGACAAGAACTTTATTCAGCACATAGCAACCATTTTTGTTTAGACCTTGCATAGAAACTATGCAAAAATAATGGAAGGACTGGGTCGCGTCTGTAGCAACATGACCAAAATAACTAATAACCAGATTTTTGTCCGAACTACATCATCTGATGGAAGAATGAAATTGTATGAATTTATTAATCAAAATAACGTTCAATTAAATTATTTATGTTATTTGAATATGTTGGTACATATTCAAATAATGTTGGTACATTATTTGAATATGTACAGTACAGCTTATTGTGCCTTATTTAAACAATAATACATAAGAAGGCCATGTGTTATACATAAGAAGGCCATGTGTTATTACATTTTTAACATGGCTGAGATATGGTCGTAGCCACAAGGCGAAGCCCGAGTTGAGGGCCGGCATACCGTGCCAATATCCTCCAAACACCGGCTTCGAGGACATTATCACTTTTATACAATGGGGTAGCTACATATTCAAATAATAGCTGCATTTCGTTTTGTTTTACCTGTTTTCTATTGAAATGTCTTTGTATATATCCATAAAATTTATGCCAGATGATTTATGACTTCGACTGGCTGAGAAAAGCTGCCTGCCTTTCTGTCTAGTACCGACTTCAAACCCAGACAAGTTCATTACTATGGGAAAACTGGAGATCAAATTTTTATATTGAAACAATGTTGTCAATGTCGGAGAAACAGACAGCAAGGTTTATACAAATCTCCACTGTTGAAAACCAAATGCTAGTCTATAAGAAATGGGAGATAATGTCTAGATGCTTTTACAGTGGAGATCAAGTTAATAAATTGTCTGGCTGGGCTGATGAAACTAGATTGCCCACAATAAGTTAGGTGAATTTTGGCACATTCCTCCAGACAGAGCTGGTGTAACTGAGTCAGGTTTGTAGGCCTCCTAGCTCACACACGCTTTTTCAGTTCTGCTCACAAATTTTCTACATGATTGAGGTCAGGGCTTTGTGATGGCCACTCCAATACCTTGACTTTGTTGCCCTTAAACCATTTTGCCACAACTTTGGAAGTATGCTTGGGGTCATTGTCCATTTGGAAGACCCATTTGCGACCAAGCTTTAACTTCCTGACTGATGTCTTGAGATGTTGCTTCCATATATCCACATAATTTTCTTTCCTCCTGATACCATCTATTTTGTGAAGTGCACCAGTCCCTCCTGCAGCAAAGCACCCCCACAACATGATGCTGCCACCCCCGTGCTCCACGGTTGGGATGGTGTTCTTCGGCTTGCAAGCCTCCCCCTTTTTCCTCCAAACATAACGATGGTCATTATGGCCAAACAGTTCTATTTTTGTTTCATCAGACCAGAGGACATTTCTCCAAAAAGTACGATCTTTGTCCCCATGTGCAGTTGCAAACCGCAGTCTGTTTTTTTATGGAGGTTTTGGAGCAGTGGCTTCTTCCTTGCTGTCGATACAGGACTCGTTTTACTGTGGATATAGATACTTTGTACCTGTTTCCTTCAGCATCTTCACAAGGTCCTTTGCAGTTGTTCTGAAATTTATTTGCACTTTTCGCACCAAAGTATATTCCTCTCTAGCAGACAGAACGTGTCTCCTTCCTGAGCGGTATGACGGCTGCGTGGTCCCATGATGTTTATACTTACGTACTACTGTTTGTACAGATGAACATGGTACCTTCAAACGTTTGGAAATTGCTCCCAAGGATGAACTAGACTTGTGGAGGTCTACAATTTTTATCTTGTCTGATTTCTTTGGATTTTCTCATAATGTCATAAGAGGCACTGAGTTTGAAGGTAGGCCTTGAAATACATCCGCAGGCACACCTCCAATTGACTCAAATGATGTCAATTAACCTATCAGAAGCTTCTAAAGCCATTTTCTGGAATTTTCCAAGCTGTTTAAAGGCACAGTCAACTTATTGTATGTAAACTTCTGACCTACTGAAATTGTGATACAGTGAATTATAAGTGAAAGAATATGTCTGTAAACAATTGTTGGACAAATGACTTCTGTCATGCACAAAGTAGATGTCCTAACCGACTTGCCAAAACTATAGTTTGTTAACAATACATTTGTGGAGTGGTTGAAAAACTAGTTTTAATGACTCCAACCTAAGTGTATGTAAACTTCCGACTTCAACTGTAGGTATTTCATTATCATAGCTTTAGCCGGTGGTAAATTGTGGATTATAAACTGGGTGGGTCGAGCCCTGAATGCTGATTGGTTGAAAGCTGTGGACCATACCACAGGTATGACAGAGCATTTATTTTTACTGCTCTAATTACGTTGGTAACCAGTTTATAATAGCAATAAGGCACCTCAAGGGTTTGTGGTATATGGCCAATATACCACGGCTAAGGGCTGTATCCAGGTCCGTAGCCGTGGTATATTGGCCATATACCACAGCCCCTTGGGCCTGCTTAAATACACTGGCTGGAATGCAGTTTTAACCAATCAGCATTCAGGATTAGACCCACCCATTGTATAATGCTTAATTATACATTATACTGATAATGATTTGGCCATAAACTAGCAGTGGGTAGCTATTAGTTTAGTTTATTTGCACAAATAGAAAGACAATTTGTAAAAAACTAGCTATTTAAACAAAACAAACTTATTTTAAGGTAAAGAGCAATCTAACTTTGTGTTGTCTGTGAACTGTACATGAGTTGGTACCTTTGCATGGTTTTAAGTCACAGACTGATTGATCAACACACGTTGAGGTGAGGAGGGGGATTATTTAAGACCTGTGGGTTTATAAAGATTTATCACAAATCACTAGTGGTAATGAAGAGTATGATCCACAGTGTAGGATGGCAATGCCACTGGACCCTTATCAAATGAGACGGGAAAGTAAAAGCATTTGGCTGTCCTTACAGGTACATAAACATCAACAAAGACATAGTTCAGTAGCTCACAGCCAAGGGGAAGATCTACCAGGTTACAGTGATTGAGTGTTGAGAATTGATGTGAGCAATACAGAAGAATATATATACAATATGACAGTACTGCAGCTGAATCTCAAAATTACTGAGAATGTATCCTAGAGCTCTGAAAGCTCATCCCCAAGACACATAAAACTACCAGAACCAATCTGTCATTCAGCTGGTGATGAAGCAACTGGCCTTGGGGATGGAGGGACTGAAGAATGGGCAGAATGAAACCACCTGCTGCTTCCACTACCTAGCCTATTGTGACTGGATGTCTGATGATAGCCAATGTATATTTCTGATATAGACCTACTGCCAAAGGTTGACTTTACAATCTAGTTCTGATCCCACAACCAAATGATGAAAATAGAATATTGTTTATATATAATTCTCAAAATAAAAATTGGGTATTTACTGTATGTGACTAGAAGGCATATTTGAATTTTCTTTACTCGCTCTCCTCTTCTGTCATTTTATTTTTCATACATTTTTATCAAGACTATCTATCGCCTTAATCTGAGCTATCTATATGTCAGACATTTTTCACCAATACCTTCGCTACATGCTCTATAATCTCAATTTCTTAAACCATTTATGTGACACAAATGTTGTGCTTCGTTTTTTTTTAAAAGCGTGTGTGTGAGAGAGGCGATATAAATCAATTATTAACAACATCTCTTAATATTTTCTGGGAAAAAAGTTCGGATGGAAAACGCACATCTGGGTCTTCCATTTAGATCGCAAGTGACAAAGTGAATCTAAATCGAAAGTGAAATTCTGAAAAGCCATGTGCGGCAGTTTGTTCTCTTTCTCGAAGCTGGCTCTATCGATTTTGAGTTGATGGTTGGCCTTCGTTTTTTTTTCACTGTTATTACAATGGTCAAAATTTGCCTAAATTAAACAGTAATGGAGTAATCAAATCATGTATATACATATTGAAAGGCACCTGCTGCCCGGTTCCACGCTGCGTTTCAGCTCTGCTGTAGCTACTATTCATAATTAGTTAATGTAGGCTATTCATTCATGCATGAGCATTTTTGTTGATATTGTTCAAATCTTAGGGATTTTAGTCTATATGAGAGGTCTACAATGAGATGTTATTACTGACGACATTTGTATCGCTGTCCACAGCTGAGGGGTGAAGCTGCAGTTACCTCCAAACTAAAATCCGCGCAAACTGATGTACAAAAATGAAATGGTGTATCTTGACAGGCTCTGGGTTATCGAAATAGTTCTATCTAGACTATAATGTTAGTCCTAAATGAAATAAAAACATTGGAAGTAGCCTAGTAGCCTAGCCCAGATAAACTACGACATTCTCATGGTTAGGGTACTAGGGGTTAACTAGCCCCCCCTAAGAACAATGTCTGATTGCTTGTCACGTTCCTGACCGGTTTTCTGTTATTTTGTATGTGTTTGACGGTCAGGGCGTGAGTTTGGGTGGGTAGTCTATGTTATGTGTTTCTATGTTGGTTAAAGGGTGACCTGATATGGCTCTCAATTAGAGGCAGGTGGTTTTCATTTCCTCTCATTGAGAGCCATATTAAGGTAGGTGTTTTCACATTGATTGTGGTGGGTGGTTGTCTCCTGTGTCTGTGTATGTTGCGCCACACGGGACTGTTTCGGTTTTGTTTGTTCGTTCGGTTTTTGTAGTCTGTTTTCCCTGTTCGTGCGTTCTTCGTGTTACATGTAAGTTCTTACGTTCAGGTCAGTCTACGTCGTTTGTTGTTTTGTATTATTCAAGTGTTCTTCGTGTTTTCTGTTTTGTTTAATAAATATCATGTCTAACTACAACGCTGCATTTTGGTCGAATCACTACTCCTCCTTTTCGGATGAAGAGGAGGAGGAACGCCGTTACAGAACCACCCACCGAACCAGAACCAAGCAGCGTGAGTTCGAGCAGTGGAACACGAAACAGGAATGGACATGGGAGGACGTATTAAACGGCAAGGGTTGCTACACATGGGAGGAGATCCTGGCTGGAAGGGATCGCCTCCCATGGGAACAGCTGGAGGCACTGAGGAGAGCAGAGGCAACCGGAGAAGGGAACCGGAGATATGAAGGTACGCGGCTAGCACGGAAGCCCGCGAAGAAACCCCAAAAATTTCTTGGGGGGGGGCTAAGAGGTAGTGGGCCAAGGGCAGGTAGGAGACCTGCGCCCACTTCTCAGGCTAACCGTGGAGAGCGGGAGTACGGGCAGACGCCGTGTTACGCAGTAGAGCGCACGGTGTCTCCTGTACGTGTTCATAGCCCGGTGCGGGTTATTCCACCTCCCCGCACTGGTAGGGCTAGATTGAGCATTGAGCCAAGTGCCATGAAGCCGGCTCTACATATCTGGCCACCAGTACGTCTCCTCGGGCCGGCTTACATGGCACCAGCCTTACGCATGGTGTCCCCGGTTCGCCTACATAGCCCGGTGCGGGTCCACCTCCCCGCACTGGTCGGGCGACGGGGAGTATTCAACCAGGTAAGGTTGGGCAGGCTCGGTGCTCAAGGGAGCCAGTACGCCTGCACGGCCCGGTATTTCCGGCGCCACCTTCCCACCCCAGCCCAGTACCACAAGTGCCTACTCCATGCACCAGGCTTCCAGTGCGTTTCCAGAGCCCTGTTCCTCCTCCACGCACTCTCCCTATGGTGCGTGTCTCCAGCTCAGTGCCTCCAGTTCCGGCACCACGCACTAAGCCTCCTGTGCGTCTCCAGAGCCCTGTACGCACTGTTCCTTCTCCCCGTACTCGTCCTGATGTGCGTGCACTCAGCCCGGTGCCACCAGTGCCGGTACCACGCACCAGGCCTATAGTGCGCTTCGAGAGGTCAGTGTGCCCTGTCCCTGCTCCCCACACTAGGCTTGTGGTGCGTGTCTCCAGTCCGGTGCCTCCAGTTCCGGCACCACGCACCAGGCCTACAGTGCGTCTCAGCCGGCCAGAGTCTGCCGTCTGCCCAACGGCGCCTGAACCGCCCGTCTGCCATGAGCCTGCAAAGCCGCCCGTCTGCCATGAGCCTACAGAGCCTTCCGCCAGACAGGAGCCGCTAGAGCCTTCCGCCAGACAGGAGCCGCTAGAGCCTTCCGCCAGACAGGAGCAGCCAAAGCCTTCCGCCAGACAGGATCAGCCAGAGCCATCTGTCTCCCCAGCGCCATCTGAGCCATCCGTCTCCCCAGCGCCATCTGAGCCATCCGTCTCCTCAGCGCCATCTGAGCCATCCGTCTCCCCAGCGCCATCTGAGCCATCCGTCTCCCCAGCGCCATCTGAGCCATCCGTCTGTCCAGCGCCGTCTGAGCCATCCGTCTGTCCCGAGCCATTAGAGCCGCCCGTCTGTCCCGAGCCGTCAGAGCCGTTAGTCAGTCAGGAGCCGCTAGAGCCATTCGTCAGTCAGGATCTGCCAGAGCGGCCAACCAGACAGGATCTGCCAGAGCCGCCAACCAGACAGGATCTGCCAGAGCCGCCAACCAGACAGGATCTGCCAGAGCCGCCAACCAGACAGGATCTGCCAGAGCCGCCAACCAGACAGCATCTGCCAGAGCCGCCAGCCAGACAGGATCTGCCAGAGCCGCCAACCAGACAGGATCTGCCAGAGCCGCCAACCAGACAGGATCTGCCAGAGCCGCCAACCAGACAGGATCTGCCAGAGCCGCCAGCGAGCCATGAGCGTCCAGAGCCGCCAGCGAGCCATGAGCGTCCAGAGCCGCCAGCGAGCCATGAGCGTCCAGAGCCGCCAGCGAGCCATGAGCGTCCAGAGCCGGCAGCCAGCCATGAGCGTCCAGAGCCGTCAGCCAGCCATGAGCGTCCAGAGCCGTCAGCCAGCCATGAGCGTCCAGAGCCGTCAGCCAGCCATTAGCGTCCAGAGCCGTCAGCCAGCCATGAGCGTCCAGAGCCGTCAGCCAGCCATGAGCGTCCAGAGCCGTCAGCCAGCCATGAGCGTCCAGAGCCGTCAGCTAGCCATGAGCGTCCAGAGCCGTCAGCCAGTCATGAGCTGCCCCTCAGCCCAGAGCTGCCATTGATCCAGAACTGTCCCTCAGTCCAGAGCTGTCTCTCTGTCCGGAGCTGCCCTTCAGTCCGGAGTTGCCCCTCTATCCTGAGCTACCTCTCTATCCTGACCTACCTCTCGGTCCTGAGCTACCTTATCCCGGTGCTGCCCCTTGTCCTGGTGCTGCCCCTTATCTTAAGGTTAACATTTAAATTAAGTGGGTGTAAGATGAGGGTGGTCATTCTAAGGGGGAGACGTAAGCTGGGATTGACTATGGTGGGGTGGGGACCTCGCCCAGTCCCTGAGCCACCACCGTGGTCAGACGCCCACCCAGACCCTCCCCTAGACTTTTGGTGGTGCGTTCGGAGTACCACCTTGAGGGGGGGGTTATGTCACGTTCCTGACCGGTTTTCTGTTATTTTGTATGTGTTTGACGGTCAGGGCGTGAGTTTGGGTGGGTAGTCTATGTTATGTGTTTCTATGTTGGTTAAAGGGTGACCTGATATGGCTCTCAATTAGAGGCAGGTGGTTTTCATTTCCTCTCATTGAGAGCCATATTAAGGTAGGTGTTTTCACATTGATTGTGGTGGGTGGTTGTCTCCTGTGTCTGTGTATGTTGCGCCACACGGGACTGTTTCGGTTTTGTTTGTTCGTTCGGTTTTTGTAGTCTGTTTTCCCTGTTCGTGCGTTCTTCGTGTTACATGTAAGTTCTTACGTTCAGGTCAGTCTACGTCGTTTGTTGTTTTGTATTATTCAAGTGTTCTTCGTGTTTTCTGTTTTGTTTAATAAATATCATGTCTAACTACAACGCTGCATTTTGGTCGAATCACTACTCCTCCTTTTCGGATGAAGAGGAGGAGGAACGCCGTTACATTGCTGACACAAAAAAGCACCGTTTGGAGAGAAAAATATGGGATGAAGGACCTACTTAGGCGAATAAACTATGAAGGGAAATAAATGGCTACAGTTGACACCTTTTTAGTTTTTTCATAAAATGTTGTTTTTAGAAAAGGGGTGGGGTTTTTTTATTAATGGGGTAACTACCCCCAACACACTCATCCAACATATTACTACTTTACTCAAAAATTATCTACATTTTTCTCTTTAAACAAGTGGATTATTTATCTTAAGGCTTCCTACTTGTATGTTTAAAAAACAATTATATATCTAAATTCATTGGAATATATCTGCAACTTTTTCAACATTTCAAAAAAAATTGATCAATTTACCACAAAATTTTTTTGTTGAAATATCTCCAAAAGTTGTATTGACACAGAGAACATTTTCTGTTGAGCACCAGCAGTGGCAGCCAGGGAAAACTCTAGGGGAGGGTCTGGGTGGGCATCTGTCCGCGGTGGCGTCTCCGGCGCTGGACGAGGACACCACTCCAAAATTGGCTTTGTCCTCCTCCTTAGCGTCCTTTGAGTGGCGACCCTCTCCGCCGACCTTGGCCTAGGAACCCTCACAAAGGGCCCCATCAGACTGAGAAGACAGCTCCGAACCGAGAGCTAGCTCAGGACAGAGAGGTAGCTCAGGACAGAGAGGTAGCTCAGGACAGAGAGGTAGCTCAGGACAGAGAGGTAGCTCAGGACAGAGAGGTAGCTCCGGACTGAGTGGCAGCTCCGGACTGAGTGGCAGCTCCGGACTGAGTGGCAGCTCCGAACTGAGTGGCAGCTCATGACTGAGTGGCAGCTCCGGACTGAGTGGCAGCTCATGACTGGAGGGCAGCTCATGACTGGAGGGCAGCTCATGACTGGAGGGCAGCTCATGACTGACTGGAGGGCAGCTCATGACTGGAGGGCAGCTCATGACTGGCGGGCGGCTCTGGCAGCTCCTGACTGACTGGCGGCTCTGGCAGCTCCTGACTGGCTGGCGGCTCTGGCAGCTCCTGACTGGCTGGCGGCTCTGGCAGCTCCTGACTGGCTGGCGGCTCTGGCAGCTCCTGACTGGCTGGCGGCTCTGGCAGCTCCTGACTGGCTGGCGGCTCTGGCAGCTCCTGACTGGCTGGCGGCTCTGGCAGCTCCTGACTGGCTGGCGGCTCTGCTCTAATGGCTCGGGACAGACGGGCGGCTCTGACGGCTCAGGTCAGATAGCGCTGGGCAGACGGATGGCGCTGGGCAGACGGATGGCTCAGATGGCGCTGGGCAGACGGATGGCTCAGATGGCG
Source organism: Salvelinus alpinus (assembly GCF_045679555.1). NCBI lineage: Eukaryota > Metazoa > Chordata > Actinopteri > Salmoniformes > Salmonidae > Salvelinus > Salvelinus alpinus. Next base: position 18,662,372 of record NC_092116.1, read on the forward strand.
CTGGGCAGACGGATGTCTCAGATGGCGCTGAGCAGGCAGGCAGCTCAGACGGCGCTGGGCAGGCAGATGGCTCAGATGGCGCTAAGCAGGCAGGCAGCTCAGACGGCGCTGGGCAGGCAGGCAGCTCAGACGGCGCTGGGCAGGCAGATGGCTCAGATGGCGCTGGGCAGGCAGGCAGCTCAGACCTGCTGAGGCGCACAGTAGGCTAGTGTGGGGAGAAGGAACAGTGCGTACAGGGCTCTGGATACGCACAGTAGGCTTGGTGCGTGGTGCCGGAACTGGTGGTACCGGGCTGGAGACACGCACCACAGGGAGAATGCGTGGAGGAGGAACAGAGTTCTGGAGACGCACAGGAAGCCTGGTGCGTGGTGTAGGCACTGGTGTTACTAGGCTGGGGCGAGGAGGTGGCACCGGATATACCGGACCGTGAAGGCGTACAGGAGCTCTTAAGCACCGAGCCTGCCCAACCTTACCTGGTTTAATGCTCCCCGTAGCCAGGCCAGTGCGGCGAGGTGGAATAGCCCGCACTGGGCTGTGCTGGCGAACCGGGGACACCATGCGTAAGGCTGGTGCCATGTACACCGGCCCGAGGAGACGCACTGGAGACCAGATATGTTGAGCCGGCTTCATGGCACCTGACTCGATGCCCACTCTAGCCCGGTCGATACGTGGAGCTGGGATGTACCGCACCGGGCTATGCACACGTACAGGAGACACCGTGCGATCTTCCGCATAACACGGTGTCTGCCCGTACTCTCGCTCTCCACGGTAAGCCCGGGAAGTTGACGCAGGTCTCCTACCTGACTTCGCCACACTCCCCTTTACTCCCCTGAGCCACACGGGACCAGTTGGTAGAGTTGGTACATTTTTGGGGTTTCTTCTCGGGCTTCCTGGCCAGCCGTGTTCCCTCATAACACCGGTTCCCCTTCGCAGCTGCTTCCGCTCTCCTAGCTGCCTCCACCTGTTCCCATGGAAGGCGATCCTTACCAGCCAGGATCTCCTCCCATGTGTAGCAACATTTTCCGTCCAAAACATCCTCCCATGTCCATTCCTCCTGACATCGCTGTTTCTGCTGCTGTCGCTGCTGCCCGTTACCACGCTGCTTGGTCCGGTTTTGGTGGGTGGTTCTGTAACGGCAGCCTTCCTCCTCTTCACGAGAAGAGAGGGTGTAACAGGGATCGGACCAAGACGCAGCGTAGCCAGTGCTCAACATGTTTAATTAAACGATAAACAGTGAACACTTACAAATACAAAATAACAAAATGTGGCAAACCGATACAGCCCTATCTGGTGCAGAGAAAACACAAAGACAGGAAACAACCACCCACAATCCCCAACACAAAACAAGCCACCTAAATATGATTCCCAATCAGAGACAACACAAAACACCTGCCTCTGACTGGGAACCATATTAGGCCAAACATAGAAACAGACAAACTAGACACACAACATAGAATGCCCACCCAGCTCACATCCTGACCAACACTAAAACAAGCAAAACACACAAGAACTATGGTCAGAACGTGACAGTTAGGGGGAAGGTTAGGGTTCAAAATAATCATAATGGTAAGCCTAATAATAACAACACCAATAATAATAATATGCTCATAATAATAATAATGTGAGCTACATGACTTGATTATTATAACAATTATTGTTGATTTTTTATTATTAGTGTTGTTGTTGTTATTGTTGTTATAATTATTGTTATAATTGTATAATTGTTAGTGTTGTAATAATAATGTTTTTATTATTAACCTATTTGTTTACAATAAGGTATGACTAAGACAGTTAATGTCATTAAAGTATGTCTTCTTCCAAATTAAGTGGTATAACGTACATCTTACAGATTGTGAATGTTTTCTCCATAACGTACATTGTTTTGGTAAGTTCTATGAAGATTATTCAGACATGGAAAATTGAAAAATTAATTCCAAGGAAAATTGTCCAAAGAAGAAAGGATGTGATGACAACATTGTAAAGAGGTTTGAAATTAAACTTGACCTCATATTTGGTAAGCAATTAAGTTCGAGCCATTATAGGCCTACATGCTGACATTCTTTCTTTATTTGAGACAACAATGGCTTATATAATTAAGGGGCAATGTGTAATTTGAACAGTGTGCTGCAGGTCCTCTTCATGACTAAGGACTTCAGAGAGGCTGTGGAAAGGTTTGAATATTTACATTTTCTGCACTGGATTTAGTCCCTCTTAACACAACGCTTACAATCTAAAAATCAATATCTTTAAAGAGAATGATCATATAAATAGAGACTGCTGATTTTCACCTGTAAAACCTATTCATGACTTTAAAGACAAGTGAACCTCACACAAAAGACATGGCATCCTTACTGGGTATTGGAAATGGTGAGCTTACTGTAGATATCCTGCTGAGAATTGTATTTTAAATAACATTGATAAATATACAGGTGCTCTCATAGCATTTAACTAATTGTATGAATTTATTGAAACGTATATCCTTTGTAATATGACCTACCGCAAGAGTGTTTTGACTCGTCATATCTTTTTCCACCCAGTGTTCGAGCAACGTGATGCTGCTGAATATTTGGAGAAGATTTGAAGCATGGTCAATCCTGATGTGTCTCAGGTACTTTATCATGTATTATACTGAGATGATTTTGGACAAAAACCTGCAACTGAACATGTTTGACATGACAAGGCTGTATGTTATATATTACATCTTTTGGGCTTTAGATCTTCAAAGGACATTTAGGACGGACGAACTACCACGTGTTTTAAAGGTCATATGACCAGTGATGAAACTGGTCCATTTTGGACACTGCCCCTTTCACTGGAAGGAAACTACAGTGTGGTAGGGTAAATACACTTACAAGTATTTTAGTCATTTCTAACGTTTTTGATGGAGCAGGGAATGATTGTAAACTGTCTGTGTTGTGTTTCAGAGGGAAGGGTTTGAGGAGTTTTTCAAGTCTTCAACCATCAGTGGGATGTACTGTGACCAATGCAATGAGAAAACACATGCAAACATTGTGAGTTGTGATATTTGGAATACTCAATCCATATCCTTAATAATTGTACCAAAAGATAACATGCTTTTCACTATGTAAGGTAGTACTGTATAACACTGTCTCCCTCTAGTGGTTATATTAATCAGGACCGATAGTAAGTGTTTGTTTTGTGTCTGCAGGTATGTAAAATGGTACATCATCCAGAGAACTCCGCTACTCAAGAGGTTTGAGTTTGACGACCACAGTAAGTCATATGTCTGCTGTGTGGACATTCCTCACATTCCTTACAGACAAAAGGTATTTAGAGATATCTTTATTTGACATGTGCTTTCATAACACACATTCTCAAATAGGTGACACATTTGTATATTAATTCAGTCAGGTTAGGCTAAGAGAACAGCAGCAGTATAAAAGGAAACCAGAAGGTTCCGTTATTACTCTCCTTCTTATTGGTCCTTTTGATTTATCCAATGTCTGAACCGAACTGTGACTATGAACTCTATGTGGTTGTGGACCATGTGGGGAGTCTAATAGATGGTCATTACACGGCTACAATCAAGTCCCATGATGATCACAACTGGTGTGTCTTTGATGATACTAAAGTCAGACGGGTAAGATTTTATTTTATTGAATTGAATATTGATTGTTTCAGTTTCAAATATGATGTTACGGATGATGTCAAATATGATGTTAAGGATGATGTCAAATATGATGTCAAAGATGATGTCAAAAATGTCTCATCAGAATGTAATAAAACACCACCCATAGACCCCACTTCCTCAATATACAGTGGTTCCATACCCATCCGAGGCCATATATATATATATATACTGTATATACAGTATTTGTTTACTATTTGTAATATATACGGCACCTCTCTTACAGCCCAACCCACAATCAATCAGTCTCATGAATAACGAAAGGTAACATGTCAGTGTTTTTCCATGTCTTCAGGTTGTGTGTGGGTGTGTTTCCTTTGCAAACCTACCACATTTCCAGAGAACGGCATGCCAAACTCTCACGCCCCTCTTTTTTGTAAAATTACAATTCTAATATTATTTTGTCAATTTCCACTAGATCCCAGAGAGCATATCTGCTTATGTACAATAAATGTAAGTTAACTATGTTTTACTTTTTAAAATAACTGTCCTACAGTCAGCCCTTACAGTAGCATCACTTATCTTAAAGGATCCTGCTATTGATGTCTTCAGTTATCCTGGCATCAACAGCTCCTGTTTGATCCATGTAGAACTGTGGCCCTAAATATTTATTCTCCTTGGCTAAACTGAAATATGCTTCCTTCATCTATTACTCTTTTTGACCAATTTACAGTCAAATGTATGAATCCATTTCCCCCTGTAGTTCTAAGCATGTGCTCCAGATGAACCAATAGAAGGGGAATTAAACAAAAAGGAAGAGGAATTGAAGTGTATGGAAGAGCAATGGAAGACAATAAAAGAGGAATTGAAGAAAATAATCCAAATGGAATGGAAGAGAATATATGAGGAATTGAAGACATGGGTAGACAACATTGGAAGAGGCAGCGATGACAATAGGAGAAAAATTGAAATAGAAGAGGAATTGGAGAGTATAGAAGAGGAATTGGAGAGTATAGAATCGGAATTCCACAATGTAGAAAAGGAATTCAAGAGTATAGAAGAAAAATGGTCAATTATAGAAGAGGAATTGAACATATGACTGAGTCTGTTACGTCCCATTGGGGACACAAAGTCACTCTAAACGAACTGCCAATTGAACGTTAGATCTCATGGAAAGTGACATCAACAATGGCCACTAACAGCTACATTAGCCAACTAGTTTCAGTCTGTTACAAAGAGAATAGAGGTGGGAAAGAATGATGTGAAGTGAGAAAAAAAGCATATCTCCAAACACTGCTAAAGGACATGAGAGCAGACAGAGAGAGTCTGCAATAAAATAAGTAAGCTTGGATTCATTACATTCAGCTTAGTTTTATTCAGTGGTCTTTCATTGTTTAGACATGGTTTTAGCTATGTAGGCTTAGTCTATATCAGTAGCCATACCAAATATTAATCTCTATATATTAATTAATCTCCATGCAAAGCAGTGGAAAGGTCCCACCCCCGGCTCTGACAACGATGGCTGCATCAACCAGGACCTGGAACTGCAAAACCACCACTCTGCACCAGGTACAGGGGGTCTCCGACTGTCCCTCCATTCGTGCCTGCCCTACCTGTGGCCAACGGGTGGAGCACGACAAGACCGGCTGCAAGAATGTTCTCTGCATTAAAAACGTATGCTTTGTGTGCCTGATGCTCACACCTGAGTGGCTGATGACTGCCAGCTCATATTTCATAACCTGCTCTGAGGGAGTGGCTCCAACACTCGTAGAAAAAAGGTGCTAACTAGAACCTAAAAGGGTTATTCGATTGTCCCAATAGGAGAACCCTTTGAAGAACCATTTCTGGTTCCAGGTAGAACCCCTTTAGTTCTAGGTAGAACCCTATTTGGGTTCTATGTAGAACCCTTTCCCCAGAGGGTTCTACCTGGAACCATAAAGAGTTATCCTATGGGGACAGGCGAGGAACCCTTTTTTTAAGAGTGTAGGAATACCTTTACACCCATCTGGCACATAAACTAAGCGATACATAGCTCTCATTCCAGTCATGGTAGGCACACACCATGGTATTCACACCCCATGGTAGGCACACCCCATAACCAATGTTGAATATAACTGATGGAATATGTACTGTATGTTTAGACCCTTTTACAATAAAATCAAATTGACATGTTTCCTTAAGTATTTTTAAAGTCAGATTTTATATGACCTCGTTAATATAACCGCATCTCAATATTTCAACCTTTTTATAGGAATTAAATGAAACTCCAGCTCTCAGAGTTGCATACCTTTTGTAGTATCATGCCATTGCTCTGTTGGTCTGGTCAAGATTTGTCAAAGGTGAGTGAAATATGGAGCAATTGGTGAATCTTCATGTACATTTATTATTGGGAAACGGTGAATGTCCAGTGACATTGTTTATTGTGACCTACTGTGCTGTGTTCGACTGCAGCCTAAATATATATATATTACTTTTTGGATATTGAATGTAGCCTATCCAATTAATAGTGTTGCCTATCCTTAATTGTGTTTACATATGGTTTGTTTCCTTCAGCTATGATTTCCTTCGGTCTGTTTACAGTTGGGTCTGTGTTTGACAGATGTCTTGCTTGAAACCTGATATAAGAAGCACAGCCAGGTGCGAAGTCGTTGTTGATGTTTTTCATTGTCAATGATCCTTGAAACACAGCACTCAAATTTCCCTTAAGCCAAAAAGTATACAAATAACTAAAGCCAGTGCAGTACTTATGTAGGCAAAAAAAAAAAAAATGATGAGACGGCATTGAATGCGCCATAATTAGGCTAGTCTATATGGCTTAATGGGCTGCAGGTAGCGATGGGCCAGTAACCAAAAGGTTGCTGGATCGAATCCCAGAGCTGACAAGGTAAAAATAGGTCGTTCTGCTCCTGAGCAAGTCAGTTCCCCGGGCGCGGAAGACGTGGATGTCGATTCAGAGGGGTTGGGTTAAATACGGAAGACACATTTCATTTCAGTTGAAGGCATTCAATTGTACAACTGAGTAGGTATCCCCCTTTCCCTTAATGAATTTTGCATTCAGAAGTTTAAATATATTCCAGTCTATGGTAAACTACACTGCAAACGTTATGACATCAGAATCTTGGTTGACATCTATGATTGATGTAAGGCCTACTTAAACAAATATAGGCTTAATGATTCTATAATCTATTTTGATCCCTCCGAGGCCTTCATTTGACAGGCTCATAGTAATAACAAGTTACCAGAGCTATTTTTCAATGTACACTGAACAAAAAAAATGATCGCAACATGTAAAGTGTTGGTTCCATGTTTCATGAACTGAAATAAAAGATCCCAGAAATCTATACGGACAAAACCTTACTTTTTTATAAATTTTGTACACAAATTTGTTTACATCCCTATTAGTGAGCATTTCTCCTTTGCCAACATAATCCATCCACCTGACAGGTGTGGCATATCAAGAAGCTGATTATTAAACATTATGATCATTACACAGGTGTACCTTGTGATGGTGAAAATAAAAGGCCATTCTAAAATGTGCCCTTTTGCCACACAGTGCCACAGATGTCTCAAGTTTTGAGGGAGCGTGCAATTGGCATGCTGACTGCAGGAATATCCACCAGAGCTGGTGCCAGATAATCTAATGTTAATTTCTCTACCATAAGCTGCCTCCAATATCGCTTTAGAGAATTTGGCAGTATGTCCATAGCCGCGGGAAGTAGGGGTGCTGAAGGTGCCGCAGCACCCGCTGAAAATGTTGAATAATACAAAATCAACGTTGTGAACAGAGTGCCTGTAACGGCTGTCATATTCGTCCTCCTCCTCGGACGAGGAGAGGCGAGACGGATCGGACCAATACTCAGAGTGGGTAGTGCTCATGATCATTTATTATATCGAAACTGAACACTAACATGAAACAAAATAACAAAATGAATACAACCGAAAACAGTCCCGTGTGGCACGAATACTAACACGGAAACAAACACCCACAAAAACACACGTGAAACCCCGGCTGCCTAAGTATGATTCTCAATCAGGGACAACGATTGACAGCTGCCTCTGATTGAGAATCATACCAGGCCGAACACAAAAATCCCAACATAGAAAATCACACATAGACAAATCCACCCAACTTACGCCCTGACCAACTAAATAAATACAAGACAAAGGAAAACAGGTCAGGAACGTGACATAACCCCCCCCCTTAAGGTGCGAACCCCCGGGCGCACCACCATAAACTATAGGGGAGGGTCTTGGTGGGCGTCTGTCCACGGTGGCGGCTCTGGCGCTGGTCGTGGTCCCCACCCCACCATAGTCAAACCCCGCTTCCGTGGCCTCCTCCCAATGGCCACCCTCCATATAAACCCCATTGGATTAAAGGGCAGCACCGGACTAAGGGGCAGCTCCGGACTGAGAGGGCAGCACCGGACTGAGGGGCAGCCCCGGACTGAGGGGCAGCACCGGACTGAGGGGCGGATCCTGGCTGGCTGGCTCTGGCGGATCCTGGCTGGCTGGCTCTGGCGGATCCTGGCTGGCTGGCTCTGGCGGATCCTGGCTGGCTGGCTCTGGCGGATCCTGGCTGGCTGGCTCTGGCAGCTCCTGGCTGGCTGGCGGCCCTGGCGGATCCTGGCTGGCTGACCCTGGCGGATCCTGGCTGGACGGCTCTGGCTGATCCTGGCTGGACGGCTCTGGCTGGTCCTGGCTGGATGGCTCTGGCTGGTCCTGGCTGGACGGCTCTGGCGGGCAGGCAGGCAGCTCACACAGCGCTGGGCAGGCAGGCAGCTCAGACAGCGCTGGGCAGGCAGACAGTTCAGACAGCGCTGGGCAGGCAGACAGTTCAGACAGCGCTGGGCAGGCAGACAGTTCAGACAGCGCTGGGCAGGCAGGCAGTTCAGACAGCGCTGGGCAGGCAGGCAATTCAGACTCTGGCTGCGCTGGAGAGGAGGAAGGCTCTGACAGCGCTGGACAGGTGGGAGCAACTGGAGAGAGAAGACGGAGCGACAGCCTGGTGCGGGGGGCTGCCACCGGAGGACTGGTACGTGGAGGTGGCACCGGAAAAACCGGACCGTGAAGGAGGACACGAGCTCTTGAGCACCGAGCCTGCCCAACCTTACCAGGTTGAATGGTCCCCGTAGCCCTGCCAGTGCGGCGAGGTGGAATAGCCCGCACTGGGCTATGCTGGCGAACCGGGGACACCATTTGTAAGGCTGGTGCCATGTACGCCGGCCCGAGGAGACGCACTGGAGGCCAGATGCGTTGGGCCGGTTTCATGACATCCGGCTCGATGCCCAACCTAGCACTACCAGTGCGGCGAGGTGGAATAGCCCGCACTGGGCTAAGCACGCGTACTGGGCACACCGTGCGCTTCACCGCATAACACGGTGTCTGACCAGTACGACGCCCTCTCACTCCACGGTAAGCACGGGGAGTTGGCTCAGGTCTCCTACCCGGCTTTGCCACACTCTGCGTGTGTCCCCCCCCCCCCCCCCCCAATACATTTTTGGGTCTGACTCTCGGGCTCCCAACCGCGTCGCCGCGCTGCCTCCTCATACCAGCGCCTCTCTGCCTTCGCTGCCTCCAACTCCGCCTTGGGACGGCGATATTCCCCTGGCTGAGCCCAGGGTCCTTTGCCGTCCAGGATCTCCTCCCAAGTCCATGAGTCCTGTGTCTTCGGTCTCTGCTGCTGTCTGTTCCCACTCTGCTTGATCCTTTTTTGGCGGGTGTTTCTGTAACGGCTGTCATATTCGTCCTCCTCCTCGGACGAGGAGAGGCGAGACGGATCGGACCAATACTCAGAGTGGGTAGTGCTCATGATCATTTATTATATCGAAACTGAACACTAACATGAAACAAAATAACAAAATGAATACAACCGAAAACAGCCCCGTGTGGCACGAATACTAACACGGAAACAAACACCCACAAAAACACACGTGAAACCCCGGCTGCCTAAGTATGATTCTCAATCAGGGACAACGATTGACAGCTGCCTCTGATTGAGAATCATACCAGGCCGAACACAAAAATCCCAACATAGAAAATCACACATAGACAAACCCACCCAACTCACGCCCTGACCAACTAAATAAATGCAAGACAAAGGAAAACAGGTCAGGAACGTGACAGTGCCCCATGGTGGTGGTGGGGTTATGGTAAGGGCAGGCATAAGCTACGGCAATGAACACAATCACATTTTATCGATGGCAATTAGAATGCACAGAGATACTTGTGATGCTCTGGATCGACAACGTGTTGCAGTTCCCACCAATATCCAGCAACTTCACACAGCCAAGATGAGTGGGACAACATTCCACAGGCCACAATCAACAGCCTGATCAATTCTATACAAAGAAGATGCTTTACGCTGCATGAAGCAAATGGTTCTCACACCAGATCCTGACTTGTTTTCTGATCCACTCCCCTACCTTTTTTAATTCCCAATCATGTGAAATCCATATATTAGGGCCTAATTTATTTATTTCAATTGACTGATTTCCTTATATAAACTGTAACTCAGTAAAATCAAAGATTTGTATAACTAACCAAAGATAGCCTGTTGTTTCCAATGGCAACAAATGAGTCAGAGTGGACAGAACAGGCACGGGGGTGGGCATAGCCAAGCCTGAGCTTGCGAAATCCTATTGATACGTTCTAGAGTGTATTTGCATATTTCCATTAGGGAATGAGGCCATCTCCATTTTGAAGTAGTCCATTTTCTACCTCTGATTTGATAAATAAACTGAAAGGGTGTATAGTGCTACCTGGAGTATGTTTGACCAGGTATAAAGACAAGATTTTAAATTTACTGACACCTGCAGTTATGGAATGTTTGCTCATGAGTATATTGCATTGGCTGGTCCCACCTGATGTAGTTATGTGATCTTAACACATAGGAAGTTTCACCCAGTTGACTTCTTCAAAATGGTGAAAGTCCTCAATGGCGCTGTCACGGCCGTTGGAAAAAGAGGACCAAGGTGCAGCGTGGTGAGGGTACATTTTCTCTTTAGTTAATCAAATGACGCCGACAAAACAATAAACAATACAAAACAAACTGTGAAGCTCAAAAGGCTTTGTGCCCTAAACAAAGTCAACTTCCCACAAAGACAGGTGGGAAAAAAGCTACCTAAGTATGATTCCCAATCAGAGACAACGATAGACAGCTGTCCCTGATAGAGAACCATACCCGGCCAAAACATAGAAATAGAAAATCATAGAAACACAAAACAAAGAATCCCCACCCCAACTCACGCCCTGACCAAACCAAAATAGAGACATAAAAAGGATCTCTAAGGTCAGGGCGTGACAGGAGCTGCCCATACTAAAACTGGCATTTGGGAACTAGAATCCTCTATACATCTCAGTGTGTGAGCGGGACTGTGACAAGAAACTGAAAACCACTTCCTGTTGACTGAGTTCTGTGCTGAGAATAAGTGTTTGAAATTCTCAAGTGTGAAGGTGCTCTGTATCTGTATCACTGTATTTCCATGGCAAGAATTAATTAACTTTTTCAGGCCCACATTTAAAATAACATGGAAATGGAACTGAATCATGTCCAGGTTGATAGCAACTCATGCGATTTTGCAACTAAAGTTTTTTTTGTCTCAGGTAGATTTTTTGGGGGAAAAAATGTAATAATAATATATACATATTTATATAGTCGTTTAAAAAAAATGATTACCTAATTTTCATTATCTCCAGCACAATAACAAAACCATATTTTTAGCCTTGTTTTACTAGGAAAGTCAGTTTTTTAAAAACTGCATTGTTGGTTAGGGGCTTGTAAGTAAGCATTTCACTGTTGTATTCGGTGCATGGGACAAACAACATTTGATTTGATTTGAATTTGTCTCCAACTGCCTCTAATGAAGAAATCTCCTTTATTTGTTTGGAATCCTGCCAACTATCCGGTACCGTCTACTGAAGAAATTATCTCTCTTCTCTGAAATCAGGTGACTTGGTGAGAGGGGAAGTACAGTACTGGAGTGGTGAGGTGGGAGGAGAATGCTGGGCTGTTCCACTATAAGACCTGCAACACACATCACCTCTTTCTCTTTCTTCTCTATTCTTCTGACTGCGGAACTGAAACAAAGTTCCAGGAGCAGAGGTAAATTAAATGGGATGAAAATATGGTAATATTTTATTTAGTCTGAATCTCAAACCGAACACTTTGAGCATTCAATCACTCTATATGCGTGTTCACGAGTCAAACTTAAACGCTAGTTGTCGAGTCACCGAATGGCGCAGTGGAAGCATCTTTATCGAGTGGGCAACCTGTGCATGTGATGGAGGGTTGACTCTAAAATAATAAATTCCTCGACTCGTTGCCAGTTGACTCCCGGTGTCGACTCCCATTTCTGTGTGTCAAGTAGTGGAATCGACTCCTAGACTCCTAAGATTCAGTATTTGTGCAAAGGATGAGACTGAGTAGTTGCCATAGGCTACTTCAGAGAACACAAACTCGCATCTACCAGGCAGAGTCAGGACCCTGCACCCAGTAATCAGAAGCTATATCTCGCAATGCTTAATTTCACGGCTTGCAATGTCTCGCAAGTTAACTAAAGTAGGGGTAATCAATAAGTAGGCTATTCTACACGCAAACGACTGAAGACTGAACACACATCTTTCATAGAGAAGAGATTGAGAAAGAGCTGGCGAGCCAGCGAGGAAGAGAGAGGTCAGTCGGAACCAAGCGCATAGGCTATCTTGGCAATCAGTATCTCGCAATGTCTTGTCTTGCTATGCCTCATACATTCATCAAACGTATATTAAAGTATAGATTAGGCTATCAATTAGTATAGCTAAACTATTCCATAGCTTTTCTTTAGCTAATGGATAAAAGTGGATTGGTAGGCTTATTTGGTCGTCAAGCCGAACATTTCACTAAGCTATATGAGGTGTCTGTCCTCTGGCTAGCGACAATAATGTAATTATTCTACTTGTTCAGTAATTCAAGTTGGAAATTCAAACGTTGCAGATTGTAAAATACATTTTCGATGCGACACCATATTAATCAGGTACCAATATATTTTTGTTTGAATATACAACTGTCTTAGCCTACCTGAACCTGCATGAACATGAGCCTTCCCAGCTTGGATAGAAAGTTGTGCATAAAACCATTTTATTAATGCCAAATAATACAGCCTAGTCTCAGAGCACTTCGTATTATTCCGTATGCAAATCTTAGAATCTCAATTTAGTATGTTACGTTTGGTATGGTTACATAAGACGGATGGTACCTTAAGGCAAAAGCCAAAGTAGGGTGGCTGGTCTGGGTGGATCGGTAGGTATATTACACAAATGTCTACTAACCCTAAAGGCTGAGAGTTCCAATCTCATGGACAACAAGTTTAGGAACCCAAAGGTTACGAATCTCATCATAAAGTTTGAATCTCAACATTTGCTATTTAGCAACTTTTCAACTTCTTACTACTTTTTATGTAATTTCTAACAACTTAGCATGTTAGCTAACCCTTCCCCTAACCCTAACCTTAACCCTTTTTAGCTAACCCTTCACCTAACCCTAACCTTAACACTTTTAACTAACCTTAAAACCCTTTAACGTAACTCCTAAACTTAACCTTAACCCCTGACTCTAACCCCTAGCCTAGCTAATGTAGCGAGCTAGCTAACATTTGCCAACTAGCTAGAATTCGTAACATGTCATACGTTTTGCAAATTCGTAACATATAATACAAATTGTAATTCGTAACATATCATACAAAATGGGTGATGGACATCCACAAATTAATACATACCATATACTAAACATAACATATTGTACTGAATGGAGTGTTTTGGATTTACATCCATATTAATATGAAATGCACGCAGACAAGGTCAAATAATACAGTCAGAGACCAGTTGAATAATACAGTCAGTCCACTCTCAAAACACTAGCTTACTAGAAATTGTTTCATTACGCAGTGTAGACTACAATCTATAGCTACATACCATATTTAGCTGCTATTTATTACACATCAAATAATCATATAGACTAACAATAAGGAGAAAGTATTCGGCTTGAGGATAAATTCAGCCACTAACTATTGTTGAGGTTTTCTCTGGCTAACAGTTTATACAAAAGGTCTGGAAAATTCATGGTAAATTTAAATCAGATTAAATTAAATCCAACTTCACTCCCCTGTGTCATGTAAAAATCTTCCCAGTGTGAAATAGTTCCCAATCGTTCTTATTGTGTTCTGATTGTGACGTCATGCTGTAAAATTTCTCCCAGCATGAAAATGTTCCCAGTTCAATAATTGCACGCACATCTCTTTATGTGGATGGCTGAGCTCGTGCTGATGCCTCTCTCTCACACCCCCCCTCGACCTTGAAAAACTATTCTGTGGGCATACTTCATACATCTGCCAACCAATGTTGGCCAGGAGTATTGACACTGACCAATCAGAAGCTTGTTGAGACGTGAGGTCAGTATATACAGTTGAAGTCGGAAGTTTACATACACTTAGGTTGGAGTCATTAAAATTCGTTTTTCAACCACTCCACACATTTGTTGTTAACAAACTATAGTTTTGGCAAGTCGGTTAGGACATCTACTTTGTGCATGACACAAGTCATTTTTCCAACAATTGTTTACAGACAGATTATTTCACTTATCACAATTCTAGTGGGTCAGAACTTTACATACACTAAGTTGACTGTGCCTTTTAAACAGCTTGGAAAATTCCAGAAAATGATGTCATGATTTTAGAAGCTTCTGATAGACTAATTGACATAATTTGAGTCAATTGGAGGTGTACCTGTGGATGTATTTCAAGGCCTACCTTCAAACTCAGTGCCTCTTTGCTTGACATCATGGGAAAATCAAAAGAAATAACCCCAGAAAAATATTGTAGACCTCCACAAGTCTGGTTCATCCTTGGGAGCAATTTCCAAACACCTGAAGGTACCACGTTCATCTGTACAAACAATAGTACACAAGTATAAACACCACAGGACCACGCAGCCGTCATTCCGCTCAGGAAAGCGACGCGTTCTGTCTCCTAGAGATGAATGAATGTACTGCGAAAGTGCAAATCAATCCAAGAACAACAGCAAAGGACGTTGTGAAGATGCTGGAGGAAACAGGTACAAAAGTATCTATATCCACAGTCAAACGAGTCAAAGATCATACTTTTTGGAGAAATGTCTGATGAAACAAAAATAGAACTGGCCATAATGACCATCGTTTATGTTTGGAGGAAAAAGGGGGAGTTTGCAAGCCGAAGAACACCATCCCAACCGTGAAGCTAAGGGGTGTCAGCATCATGTTGTGGGGGTGCTTTGCTGCAGGAGGGACTGGTGCACTTCACAACATAGATGGCATCATGAGGGACGGAAAATTATGTGGCTATATTGAAGCAACATCTCAAGACATCAGTCTATGGGTCTTCTAAATGGACAATGACCCCAAGCATACTTCCAAAGTTGTTGCAAAATGCCTTGAGGACAACAAAGTCAAGGTATTGGAGTGGCCATCATAAAGCCCTGACCTCAATCCTATAGAACATTTGTGGGCAGACCTGAAAAAGCGTGTGCGAGCAAAGAGGCCTACAAACCTGACTCAGTTACACCAGCTCTGTCAGGAGGAATGGGCCAAAATTCACCCAACTTATTGTGGGAAGCTTGTGGAAGGCTACCCAAAACGTTTGACCCAAGTTAAACAATTTAAAGGCAATGCTACCAAATACTAATTGAGTGTATGTAAACTTCTGACCCACTGGGAATGTGATGAAAGAAATAAAATCTTAAATAAATCATTCTCTCTACTATTATTCTGACATTTCACATTCTTAAAATAAAATAGTTTTCTTAGTTAAAAATTATAAAAAGCTATAGAAGCATTAGGCTCTTGGTCTGATATGTGCTTTTGAACACCTGAGTAAGCTTGACTCTGACTTTTTGGAGACTTACTGTGTGCCAGCGAATTGAAGTTAAACACATTGCCAAATGCATCAGTTTAATTAGGTCTACATTTTAAAGTTGAACACATTGCCAAATGAGTCAGTTTAATTGGGTCTAAATGTGCAATATAAAGTATTGTGCCTATAGCTTATTTTAATGAAACCCTGGCTGTTGATGTCCTTGGCAATAGATCACAAAGCAGGGCATCCAAAATTTCCCCACTGAGCTAAATATTTTGGAACCTGCAAGTTCACTTTCTCATCCATAAACGCATCTCAAGTACACATACTGTTCAACAGCTCAAATCAGCAGGATGGGGGACATTTTTATTAGGAGGGACATCTGCCATGGATTGCTAAAATAATGATTATGATCACACTTTCTCAATTTAAATATTATTGGGACACCTGTACATTTGGCAGCAAAGCACGAGTTATCAGTGTACCCTGTCTAGACCAGTGGTTCTCAAACCTCTCCTCAGGGACCCCCTAACTCACCTGAATCCCCTAGTTAAGGGCTTGATGATTAGTAGACAAGTTGAATCAGGTGTGCTAGCTCTGGAACAGATCAAATACATGGAACGGCTGGGGGACCGAGGAGAGGTTTGAGAACCACTGATGTTGAAATATCTTTATGCCCAGAATAAAAACCTACACACCAGGCGTCCATCATAATAATAAATTGAACGAGGAAAAAAAATTAAATTACTGACAGTTTGGAAAATATCTTTGGGACACAACATTGGGCATCTGTGTATTGGTTGGACTCCATGAGTTATGTATCGTTCTGGTGGGTGGTGACGGAAAATAACCCTACCACGATATAGCCGGCTTTCACAGACTCCTGATGTTGTGTCCCAAAGTAGCCAGTAGATCTGACCCACTTGCTCAAAGTTGCACTAGGGTCGGACAGCATTCCTGTGTAGATTAAGACACCGCAGAGCCGGCACGGGATATGGCTCGTAAAACGTACCTCATTCCAGGGATGAGAAATATGTACTCAAAATTGTCCCATTAGCCCAACTGTTACACAGATAATGTTGTATTTATTTTATTTTACCAGGTAATTCAATTAAAACCAAATACTTATTTGCAATGACGGACTAGCAAGAGGCAAAAGGCTGGGATAAAAATAATAATAATAAAAAGCCTATTTTGTTTGAATATTTATATATACATATTTTTTTACATTTTAGTAATTTAGCAGACACTCTTATCCAGAGCGACTTACAGTAGTGAGTGCACATATTTTCATATAGAAATATTTCAGTGATATTTCTGCTGTGCGCAGCCTTGACAGATCCCATGGGATGATGCAGCACAATCTCTACACCGATTTGGCAGCATCCTGCTCATACCAGTCCTCACTAGAACAAAAAAATGTGTCTTCCTAGTAGGACTACGTTTCAGCATGTATTGGGAGTCGAGGAAGAGTCGACTCTTTTGACTCCGACCACAGGACTCAGAGCCGACACCAAAGATAATGGAGTTGTTCACCCCTGTGCCGACTCGGTGCCCTTGGTAGCTTCTTCCCAGCAATCTCAGTGTGTTGTTACCTAGCAACAACATAGTCACAACCAATGTTCCCTCTAAAGCTTACTACAAGCGCTACAATGTCGTTTTTCGTCACAAAAGGAGCTGCTCCATGTAATACGCTTCGGCTTTCAACATACTTTCAAATTGTGACAAACCTTATCAATCCTTCTGCAGCTGTGGGGGCAGTGCTGTCACTTGGTTCCTTGATCTGATCTACAAGCTTTTTAGGCTATTCAACAAAGGGGTCTGTTTTGCATTGATAACCAAATATAATCTCAGTGACTGTTCAAACAGTAAACCAAACAACAAGAATCCACCCATAATTGTATTTTGTTTAGAAGTAATAACTAGTGATTACAGGCTATTGTGAAATGGTAGAACCTACTGTAGCTTACTAGCTAGCCATGTACTTTTTTCTCGGTGACCAAAACATTATGAAATTCTATTTTTAAGAGACCTTCACATATTACTGTTTGTTGCTTTTGAGATGCCGTAGCCAGTATACTTCCTCAAAATAGTCTGAATTAATATGATAGTGGAAAAAATAGCTGAAGAGGTCTTAGTTGTGTAATTTTACATCTAACTAAGATGTTTGGTGCAGTATTTCTCAAGTGAAAATGTGCATGAAAACGAGTTGTCTATCATTGAATGACAACAAACATTTTATTGAAGAATCCGTGCTGTTAACCAATAACTGACGAAGGTGCGTAGACTTCGGCTACCAAACTTTGGCTTGCCTCAAGAAAATATTTTGTGTGCACGAACAGCCAAAAACAGCCAAAACTAACAAAAAGGTCACAAAATTCCACCATAATACAGTGGGGCAAAAAAGTATTTAGTCAGCCACCAATTGTGCAAGTTCTCCCACTTAAAAAGATGAGAGAGTAATTTTCATCATAGGTACACTTCAACTATGACAGACAAAATTAGGAAAAAAAATCCAGAAAATCACATTGTAGGATTTTTAATTTATTTATTTGCAAATTATGGTGGAAAATAAGTATTTGGTCAATAACAAAAGTTTATCTCAATACTTTGTTATATACCCTTTGTTGGCAATGACAGAGGTCAAACGTTTTCTGTAAGTCTTCACAAGGTTTTCACACACTGTTGCTGGTATTTTGGCCCATTCCTCCATGCAGATCTCCTCTAGAGCAGTGATGTTTTGGGGCTGTTGCTGGGCAACACGGACTTTCAACTCCCTCCAAAGATTTTCTATGGGGTTGAGATCTGGAGACTGGCTAGGCCACTCCAGGACCTTGAAATGCTTCTTACGAAGCCACTCCTTCGTGCCCGGGCAGTGTGTTTGGGATCATTGTCATGCTGAAAGACCCAGCCACGTTTCATCTTCAATGCCCTTGCTGATGGAAGGAGGTTTTCACTCAAAATCTCACGATACATGGCCCCATTCATTCTTTCCTTCACACGGATCAGTCGTCCTGGTCCCTTTGCAGAAAAACAGCCCCAAAGTATGATGTTTCCACCCCCATGCTTCCCAGTAGGTATGGTGTTCTTTGGATGCAACTCAGCATTCTTTGTCCTCCAAACACGACGAGTTGAGATTTTACCAAAAAGTTATATTTTGGTTTCATCTAACCATATGACATTCTCCCAATCTTCTTCTGGATCATCCAAATCCTCTCTAGCAAACTTCAGACGGGCCTGGACATGTACTGGCTTAAGCAGGGGGACACGTCTGGCACTGCAGGATTTGAGTCCCTGGCGGTGTAGTGTGTTACTGATGGTAGGCTTTGTTACTTTGGTCCCAGCTCTCTGCAGGTCATTCACTAGGTCCCCCCGTGTGGTTCTGGGATTTTTGCTCACCGTTCTTGTGATCATTTTGACCCCACGGGGTGAGATCTTGCGTGGAGCCCCAGATCGAGGGAGATTATCAGTGGTCTTGTATGTCTTCCATTTCCTAATAATTGCTCCCACAGTTGATTTCTTCAAACCAAGCTGCTTACCTATTGCAGATTCAGTCTTCCCAGCCTGGTGCAGGTCTACAATTTTGTTTCTGGTGTCCTTTGACAGCTCTTTGGTCTTGGCCATAGTGGAGTTTGGAGTGTGACTGTTTGAGGTTGTGGACAGGTGTCTTTTATACTGATAACAAGTTCAAACAGGTGCCATTAATACAGGTAACGAGTGGAGGACAGAGGAGCCTCTTAAAGAAGAAGTTACAGGTCTGTGAGAGCCAGAAATCTTGCTTGTTTGTAGGTGACCAAATACTTATTTTCCACCATAATTTGCAAATAAATTCATTAAAAATCCTACAATGTGATATTCTGGAATTTGTTTTCTCATTTTGTCTGTCATAGTTGAAGTGTACCTATGATGAAATTTACAGGCCTCTCTCATCTTTTTAAGTGGGAGAACTTGCACAATTGGTGGCTGACTAAATACTTTTTTGCCCCACTGTATATACACAAACTGTTTAGAACTATTTCGGATTGGGAAGCATGTGGACCCCTTCAGGGTCCAAGTGTTCGGTTTGAGATTCATCCTTAAGTTAAATGAGAACTTGTTCTCAACTGGCCTACCTGGTTAAATAAAGGTTAAATAAAAATGTAAAGGCTTTTATAAACTCCAAGAATTTGTTGAGTTCTCACCGTTACTGAGATTGTTGATTAGTTTTATTGTTTCATATACAGTATAACATTCCTCAGTTGAAATGCCATGTTCTCTGTTTACAGAGATAACTCACCTGTCAACCTTATCATCCTTGGGTGTATTACACAACTAAAGACCATCATGGTATGCAAGTAAGTGTCAACAGATTTCATTGTCATTTCAAATGTTATTGAAGGTTTAAGGTTATTGACAGACACAATTATACATATTTGGGTATGGTTTTCTGGGCCTAGATTAAGCCTACTCCCAGAGTAAAAACATTCTCAATGAAGAATAGCTCAGGTTTAACCTGAATCAGGGAAACCAGCCTTTACTCCACTTAAAATCCATTTAATCCCATCGGTCACAATATTTAGAAGAACATTTATTGGGGGACTTTACAGGCTTTAGAGAAGTTAAAGTTAATAAGTCATATTATGCATTATTAAGGTGTCTTATAACGACACAGGGTGAGACCTAGATGCAGACATGGAAGGCAGATGGTTTGAGTCTCTGACATGTATTATAAAACAAGGGGCAGGCAAGAGACCGTGGACAGGCAAACGGTCATAAACCAGGTCAGAGTCCAGGAGGTACAGAGTGGCAGGCAGACTGAATGGTCAGGTAGGCGAGCTCAGTGTCAGGGCAGGCAAAGGTCAGAACAGGGAGGACTAGAAAACAGAGACTTGGAAAAACAGGAACTCAGAAAAACACACTGGTTGACTTGACAAGACAAACTGGCAACAGACAAACAGAGAACACAGGAATAAATACATTGGGGATAATGGGGGAAGATGGGCGACACCTGGAGAGGGGTGGAGACAATCACAGACAGGTGAAACAGATCAGGGTGTGACAGTCTATTAGGATTCAGATATGTTTAATATGATTTCTCAAAATGGAAACAAGACCAATGTGTACTTTTACAGATTTTTTTTCTTAGAAAATATAATATTTTAAGGGTCTACCCTGAGTGTACCAAACATTTGGAAAATCTTCCTAATATTGAGTTATTGAGTTACAGCGATGCTGGCCCATGTTAACTCCTATGCTTCCCACAGTTGTGTCAAGTTGGCATGATGTCCTTTGGGTGGTGGACTGTTCTTGATACACATGGGAAACTGTTGAGCGTGAAAAACCCAGCAGGGTTGCAGTTCTTGACACAAACTGGTGCGCCTGGCACCTACTACCACACCCTGTTTAAAGGCACTTAAATATTTTTACTTGCCCATTCACCGTCTGGCACACATACACAATCCATGTCTCAATTGGCTTAAAAATCCTTCTTTAACCTGTCTCCCCCCTTCATCTACACTGTTTGAAGTGGATTTAACAAGTGACATCAATAAGGGATCATATCTTTCACCTGGAATCACCTGGCCAGTGCATGTCATGGAAAGAGCTGGTGTCCATAATGTTTTGTACACTCAGTGTATATAGTATGATCAGTTCAATAAGGGGGACCAGAATGGACACACAGACAAACAATTAGACAAAACAAATAGAAATGAGATTAGACAAAAAAACTTAAAGAAAAACAACCACCAAAATCATTGCAACATATATTGCATTATTTGGCAGTGAAGCAGTGATTGATTTCAATAAATAGACACGTAGACAATTCAACTTAACCTCAAGGGCCAGCAAACAAGAGCCACATGGGAAAGACATTCAGCAGGACAATGTGATCTTTCATTTGCCAGAATAAACATTGCTTAATAAGTTCCTGCAAATTGGAAATAACATGTGACCAGCTGGCCAGAGTTTCGGGTTTGGCCCCATACAATCTCGCAGTAGACCTCTTAAACTGGGTGATATCAAAGAACACAAGTACCCAAAATCTACACAGGACAATATTTGGTTTGAACCTGCTCCTCAGATTTGTTTTTGCCTGCTGTTCACAGAGTTCCTGGATAGAATAACACCTCGAAACGTGAAGATGACTGAAGAAGTTTTGAGAGAGTGCAAACAGCTAGAAGCATGTGTCTGCAACTTGCATGGACGGATTGAAATGATTGATCTGAAGCAGGATGAAATCAAGCAAACTCAAGAAGCCCTGGAGAAACACAAGAAAGAAATTGACGAAAACAAGAACTTTTCATTCCCTGTTCCAGTGTCTTACAATGAGAAAGTCCCAATAAAATCATCAATCCTAAGTTTTACTAAACAGGCTACCACATGCAAAGACTGTCAGGAGAACTGCCACTATCCAGGATGCTGGTTGGCCCCAAGTCCCTCATGGTGCATTGTGATGAAAAATTGTCACTGCACTGTGTGTACTGGGAAATGTCACCACAATCAACACGTCAAAGAAAACAAAATATATGTTAACAACACCAGGATGGTTCAAAGGACATATGAGGAATTGAAAAATAAGTATACTATTGATGAGAAGGCAGTTGGGGAGAAAGGGAATGTGATCACCAGACTTCAGACAGAGTTGAAGCAGTTCACTCTCCAGAGGCCACACTGGTGGAGGAATCCTACCAGTGCATCATCAAACTGGAAGAGATCTCTTTGAAGTCCCTCTCACTGTCCACTGCTCTGCATCTTGGTTTCCTGATTGACAAGATGAAGGAGACAGGAAACACAGAGAAGGTTCACAAACTGGAGGAGATGAAGAAGAGAGCTGAGGAACAGAAGGGAGCTTTAGATTAGTTTATCTAACTGCACTGTGCAATTTACATTAGCTATTACAGTGAAATAATAGCGTGCTATTGTTTGAAGAGAGTGCACAATTTTTAAGATAAAAAGTTATTAATAAACAAATTAGGCATATTTGGGCAGAATTGATACACAATTTTGAGCAGTGGGGGATAAAGGGGGATTGAAGTAACGCAGTAATAGTTAATAATATTATGGTAATGTTGTTTGCTTTAAGGTATGATGCATATGTTTGTTAAGCTTAGAGCAACAAGGCCTTAGGAGAAGGTTGATCATGAAAGGTTATAATTTTCAAATGTTTATGTTGTTGGAGATTTAAGATTACATCCCATCAAGGCAGGCATCCTGTGTAAACAAACATCCTGCCTAGGTGGGGAAAGGAGCGATTTCCACATCAGGTGTTAACCACAGAATTTTTTTATTTTTTTTATTTAACTATGCAAGTCAGTGAAGAACAAATTCTTATTTACAATGACGCCTACCCCGGCCAAACCTAGACAACGCTGGGCAAATTGTGCGCTGCCCTATGGGACTCCCAATCATGGCAGGATGTGATACAGCCTGGATTCAAACCAGGGACTGTGGTGACACAGAGATGCACTGAGATGCAGCGCCATAGACCGCTGTGCTACTCGGGAGCCCGAGTGCATCATGGGGGATTAGCAGAAATGAAGATGGGGGGTATAAAGGAGGCATGATTTTAGAGAAGGGGAGAACTCTCTTTGAGCTTGCTGGAAGACCCTGTCGACTGCTGGAATAATATTTTTGCTGTAGCTTTTTAGCTAAAATGTTTTTTTGTTTTTTACTATACTCATATTTTGATTTGTATTAATCTCAGTTAAGGTAAAATTCTAGGAGGAACCCTAAAGGCTAGCCCATTGATAGAAGTGTGTTAAAGTAGTGGTTAGAGTTTTTAGACCCCATCTGAGGGACTGATCATCCTGATGGGGGAGCCAAAAAACTGCACTCAACTCTTCATTGCTGCGACTTGCTTGCTAGTTGAGATTTCTGATCACGTTAGGCTGCGTTTCATTTTATGTTGGTTTGATCGCGGGGGAGGCACTAGAAATGTCTGCAGTTTTTGGCTTGGCTATTTGTTTCAAGTGTATTAGTCTATAAATAAATATCTTTGTCAAAATTCGTCATCTCTCCCATGTCTTATTCGACTAGTAGTTGTTCTGAAATGTTTATTGCTTGCCTACATTTTTCTTCCCATTTGACTCCCTCTATGTTTAATATAACACACATATATTCATTATTAATTTCGGTTGCCTATCCTGATGTGAAGTTTGTTCTATAGAAAGTATTTGACTCTGATGTGTGCCACAGAAAGTATTTGACTCAAGCCACAAAATAAAGGAAATTAGAAGGGGGAGGGGATTTTGGCAAGGCCATTTCTCTCCCCTTCTATCTTGGGACTGTAAGGCCTGGCACACGTAAGAATAATTTGTGTAGCTCATGTTGACCAGTAGTGTGTGCCAGAGAAAGCAAAATTAGAGTATAAAGACACAAACATTTACTTCAGAAACATTTTGTAATGTTTAAGAAAATAAAGATAATACACAAATATTATCACATAATAACACAAAAACATCACAGAAAGTTACGTTTTTTAACCTTTCTGGCGCAGGCGTTCCGCTAGCGACCCACCTCTACAACATCCGGTGAAATTGCAGAGCGCCAAATTCAAAATATAGAAATAGTCATAATAAACATTCATAAAAAATACAAGTGTTATACATAAACTTAAAGATTAACTTCTTGTTAATCCAGCCGCTTTGTACTATTTCAAAATGGATTTACGGCGAAAGCATACCATGCGATTATCTGAGGACAGTGCCCCGCTTACAAAAGCATACAACATTTTACAACCAAGTAAGGGAACACCCCCCTGAAATGGACAAAAATGAATGGGATCTTATTGGCACCGTATGAAACATATATACGATGTACAATACCACTTATTTGGACGCCGTTTCATTCAAAACATATTGCAAATGCCATATGGCAAATGCCAAGTGTAACACTGCAAAAATCCAATAGATGGCGAGTAAAAGTTTTAAAAAAGTAAATAAAAAAGTAAATTCTTTTTTTTTTTTTTATTATGACAATAAAATATGACAAAAGTATGTTCATACAGATCTTATACATGTGTAATTGACCCAAAAAAATCGAAAGAATTTCGAAAACGGTCCAGAAAGCACTTGTTTAAGGGGTGATACGTTTTGGAAAAATATCTCAAATGTTCAAAATTTGACTCTTGGGTCTTGACTGCAATATGAAAATTTACTTTGGAGCGCGTGCTTTTTGAAAATTTGAGAAATTTTTCATAAACGTACCCTTGCTGTGTGTGTGTGTGTGTGAGAGCTTTTCTTTGACATTTGTCTGGAGAAATGACTGATTTGCAGTTCATGAGGGTTGCCTAATCACACATATGAAGTTTTGAAAAGATGTGACTTTTTTAACCCTTTGAAACAGCCCCTATGACCCCAATTGAAGGCACTTCCGGTTGGCACAGGAAGCTGGACGTAAACACATATCCTCATTGGGGTAGGCTTTTACAGAATCCTGAGTTTAAAGTCTTAACGTTAAGAATTGACTGATTTACAACCCTCATGAACTGTAAATCAGTAATTTCTCCCAACAAATGTCAAAGCAAAGCTCTCACACACACACACACACACACGCACACACAAACGGCAAGGATGGAGTGACACAGTGCGGGGCTTAAAGACACACAGAACCTACAATGGCATTACCATAATCTCTCGGCTGTGCCGAGTTCAACGAGATGCCCCGCTTGACCGTTGCTCGCTCGGTCTGAGCGCAGCGACCGTGAAAAAAAGTAGGCCCATAATGAAGCCTGGCCCTAAATTTCAGGTGCTTTTGGGTGACAGCAGGAGAACCGTTAGGGTTAGAAGCACAATTCAACCTCAGTCCTCCCGATCTGTGCAAGCTTAATTCTTGTCAATAGGGGGGTGCTGTTTTCAGTTTGGAAAAAATCGTGCCCAAATTAAACTGCCTCGTACTCTATTCTAGATCGTACAATATGCATATTATTATTACTATTGGATAGAAAACACTCTCAAGTTTCTAAAACTGTTTGAATTATATCTGTGAGTAAAACAGAACTCATTTTGCAGCAAACTTCCATACAGAAAGTGAAAAATCTGAAAGTGAAAAACGATGCTCTGTTCCAGGGCCTGGAACGATATGCATGCACTTCATACGCCTTCCACTAGATGTCAACAGGCAGTGGAAGGTGGAATGGGGTGTCTAGCTTGATCTGAGGTCGAACAAGAGCTCTTGGAGTGGCAGGTCTGGAATTTTTTTTGTCTTCTCTGGCGCGCGAAGTACGTCGACATTGGCTTCTAAAAAGCGTCCGGTATACACGGCGGATATCTCCGGCTCTGATTTTATTTGATAAATGTGATAATAACATCATAAAGTAGTTTTTTTCAACCGAGTTCTATCAGTTTATTCAACGTTTATTGGGACTTTTGGAATTTTCCTTTCTTTGCGTCAAGAGAAGATGGGCATGTTCGCGCCACATGGCTAGCTAAGGTTGCTAATTCAACAGGAGAAAAGGACATTCTAAAACCAAACAACGATTTATTCTTGACCATGTAACGGCTGTTCTCCTCCTCGTTTGAGGAGGAGCATGGATCGGACCAAAACGCAGCTTGTGTGGAATACATGATGAGGTTTTATTTAAACAAGACGAACATGTAACAAACTTGAGAAATTACAAAATAACAAACGACGTAGACCGACCTGAACATGAGAACTACAGAACACGAAGAACGCACGAACAGGAACAGACTAGACAAACGAAACAGTCCCGTGTGGTAACAAACACTGACACGGAAGACAATCACCCACAAACAAACGTGTGAACAGCCTACCTTTATATGGTTCTCAATCAGAGGAAACGTCAAACACCTGCCCCTGATTGAGAACCATATAAGGCTAATTACCAATGAACCTAAACAAGAAACACATAACATAGACTGCCCACCCAGCTCACGTCCTGACTAACTAAATAAAGCTAAACAAAGGAAAAACAGGTCAGGAACGTGACAGACCAAGGACTCCTTGTACAACATTCTGATGGAAGCTCAACAAAAGTAAGAACAATTTATGATGTTATTTCGTATTTCTGTGGAAAATGTTGATTCCTATTCTCTGCCGTTTTGGCGGGCGCTGTCTCGCAATAACGCAAGCTGTTTGTTATCCTTTTGTCAATATGGGGGCGCCATTTCGACTTTGTAAAAATTCGTTCCCAAATTAAACTGCCTCGTACTCAATTCTTGCTCGTACAATATGCATATTATTATTACTATTGGATAGAAAACACTCTCTAGTTTCTAAAACCGTTTGAATTATATCTGTGAGTAAAACAGAACTCAAGTTGCAGCTAACTTCCTGTCAGGAACTGAAAAATCTCAAATCGAGGTCTCTGTTCCAGGGTCAGTTTATAAATTATCATGTATTCTATGGGGCAACATGCACTGCATGCGCCTTCCCCTAGATGTCAGCAAGCGGTGAGAATTGGAATGGTGTTGCTAGGCAGATCTGAGGCCATATAAATGGTCTTGGAACGTGGAGTGCTTTCTTTTCAACGTTCGCCATGACGCAAGACAGAGCTCAGGATGGCATTCTGAAAAGCTCTCGTTATAGGCCTTAGATATATCCGGCTCTGATTTTATTCGATATAGGTGTTAGAAACATCATAACCTGGTTATTTTAAACCGAGTTATATCAGTTTATATGAGTATATTGCGATTTTCGGAATTTTCTTTGTCCTGCGTTTTGAAGAGTTGGGCATGTCTGGGCCACATAGCTAATGTTTGCTGCTAATTACACGGTTGAAGACGATATTCTACAGCCGAGCAACGATTATTATGGACAAAGGACAACTTGCCCAAGATTCTGATGGAAGCTCAACAAATAGTAAGAAGTCTTTATGCTGTTAATTCGTATTTATGTTGAAAAATGTTAAACAATAATTCCGCCATTAATTTCGGCACGGTCTCGCTGTAACGCACGCTGTATGTCGTAGTAACGTTAATTTTTAAAATCTAACACATCGGTTGCATTAAGAACTAATGTATCTTTCATTTGCTGTCCAACCTGTATTTTTTAGTCAAGTTTATGATTAGTTATTGATTAGATTAGGTGCCTCTCCAAGATGGCGCCGGACAGATTGCTTGAAGTTTGGCTACTATTCACATTGTATAATCACGATTTGTGCCGCTACATATGCAAATTTTCGAACAAACCCTATATGCATTGTGTAATATGATGTTACAGGACTGTCATCTGATGAAGTTTATGAAGGTTAGTCAAAAATTATATATCTTTTGCTGGTTCGTTACGATCGCTAACCTTTGCTGCTGGTAAATGGCTTGTGTTTCTGGCTATTGTGGTTAGCTAATATAATGCTATATTGTGTTTTCGCTGTAAAACACTTAAAAAATCGGAAATATTGGCTGGATTCACAAGATGTTTGTCTTTCATATGCTGTACACCATATATTTTTCAGAAATGTTTTATGATGAGTATTTAGGTATTTGACGTTGGTCTCTGTAATTATTCTGGCTGCTTCGGCGCTATTTCAGATTGCAGCTGCAATGTGATAAACTGTGATTTATACCTGAAATATGCACATTTTTCGAACAAAACATATGCTAAACAATAAATATGTTATCAGACTGTCATCTGATGAAGTTGTTTCTTGGTTAGTGACTATTTATATCTTTATTTGGTCGAAGTTGTGATAGCTACCTATGCAGTAAGAAAATGGTGGAGAAAAAAAAGTTGAGTCTTTTGCTATCGTGGTTAGCTAATAGAAATACATATTGTGTCTTCCCTGTAAAACATTTAAAAAATCAGAAATGATGGCTGGATTCACAAGATGTGTATCTTTCATCTGGTGTCTTGGACTTGTGATTTCATGATATTTAGATGCTAGTATTTACTTGTGGCGCTATGCTAGGCTATGCTAGTCAGCTTTTTTACTGATGAGGGTGCTCCCGGATCCGGGATGAGTACTAACTAGAAGTTATGGTAAAGTTATTTTTTTCAATCTAACACGGCGGTTGCATTAACTTCTCTGGGGCAGTATTAACTTCTCCGGCCAATAGCCAGGGAAAATACAGCGCTCCATATTCAAATAACATGATATAAAAATCTAACTTTCATTAAATCACACATGTAAGATACCAAATTAAAGCTACACTCGTTGTGAATCCAGCCAACATGTCAGATTTCAAAAAAGCTTTTCGGCGAAAGCATAAGATGCTATTATCTGATGATAGCACATCAGTAAACAAACAGAGTAGCATATTTCAACACTGCAAGCACGACACAAAACGCAGAAATAAAATATAAATCATGCCTTACCTTTGACGAAATTCTTTTGTTGGCACTCCGATATGTCCCATAAACATCACAAATGGTCCTTTTGTTCGATTAATTCCGTCGATATATATCCAAAATGTCAATTTATTTGGGCCGTTTCATCCAGAAAAACACAGCTTCCAACTTTCGCCAAGTCACTACAAAATATATCAAAAGTTACATGTAAATTTACCAAACATTTCAAACTACTTTTGTCATACAACGTTAGGTATTTTTAAACGTTAATAATTGATCAATTTGAAGACGGAATGATCTGTGTTCAATACAAAAAGAAACCAAACTGACGCAACTTTTTTCATAACGTGACTCTCTCCAAAAATGTACTTCATGTGACCCTCATTTACGATAGCCCTACTTCTTCACTACACAAAGGAATAACCTCAACCGATTTCCAAGGACTGGTGACATCCAGTGGAAGCGGTAGGAACTGCAAGCAAGTCCATTAGAAATCTGGTGTCTCTAAAAACCCTAATTGAAAAGACAGTAACATCAAGAAAATACAAATTCTGAATGGTTTGTCCTCAGGGTTTTGCCTGCTACATAAGTTCTGTTATTCTCATAGACATGATTCAAACAGTTTTAGAAACTTCAGAGTCTTTTCTATCCAAATCTACTAATAATATGCATATCTTATATTCTGGGGATGAGTAGCAAGCAGTTGAATTTTGGCATGCTATTTTTCCCGAAAGTGAAAAAGCTGCCCCCTGCCCTCAAGAAGTTAAGAGAGGCCATAAATAATGTGTGCATGGGAATGTGCATGAGCAGTGTGTAAGAGTGAGGGCAAGCAATTACACTGGAGAGCTGTTGAAATCCATCGTGGGTCCAACGTTACTTTAGATGGGTAAATAATACTTTTTTATCTTACTCTTGTACCGGAATATTTCGTTATTTAGCATCATCTGCAGTGTATAATAGTTTTTGTAATATTTATGCCAGATGGTCATGTTAAGCTGTTGATACTTTCACATTGACATGAGGAAGTTCTTCTTGCTAGCTGAATACCAGTGTTCTCAGAACCATGTTGTGGAGTTGACAATAACAATTTTTGAAGCGTTCGTAATTATCAGAATTACATTTTATTTCATGTAAAGCTTCATGGTGTTGTATTTTGTTTCATTTTTGAGTTGTAATTTATATGTTGATATGACATTTCCCCCCGTGCTGTATGGGGGAGATGAGGATCTACTGTTCCGTGTGGGGTTAGGGTATCGTGTGGGGTTAGGGTATCGTGTGGGGTCAGGGTATCGTGTGGGGTCAGGGTATCGTGTGGGGTTAGGGTATCATGTGGGGTCAGGGTATCGTGTGGGGTCAGGGTATCGTGTGGGGTCAGGGTATCGTGTGGGGTTAGGGTATCGTGTGGGGTTAGGGTATCGTGTGGGGTTAGGGTATCGTGTGGGGTCAGGGTATCGTGTGGGGTTAGGGTATCGTGTGGGGTTAGGGTATCGTGTGGGGTTAGGGTATCGTGTGGGGTTAAGGTATCGTGTGGGGTTAAGGCATCGTGTGGGGTTAGGGTATCGTGTGGGGTTAGGGTATCGTGTGGGGTTAGGGTATCGTGTGGGGTCAGGGTATCGTGTGGGGTTAGGGTATCGTGTGGGGTCAGGGTATCGTGTGGGGTTAGGGTATCGTGTGGGGTTAGGGTATCGTGTGGTATTAGGGTATCGTGTGGGGTCAGGGTATCGTGTGGGGTTAGGGTATCATGTGGGGTCAGGGTATCATGTGGGGTTAGGGTATCATGTGGGGTTAGGGTATCATGTGGTGTTAGGGTATCGTGTGGTGTTAGGGTATCATGTGGGGTTAGGGTATCATGTGGACACTGTGTTTGTAACTATTCATATTGTTTTATGAATAAATATATTTTTTGATTTTCATGCACAAAGTCATTTTGTTTTATGGACATCTTGTACTCAGTTATTTGAAATGTTAGAAAGTCCATTCTAACTGTGAACATTGTGGTCTCTGTATTTTCTTGTTATTTTATAGAAAGTAGAGCTACTACCGTTTATGCATTTTACTTTGTACTTTTTGTACTCAGATTGTTTTTATGCACTTTACTAACAGATTTATTTTACTAGATGGTGATTTAGACTGAACTTTACTTCATGGTGACTTCACCTTGCGGTGATTTCACTCCTACATTATCCTATTGTAAATGTAAGCTTTGACAGAATATTCAACCCCAAATTAGTTTGTGTTCTGTGCTGGGTTTACTTTTGCCAGGCTACATTATGAAATTTTTAGTTTGCCTTTTTGTGAGGAAAAGCTTCCATAAAAGACATTTAACAGAAATAGCTGCGCCTGGACACTTTGTCTATTTACATTTGAAATGAACCATTTCATTCCACATTAGTCTAACAGTGACATAAAAGCATGCCATAAAGAAGGATAATCTCCAGCTGGATAAACTGATTGTAGAGACACTGAAAGAAAGTTCTCACCTCGAGCCCTGCAGCATTTCACCGTCAGTACAATGGACACCAGTAGAAAGGGAGACACCACCAGTAGACCACAAAGCAGCCTGGGTAGAGAGATGGAGACAACAGAACCTGGAAGGACTAGCAAAACACATGTTTTACCATCAAGACACAAACATACACACATACACAGTAACTCTCTCACACACACAGACAGCACTTCTCACCTCTCACTGTCATCCTGCTCTCTGGTGATTCTCCCTTGTCAGGGTATTTGCATTTGTAGAATCCTTCATCTGACTTGGATACTGCAGGGATGGTCATCTCTCCTGTGGTCTCATTCTTGATGAGTACTCCATCTTTGTAGAAATCAGCCTTGATGTTTGAGCTGGTTGTCCAGTATTTGCAGCGCAGAGTCACAGAGTCTCCTTCCATCATGGGATGGATAGGGCTCTCCAGGATCACATCACCAGCTGTTTAACATAATATATAAATAATTCTGAAAATCTGCATACTGGAGTCGTCACCCTCAAAATATGATGATCTTGTATTTTATAAGAGATGCAATTCAGTTACAAAATTGAACATCCTATTATCATGACATTTTGTTTTTGTGTGTGAATGTTGTACAATAGACGTACCATCCACTGTGATGTTGACAGCATTACTGTACTCTCCTGATCCAGACTCACACCAGAACACTCCACTGGACCATGTGTATGTGTAGCTGATGGTACAAGTAGACCCTGTTATTGATCCCCAGTTAGAGACACACCCTGACTCTACTCCTCTCTCTGTGTATCTCATCAGTCTCCATCCAGTAGAGTTCCCCTTCTCCTCACAGCTCAGTGAGAGAGACTTTGATCTAAAGTGTTGAGTTGTGTTGGGACTTATTCTGAGAGACACTGAAGGCTGCAGATCTGAAACAAAGCGAGACAGAGTCAAACCTTTAGTTAAATAATATATATTATACACATGAGGGAGACTTAAATATGTTTTAATGCAGTTAGTTACCTCCTGACCAGAAAAACTGAGGTTCACTGTAGAGTGTCATAGACTGGGTCTCCTCTCCCAGCTCTACACACACATCCTCCTGTGTGACCAGCAGGACTCAGGGTGTAGAAGCTCTCTGTAGTTCCAGTACTACTGTCAGATAGGGGCTCTACAGCGTATGATGAGTCTGATAGAGAGGGTAACCCAGCTCTGTAGGGAACAGTCCTGTACCAGGAGAACCTCCAGCCTGTAGACGTCTTGTCAACTTCACAGCTCAGAGTCACTAAGTCTCCAGGGTTCAGCCACTGAGGAGAGATACTCAGGACAGCCTTGGGTTTACCTGTATAGAAGGAAAGGCAGGTTTCAAACTTTTAATATAAAACATATTCTTGACAATCATCAAGACTCGTATAAGCTTAAATAGACTTACCAGACACAGTCAGTTGTACAGCACCACTGGTCTTGGAGAGCTTGTTTCCCTTGACACCCTCACAGGTATATAAACCACTGTTAGACATGTAGACAGGACTGATTCTGTACTCAGGCTTAAAGGGGAGCACTAACTGACTATTCTTATACCATCTGTAGTTCCAGTCAGAGTCTCCTCCTCCCTGTATGTCACATCTCATAGTAACAGTCTCTCTAATGAATATCTGGGTCCAGTTGGGTTGGAGGATCAGAACAGCAACAGGTCTCTCTGCACAGATACAACACAGAAAACTAACTGAACAAACTATTTTAAATGTGTGCATTTATCAATAGGTCTACTCATGAATATAGCTTCAAGTTAGCTACAGTTGTTGGGATACAGTAAGCAGACAAAATATTATACCCTAAATTACTTTCTATCAATGTAAAATAGCATCCATTAATCATAAAACTGTTTCAGACTCACCAGTAACATTTATCTGGACTGGGTCACTGTACAGGGTGTAGTAGACTGGGTCTCCTCTCCCAGCTCTGCACCAGTACTGTCCTCCATCAGAGACACTGACCCAGCTGAGTGTGTAGGAGTATACAGAGGTTGTGGTTACTGGTGTAGAGTCTGGTCTGTGTCTGTACCAGTAAAACTTCCATCCAGAAGATTCTACAGTACAGGTCAGTGTCACACTGTCTCCTGTGAATACGTCCTCCTTGTCTGAAGTCAGTGTAGTTGACGGCTGATAATCTGTTGGTATTGCAATAGGTTTGAGTGTACACATCCAGTGTCCTGATACACTACGACAACAACCTCAACAAGTTAGTGATGGAGAATCAATAGTGAACTCACCAGTGACTCTGATGGGCAGAGCTGTAGAAACACAGTTAAATATTAAGACATATGTAGTCAGAGAACCAATCTTTCTGTAGGTAATACAGTAACTAAATATTAACACACTGACCATGTCTATTTGATTGACTCGATATAAATCCTGGATTTTTCATGCTCAACAGATGCACGTGTGTATCAAGAATGGTCCACCACTCCAAGGACATCCAGCCAACTTGACACACCTGAGGGAAGCATTGGAATCAACATGGGACAGCATCCCTGTAGAACGCTTTTGACACCTTGTAGAGTCCATGCCCCGACGAATTGAGACTCTTTCCAGGGCAAAAAGTGGACGGTTGCAACTCAATATTAGGAAGGTGTTCTTACTGTTTTGTTCACTCAGTGTAAATGATTCTAGTTACCCATGTAGATGCTTAAGAACCTCTTGACGCTAGGGGTCAAATCTTTTTCTTTTTTTTTATAACGTTCCCAAGGTAAACGGACTATTTCTCAGGTCCAGATCGTAGAATATGCATATAATTTACAGATTAGGATAGAAAACACTCCAAAGTTTCCAAAACTGTCAAAATAGTGTCTGTGAGTATAACAAAACTGATTCTGCAGGCGAAAACCTGAGAAAATCTAACCCAGAAGTGATATATATATTTTTTTATCTGTGTTTCCTGGCCCGTCGTTCTTCCATTTAAAGGGGTATCAACCAGATTCCTTTTCCAATGGCTTCCTCAGGCTGTGACCAGGCTTTAGACATAGTTTCAGGCTTTTATTTTGAAAAATGAGCGAGATTTTTCAAAAGTAGTCAGGTGTCCTCAGATTAGTTCCTGCACGCGAGAGGGTAGCGCTCCATTTTCATTTTTCTCTCTTATTGAGAAGGTTACGGTCCCGTTGAAATATTATCGATTATGTTTGTTAAAAACAACCTGAGGATTGATTATAAAAAACATTTGACATGTTTCTTACGAACATTACGGATACTTTATGGAATTTTCGTCGAACGGAATGAGGCTTTGGTTTTCTGAACATAACGCGCAACCCAAATGGCGTTTTTTTGTTATAAAAGTAATATTTATCGAACAAAAATAACATTTGTTGTGTAACTGGGAGTCTCGTGAGTGCAAACATCCGAAGATTATCAAAGGTAAGCAATTAATTGTATTGCTTTTCTGACTTTCGTGACCAAGCTAACAAAGCTAATATAAGGCTAACTGTTCTAGCATTGATTGATACACTCACAAAAGCTTAGATTGAAAATATGCTTTGCAACGAAAGCAAAATCTGACACGATAGGTGGATTAACAACAAGCTAAGCTGTGTTTTGGTATATTTCACTTGTGATTGCATGATTATAAATACTTTTAGTAATATTTTGCGCCCTGCAATTCAGCGGTTGTTTAGGAAAATGATTCCCTAAAAGGGATCCGTAGCGCAGAGAAGTTAAGCCATTTTGCCACAACTTTGGAAGTATGCTTGGGGTCATTGTCAATTTGGAAGACCCATTTGTGATCAAGCTTTCACTTCCTGACTGATGTCTTGAGATGTTGCTTCAATATATCCACATAATTTTCCTCCTCATGAAGCCATCTATTTTGTGAAGTGCACCAGTCCCTCCTGGAGCAAAGCACCCCCGCAACATGATACTGCCACCTCCATGCTTCACGGTTAGGATGGTGTTCTTTGGCTTGCAAGCCTCCCCCATTTTCCTCCAAACATAACGATGGTCATTATGGCCAAACAGTTCTATTTTTGTTTCATCCGACCAGAGGACATTTCTCCAAAAAGTATGATCTTTGTCCCCATGTGCAGTTGCAAACCGTAGTCTGGCATTTTCATGGCGGTTTTGGAGCAGTGGCTTCTTCCTTGCTGAGCGGCCTTTCAGGTTATGTCGATATAGGACTCGTTTTACTTTGGATATAGATACTTTTGTACCTGTTTCCTCCAGCATCTTCACAAGGTCCTTTGCTGTTGTTCTGGGATTGATTTGCACTTTTCGCACCAAAGTACGTTCATCTCTAGGAGACAGAACACGTCTCCTTCCTGAGCGGTATGATGGCTGCGTGGTCCCATGGTGTTTATACTTGCGTACTATTGTTTGTACAGATGAACGTGGTACCTTCAGACATTTGGAAATTGCTCCCAAGGATGAACGAGACTTGTGGAGGTCTACAATTTTTTTCTCTGAGATCTTGGCTGATTTCTTTTGATTTTCCCATGATGTCAAGCAAAGAGGCACTGAGTTTGAAGGTCGACCTTGAAATACATCCACAGGGACACCTCCAATTGACTCAAATGTTGTCAATTAGCCTATCAGAAGCTTCTAAAGACATGACATCATTCTCTGGAATTTTCCAAGCTCTTAATAGGGCGTTGGGGCACCACGAGCCACCAGAACAGCTTCAATGTGCCTTGGCACAGATTCTAAAAGTGTCTGCAACGTCCTGTGTGGAAGCACCCCATGCTTTCAATATACTTGCTACTGTTATTATTCACTGTCTTTTTACTGTTGTTTTTTATTTCCTTATCTATTGTTCACCTAATACCTTTTTTTTTTACTTAAAAATTGCACTGTTGGTTAAGTAAGCATTTCACTGTAAGGTCTACACCTATTGTATTCGGCGCACGTGACAAATACTTTGATTTGATTTGACTTTGTATCCCTAATTTATTAAAGTGTTTCCTTTATTTTGACAGTTACCTGTAGACTGAACCCTTCTATAACATGCCATTTACAAACAAAATTGAGATTTGTTAAAAAAAAAAAACTTCTCCTAATGAAAGATCTGATTAGCTCTTTCATTCATATCGTCATGACAGCAAAGTCAGATCATGAGATCTTTCATTCCTATCAGTACCTTCATGCTCCATGAGTTTATGGTGAGATGCTTTCAGACTGGTCAGATGCTGTCAGACTGGTCAGATGTGAAATCATGTGAAACCATGTGGTTTTGGAACACTTCACATGTGATGATATTTCACATGAAGGTTCACAAGTTTTTTCATAAATTTTCACATGACAAAATAGCCACATGTTTTCAACTTAAAGGAAAGGTTAACTCATTTTGAATGTTAAATTGTTTTTCTGCATCTCTAAATTATGTTCTATCGATTCCCTGGGTCGTTTCACGTTTTCATGTGTATCTGAGTTGGAGTTCAAGCAGACAGAAATACGGCTGGTATGATGTATCATACTGGCTCCAATACAGGTTTTAGTCTACCTTCATAAACACAACCATCATAACACAATCACCTATCAGTCAAATAAAACATGTACATAAACTATGTTTCCTACCTCTTTACAGATCATACATACACAACTGAATGACATTTTCTCATAACATTAATGAACGTGAGGAAGGAAAAGCAGAGACAAAGATGATGAAACATAAAGAGATGACGGTTTGATCAAATAAATTAATATCTACCATCATCTTCACCACAGTGTCCACAGTAGATGAGGACACTCAGCACTTCAACAAAGACAAAGAAAGTCATTACAGTACAGAAGTAATACAGAAGTGTATACTAATATAGTAATAGAGTAGTAATATTAACATTAGTGCATTGTGCTCATAGACAAACACACAAACACTAATACAACGTCAGTACTTACAGAGCAGCACATAGAGCAATGTGTTCTCCATTCTGTCCCACTGACAAGTGACTTTCTCTGAACTACAGTTCTTCTGACAAACCCCTCTACTTCCTATATGATGACAGTCTGTTTAGATAACACCTCTTCACCGTCACACAGAAAAATTGAGAGGAAATTGAGACATTTACAAAAACTGTTAGAAAAAAGAGTAGCGGTTGATGGCGTGTTCATTTTCTGACCAACTTCTTATGATTGTCTACATGACCTCACACTGGTTCCTTCCTCTTTATTGGAGGAAAGGAGGATGGAACGAGAATAGAGATCTGAGATGAGATCAGTTTGGTATCAGAATGTGCAGATGTTAGTTCATTTTTACACCCACCATGCACAGATACATGCCTCCCCTCAAACCTTTGCTATGGTGACTACTGGTATCCCAGCTAGCCTCAGCTTCAGCTATCCCCTCCATACACACATACAATATTTCTATAGGAGGATCATGTGTCAAAACCACAGTCAGCTATCTGACTCTTCTCAGGGGTTTGGTGGTTGACTTGTTCATTAGTCAGATGATTCTGAGGGACACTGTTAGATACTGTCTACGTAGATATGTCTTTGTTATTGTGTTGTTTATGGCTGTGTTTCAATTTGTTTGTTTATGTGATGTGTGTCAGTGTCAATTGTTCATTTATTGTGAACACGTGTGTGTGTGTGTGTGTGTGTTTTTTTTGTTGAATATAGCACATAAACATTTAGTTATTGTATCAGTTTTTTTGTATTTTGTGTTCAAATAAAAACAACTATGTGTGCCTCATTTGCATAAATACACCAGGTATATTAGCAAATATGAATGAAGTAGCATAAAGGGGAGGAACATGACTGCACCCACCAACACTTGCTCTGTCTACCCTACCTGCACTCATGTGTTGTCTGGACTGACTTTAATTGTTGTTGTCATGTTCACTTGCATAATTCAACGTGTGTCAATAGCAGGATACCCTCAGATTAAAAACCAACAGGCTTCTCTAGATTACACCTATCTATACATACTTTACATTATTTGCGAGGTCAGACATACTATCACTATAATGTGATCAATGTGGGAATTATCCAATACGGATAAATAATCAGGTACATTTTAAAGGTTTTAGTATAAGCTGCATTTAGTACCAATTTATGTTCAAAGGTTTTCTGCAAAGCAAAAAAGGCAGATTGTAGCTCTGAAAGAGCCTTGGCAACAGAATATACAACAGTATATTGTCCGCATACAAATGGGGGTTCCAATTTGACAGACAATATAGATACTAATATGGTCATTGGTCACATAGCAACAACATAACCCCTCAGTGTACTGGTTCTGCCCTCTTATTCCTTCCTCTCTCTATCTCATCATAATAGTACAGACATGGAACACTACTGTATGGGTTCATATCAGTAGAAGTCAATCTGAATGTGGTTTACAGGAAACTGACTGCACTGTGGTGCATAGAGATTTTGTTAGGAAGTGTTGCTTTGCATAATAATAAATTAATAGGAATTTTCTAATATTAAATGCATTGTTTCAACTCGGCAATACAGACAGTAAAATAATATGCCCTTCCAAAATTTTTCCCCCAAAGCAATACAATGATGTAAGAAATGTGCACTTTTTATTTTATATATGAAAATGAATACAAAATACAACACACCTTCTCCATTACACTTACATAGTGGAACACTCATCTGGCTCCTATAACTACTGTAAAAATACAACAATTAATAGACTTACATAGACAGTATATATCACATATGTCAGAGTCAAGGCCCGCGGGCCACATCCGGCCCGCGAGAAGGTTTTTTACGGCCCCTGGGATGATCTTGATTTATTATTAGAACCGGCCCGCAGACCGCAGCAAGCCGGCAGCCCGCAGATCTTTTACACGCACCAATACTACATTTCCCACAATGCAACGGTGACGCACCGAGCAGTAGGCTGCTTCATTTCAATATTTATTGGCACAGCAGTCGTCAGCATCACAGTAAAATTAACTTTCAGATACCCATCAAAAATGGCAAAACGGAAGGTGGACACTGAGAACCGGGGGTTTCAAACAAGGTGGGAGTCGGAGTATATGTTCACGGAGGTAGCTGGAAAACCTGTGTGTCTTCTGTGTGGAGAAAGTGTGGCGGTACTGAAAGAGTATAATCTGAGACGACATTATGAAACGAAACACGCGGACAAAAACAAGAATATGGACATGGAACAAAGGCTACAAAAGGCAGAGGAATTAAAACGAGGCCTCAAATCTCGACAGGCTCTGTTCAAAAAAGCCAAATCACAAGGCCAGGCTGCTGTCAAGGCCAGTTTTATTTTGGCAGAAGAGATCGCTAAATCAGCCCGGCCATTTACGGAGGGGGATTTCATCAAAAACTGCATGATTAAAGTTTGTGACGAAGTTTGCCCAGAAAAAAGGCAACTCTTTTTAAATGTGAGTCTGAGCAGAAACACCATTGCCGAGAGAGTAGACCAGTTGTCCATCAATCTAAAAGAGCAGCTTGTGAAAAAGGGAAAAGATTTCATTGCATATTCCTTGGCTGTGGATGAGAGCACCGACATTTCTGACATTGCCCAGTTGTCAATTTTCATCCGCGGAGTGGACTCCAGCCTAAGCGTGACAGAGGAGTTTTTGGCTTTACGTCCTATGCATGGCACAACTACGGGGCATGATTTGTATGAAGAGGTGTCAAGATGTGTAAATGAGATGGAGCTGCCTTGGGAAAAACTCGTGGGTTTGACAACCGACGGAGCACCTGCGATGTGTGGACACAGGAGCGGACTGGTGGCGAAGATACGGGAAAAGATGCAAGAGGAAAACGCGACAGGTGAGCTGACAGCTTATCATTGTATCATACACCAGGAAGCGTTGTGCGGTAAAGCCTTGAAAATGGAGCATGTAATGAGCATCATCACGCGCACAGTTAACTTTATCAGAGCCAAAGGTTTGAATCACCGCCAGTTCAAGGCATTTCTGACGGAGTTAGAAACGGAGCATGGTGATTTGCCTTATCACACAGAGGTGCGATGGCTAAGCCAGGGAAAGGTGCTTCAAAGATGTTTCGAGCTTCGTGAGGAGATTTGTCTGTTCTTGGACAGCAAAGGGAAAGACACAACACAACTCCGAGACGAAATGTTTCTGTGTGAAATGGCTTTTCTGTGTGACATTACGAGTCATCTGAATGCAATGAACTTGCAGCTGCAGGGTCGGGATCATGTCATCTCTGATATGTACAGTACAGTGAAGGCATTTAAAACCAAACTGACTCTGTGGGAGACGCAGATGCGGAAAGAAAATTTGAGCCACTTTCCCAGCTGCCAGACCATGAAAGAGAAGCTCTCTACCAGTGCGTTCCCGAGCGCACAGTTGGCTGATAAAATAGGTATGCTTGCCGCTGACTTTCGACGCCGATTTGCTGACTTTGAAGCACAAAAAAGCAGGTTGGAACTGCTCGGTAACCCATTTGCTGTTGACGTGGAAAGCTCACCACCAAACCTCCAAATGGAGTTGATTGACCTCCAATGCAATGATGCACTGAGGGCAAAATATGCGGCAGTGGGTGCTGCGGAGTTCGCCCGTTTCCTCCCCGACACAATGCCCCAGCTGCGCATCCAGGCTGCTCAAACGTTGTCTATGTTTGGCAGCACATACCTGTGTGAACAACTGTTTTCTTTGATGAACCTGAACAAAACATCACACAGAAGTCGACTTACTGCTGAACACCTCCACTCAATTCTGAGGATTTCCTCAGCTCAGAGCCTTACCCCGAACATTGATGAACTTGTGGAAAAGATGGGACACCACCAAGTATCACCCTCAACCTCAAACAAGTGAACATTACTGTGCAATCACATATTTAGAGTTTTTACTCAGTTCAAGTTTAAAAGTTAAAGTTTAATATTTGTTTTCACTGCATGTTACTTCTCCTTAAACAAAGTGTTGTTTTTGATTAATAGATTTTTGCACTTTATTTTATTGTATTTCAATCCAATTATATTTTAAAAATATTTCAGTTGAGTGGATGATAGAAAATTGCTATTGTTTTTTTCTTTGAAGTAAATTTAGCCCACTTTTGCTAAAATAGAAAATATAGGCTACTGATGGTGCCTTGAATACCGGTTTCTTTCATTTAATGTTCATGTTATGGGGATTTTT
Source organism: Salvelinus alpinus (assembly GCF_045679555.1). Taxonomy (NCBI): domain Eukaryota; kingdom Metazoa; phylum Chordata; class Actinopteri; order Salmoniformes; family Salmonidae; genus Salvelinus; species Salvelinus alpinus. The sequence continues at coordinate 18,703,544 of NC_092116.1, forward strand.
ATATAAAGGAAATTTGTCTTTTGTGTCTGTTGAAAATTAAAGATTACTGACAGAGCCATAAGAAAATATTGCTTTATTTATCTGATCATATTGGAATATATTTGTTAGGTTTTCAGTAGGTTCAATTAGGTTCACTAGACTATATGCGTCATTTAAAATTTTTTCAATGAACATTCGAACAGTCCGGCCCTCGGCTTGTAGCTAAATTTTTTATTTGGCCCTCCGTCCATTTGACTTTGACACCCCTGGTATATATGTATATAGAAATATCCATAATTTAGTTAATAACAAACTATACATGTTCCAAATTAGTTATAATAGGTCAGCCAATCAAATAGAAACCAAGCCACTCCTCAGTAAAAGGCATATGACAGCCCTCTTGGAGTTTGCCATAAGGCACCTAAAGGACTCTCAGACCATGAGAAACAAGGTTCTCTGGTCTGATGAAACCAAGATTGAACTCTTTGGCCTGAAAGGCAAGCATCACGTCTGGAGGAAACCTGGCACCATCCCTACGGTGAAGCATGGTGGTGGCAGCATCATGCTGTGGGGATGTTTTTCAGCAGCAGTGACTGGGAGACTTGTCAGGATCAAGGGAAAGATGAACAGAGCAAAGTACAGAGAGAGAGCAGGACAACAACCCTATGTACACAGCCAAGACAATGCAGGAGTGGCTTTGGGACAAGTCTCTGAATGTACTTGAATGGCCCAGCCAGAGTGCGGAATGGAACCCGCTCGAAGATCTCTGGAGAGACCTGAAAATAGCTGTGCAGCGACGCTCCCCATCCAACATGACAGAGCTTGAGGGGATCTGCAGAGAAGAATGGGAGAAACTTCCCAAATACAGGTGTGCCAAGCTTTTAGCATCATACCCAAGAAGACTCAAGGCTGTAATCGCTGCCAAAGGTGCTAAAACAAAGCACCGAGTAAAGGGTTTGAATACTTATGTAAATGTCATATTTCAGTTGTTTTTTTTGCTAAAATGTCTAAAAACCTGTTTTTGCTTTGTCATTATGGGGTATTGTGTGTAGATTTTTTTTATTCCATTTTAGAATAAGTCCGTGATGTAACAATGTGGGGGAAAATCAAGGGGTCTAAATACTTCCCGAATGCACTGTCAACACCTGTATGTAAAAAGGATGGTTTTATGTCAAATACAATATAAAAAATACAGCAAATTCCACTTTTAAACAAAATCTTGTTTAATTAACAAACTGAAATAAAGAGAGAAGTGTAATATTTCAAGAAAAACAAGACCATCAACAATAACAGAGGAAAGCATATGAGACACCAAAAGCTAAAAAATATCAACTTACTGTTGGGTTCTGTAACAGCAGTCTAGCTCTTCCTCCTCCTCGGACGAGGAGAGGCGAGAAGGATCGGAGGACCAATGTACAGCGTGGTAAGTTTCCATGATTTAATAACACGAAAACTAGACAAAATACAAAACAACAAACGAACCAACCGTCACAGTCCCGTGTGGCACAAACACTGACACAGGAAACAACCACCCACAAATCCCCAACACAAAACAAGCCACCTATATATGATTCTCAATCAGGGACAACGATTGACAACTGCCTCTGATTGAGAACCATATTAGGCTGAACACAGAAACAGACAAACTAGACACACAACATAGAATGCCCACCCAGCTCACGTCCTGACCAACACTAAAACAAGCAAAACACATAAGAACTATGGTCAGGACGTGACAGG